>NC_063185.1:22506369-22822202 GCF_023159225.1 Perognathus longimembris pacificus
TATTCAGGCGTTAATGTATGTGGGTCGTAGCAGACGTTATGCTGTCTTATTTTCCCAGTTCAATAAGTCTTATCAAGAGAGGGGGAAACTGGCAGGACAAAAAGCCATTAATTGATAATGAAGTAGCAGTTGTGTATTTGGGGGCAAGATTTACCATATTTGGTATTTTGAAGATGATATGGTTACTTTGCCTTTCTCTGTGCTCAGACAAAATTGTGAATGGCCTTGTTTGGTCGCATATTATCATGGTCTCGGCATAAACAGGTTTGAGGTTCTTGTTCTGTGAACATTTTTAAGGTACAGCTCTGAGTAGCAAAGTCCACAATAAAAAATAAAAGATGTATTCACCTAACAAGATATCCCACCATACCTGTTAGGATGACTGTGAAACAAGAGGTGATAATAAATTTGGGGAGAGGAGAGGATGGAGGAAATTTAATTGCTTATGTGTGATTAGTGGGAATATAAAGTGCCATAACCATGGTGGAAAATGGGAAATTAAGATTTTCCTTGAAAATAAACAAAGCCACCGTCTTTACGATTCTGCCTCTGGGAATATTTCCAAAGGAATCAGGCTCTTGAAGATGGACCGAGACCCCCGCATCCAGTGCAGTAACACTCACTGTGCTCAATTTCCATCATTTGATGAACTAATAAGGAAATACGACATTACAAAGAATGGAACATGATTCTATCATCCAGCCTTAAAAAAATGAAATCCTTGTGAAGGAAGTAGATGCCACACTAAGCGAAATACGTCATAGAAAGGCCAACATTGTAAGATTGCAGTCGTAGGGGGCCAACAACGTAGTCACATTCAAAACACAGAGAGACGTAAAGTGGTTGCTGAAAGCCCAGAGTTGAAGGGGAAAGGAGAGCTACTGGCCCACAGGCCTGAAGGTTCAGTGAATATGCCACAAGTATGTTCCTGAGATCTGAGGCAGAACGTTGTGCCCGTACTTAACTGTAGTGTAAGTACTTAAAAATTTGTTAGGAAGGTAGAATTCAGATTAAGTGTTCTTCCCCATAGTTTAAATAAGAAAATAAAGCCAAGGACAAGATGAAACTTTTGAAACGTATGATAGACATTTCTTACTTGCCATGGGGTTGAGGTTTTCTTACGTCAACATCCATCAAATACTTATTTAAATGTATTCAGTGTCTTGCCTATACTCATTATACCTCAATAAAAGTATGGAAGTGGAACATAAGGAAGAGACTGCATTTCACCTGTGACCAAAGGAGAGAATTGTCTCATCTCGACCGTCATAGAAAAACTCCGAAAGAAAAGTCTGTTTAGACCTTGCCTGGAAAGAATTAGGTATTTGGAAAAACAATTCCTGGTCAGCTTATTAGCAACAGCCAAGAAGACTCTAAAAGATACGTAACTGGAGAGTAGAGAGAGATAGGAAGGGGAAAAATGGGGGTATGGGGGGGAGCTGGAATGGGTGACGTCAATCAGGATGCACTGAATTCACAGCTTGAGTTGCAGAGCCGGAACCTCTTTGTACAACTACTTAATGAAAAGAAAGTTAGAAGATTCCCTAAAGGCAGGGAAAAAAAAAAATAAGATGCTCAAGGAAATTATGATTTTAAAATGGCACTGCAATCCCCTAGAAAGGAACAAGAGTTCTGAGTAGCAAACAAGGTTTTGTACAGAGTGAATCATGGCAGCCCAACTTAATTTCCTTCTATAATGGAGTGGCAGGGTGTGAGATAAAAGGAAGCCAATCGATGTAATCTAACTCGACTCCACTCGGCGGGTGGATTCTCCCCGACACGCGCTTCTCATCAGTAGGCCAGAATGGCCAGGCCACGGCGGTACTGTTATTAAGCAGGATCATAAACGCCGAATGTCTGCTCTGGAAGGATGGTTCTGGAAGGGTCGGGAGAGGCCATTGTCGAGTGCCGGAAGGAGACAGCACTGTGTCTGAGTAACAGCAGTGTGGATGGATTTAGTGTAGATATTTCGTTTGTCTCTTCTCATTTTTTTTGATACCACATTTTATGTAGGTAGATATAGATATTTGTCCAAAGACACTTCAATTCAACAAGTCAGATCATAGCATACAAATAGAAAGTCCTGCAATCTTTGTATATTTTTATACAAACACACAGTCCTGAAAATCAATTTTTGTGCTGCTAAAATGATAGCAACACGGCTGCGTCTATTGCAACAAATAAAATTTCACTTGCAGAAAATCTAGATTTTGAGGTCCACAGGATGGAGTTTTGAGGCCAGGCAAGGCAGAGACATTTTCTAGACACAGTAATAGCCAAGCGCAGATGGAGGGGTAGTGCAGTGTGTCAGCAGGAGCCTGGCATGTAAAAGGCCCCGAGTTCAGATCTGTACTGCCCTGCACCCCTCCCCTCCCCCAAAAGCAACTCCTTGAAAAAATTAAGTCTGTGAAAACTTCTTTCTCATCACATAGCTTATTAAGAAAATATTATCCGTCCTCGGTCAACTCCAAACCGTGCTTCGTCTCCGAGAGCTGATTGCTTACAACCTTTGTTAGTTTACGTAGAAACATTTTTCAACTCTTTGTAAAAATAAAACACCCAGATGGGATAACATTCTAAGGTAGCCATGCACTCGTTGCTGCTCATTACTTGACTTTTCTAAAGTTGGCATTTCCGAGTAATTAAGCATTTGATAAAGCTCGTGTTTATGCAAGTGTTTACAATTAGAAAAGCCATTAGCAGCCTTTAATCTGTTTGAATATATGTGCATATATGTGCATATATATGTATTTATATGTTATGTACTGCTTCTAATGGAAAGAGCGTTCAAAGGATCCGAGAGTCCTAGCCTTACTAATAGGCAGTGTGCATGTATGGTGATATTATTGTGGAAGTTTGGTTTTAGTTGTGTGTCACGTAGGAGGAGACCAGTTAGGGATCCTGTTCATGTTCCCAGACAGGCATGGAGATGTCACTGTACGTATTTATTGCTTTTCTCCCTTCTCCTTAAACAAACTGTTTCTCGATCACCCTGGTGTTGTAATGAGAAGGGAATGCTTGTCCCATCCTATAGCTCGAGATGTTTCTCGAACTTCTGGACCTGCCTCTGGTCCTGTCAGGACAAACAAGTGTGATTCCAAATCCCGGCTAAAGACCAGTGCACCTCCCGGACCGGGGGCATCTCTCCCCCACTGTGTCTTGAAAACCGTGTGCAGCACTTCTGAGGGGCAGCTTCCTGGTGATGGCTCCGTAGACCCGCTGGCCGGCTCTGCGTCTGCGCTGAGTCCATCCATCTATCTGCGCTGTGTTTGGAAATCACTTGCTTTCAAGATGTGGGGAGTCACTTCTTCTGGAGGTGAGATGAGCACCTACTCTATGCTAGGTTCTGGGCTGAGAGCCGGGAGAAAGGAGATGAGGAAGGACGGCCTGCCGTTGCTCTCTGTCTTTCTGCGGATGCGACACCATCAAAGGTATTGAGTGGCTCTGGGTGCTGTTTGCATTCCTTGTTTTTCTACCACTGGTAGATATTCTCATTTTTACCTTCTAATTACAGTTCTTCTGTGGGCGACCAGTTCCATCCTTCTACTTTTCAGACTCTCTTTTTCCTCTATCATATAGACTAGTCCACCCCTTCAGGGTGTCACTATGAAAACACTATCACTGCCCGGTGAGTACCTGCTAATCTTTGCAACTTACCCCCATGGATTGACATGTTTGTTTCTGTTGTAGGCTTTTGTTGTGGTGGTGGTAGTGCTGGGTTTTTTGACTGGTCCTGGGGCTTGAACTCAGGGCCAGGGCTCCGCCCCTGAACCTCTTTGTGATCAAGGCTAGCACTCTACTACTTGAACCACAGCACCACTTCCAGCTTTTGCTGAGTAGTTTATTAGAGATCACAGTCTCACGAACTTTCCTGCCCATGCTAGTTTTGAACCGTGATCCTCAGATTTCAGCCTCCTGAGAAGCTAGGATTACAGGTGTGAGCCACCAGTGCCCAGCTTTGAGGGTGTTTTTTTTAATTTTTAAATTTGATTAATTTTTTCCCATTTTATTTATACTACTTGGTTCTTTTAAAAAGTATTCACCTGTCTTTATTTCCTCTTTGCCTGACTTGTATGACAATTGGTACTCTACATTCAGGATATGATTTCATCACCGGTCTTTGTGATGTACTGAATAGATTCTGTGTAACGTCACTTTTGTACCGATTGCTTCATCATTTCCATTTACACTGAAGAAAAGTCGCTCACCTGGCTTTCAATATTTTTTTATTTCAAATCTTGTATGTTGGTACATTTCCCCAGCTGTTCTGGACTGTGAGTTTTCTACGTCCTCTGTGTGGACACCGCCCTTCCGCCTTGCGGTATTCGGCCTTGCCAACAGGCCTTCTTAGCAAGTCTTTGGGGTATCAGAGCTGAGGCTGGAGAGTTCACATTGGAAGGCAGCCTCATCCAGGTTGGACCCAGAGACTTTTGAATTTGGCTTCATCAAGGCTTCACTGACAGGCATTCCTTAGCCATATTCTGTTGCTTAAGAGTATAAGGATTGTGCAATGTGTGTTTCTCCAAAGTGGGCCTAGTAAAACTTGAGGTTTATTCCATGCAAACCCATTGCCTCTCTCTTGTCCTGAGACACAAGGCCTGGCAAATAGCGATCTGAGTGAGCGTCTTGAGCTCTTGTTCCTCACTGTGTATGTTTGGGATGGGATGATGCCTTTTTAAAATTTTTCTAGCTGATGTTTTCCTTGATATGTTTTGAGCGACAGGATGAAGGGGTCAAGGGATAAAGTGATATGTCTTCTGCATTTCCCAGGAAGAAGCTGGTTAGAAATGAGACCTGTAATTAGTAAAGGGGTGTAGGGATAGGGATCGTAGATGAGACAATGAATAAAAGTGCCAATACTCTATGTACAAGAGTCGTCGTTGAAGCCCAAGAATAAGACATTGCTGATAAGATAGATGCCTTGATCTTAAGGGCTTAGGATAATGCATGCTTAGTCTTTTGTGTTCGTAGATGAAAATAGATGCTGAGTGGTTAGCAGACAGCAGATATGTATCAGCTGCTGGGGATACAGTAGAGATACGATAAATGAATTACCTGAGCCCAACAGTTTTTGGAGAGGGTGGACATTCAATATCAAATATTTTTAATGGGCAACGCAGGATCCTTCGGGGAAAACTAACTCATCGGAAACATCTGTGTCAGGATTAAGCTGACATCATAGGATGAACTGAAATCTGCCGCTCAACAATCACAGATAGATTCAGGGGAGAAAAAAAAATGTCAGCATAGAGAAGACCTCGGGCATGAAAAGGAGCAGGGTAATTTAGAGGTCAAAAGCCACCGTGCCCCTGGGCTACAGATGTCACATTCACGTTGCTCAACCTTGCTGATCTATCTTCTTCCCTTTGCCAAGAGATCTCACAACGGATAGGACATCAGCTCCCTGTGACGTGCAAACACTGTCTGTGGCCATCCAGGTGTTGAACAGGTATTTACAATGATTTTTAGGCACTAGCCCCTTGGCATGGTCTCTTAGTTCCTTTGATATCGTACAGCCAACGCGAAATTTTTAGGAGCTGAGACAATGTCCCTTCCCAAGAGGTCCTGCCAAGCATCTCCAAACTGCTGTTTGGAATCCAGTGGAATCAATTAGAACGTCCACAACTATCTTTTCCCTGCTACCCATTCGTGACCTCTAAAATGGTAGGATGTCTTATACCTAGGTCTCCTAACACAGTCGACACGCCATCTCATTCTTCCTGCCTGGCCAAAAGGAAAAGGAGCAGAGAAGATGGCAATTCCCCCAGGAAAGTTTCTCCTCTGGGAGAGGAAGCTGTTAGCAAAAGCAAGTCGAAGACCTGTTAGACATCCTGCCTGGTCCCTGAGGATGTCTGGAGGGTCTGGCTTTGCTCTTCTTCGCCTGTTCTGCAGGCTGTATGGAATAGCGCGCCATCCATTTCCTCCCGCTGGCCCAATGTGTTCTTGTAACCAGACCCTTCTGGGCTCTTGGTTTCCCCCTGACCCATATGGTCTCCAGCATGGTTCCTGCCCTCGAGGACTGGGTACTTCCACACGAATGTCTATCTTTATGACATTCACCCCTGCTCTGCCTTCTGTCGACAGCAGCGTGGTTCTGGTTCTTTATGGGTGGGCAGATCTTCCATTATAGGGCGGAACCCTCTGAACTGTAACACACAGAGTCCAGCCCACAGGGCCGGGCAATAGTTACAGAACAAGGTACCTGAGCTGGCCCATTGCCTTTGTGCTGTTTGCATGGGTCTTTTGTCAACTGAGGTGTACTAAGAAAGTCTGTATATTAATGGCATACTGGGAAATTCACACAGGCGACATCCTGGCAGAGAACTTCTCTATGAACTTGAGATTCACAGTTTATCTAAATGTTCGCCTCCTATCTTTCCCTCCTTCCCTCCCTCCCTCCTTCCCTCCCTCCCTCCCTCCCTCCCTCCTTCCCTTCCCTTCCCTTCCCACCTCCCTCCCTCCCTTCCTACCTTCCTCTCTCTTCTCCTCCCTTCCTCCCTCCCTCCATTCATGTGCTTATAATATTTGTAGACTAGGTCTTACCATGTAGCCCAAGTTGGCCTCAAAGTCTAAATTCTCCTATCTCAGCTTTGTGGATGCCAAGATTAAAGGCCTGTGTGATCAAGCCTAGCTTCCCAAACTTCTTCAGGCATGTACATGACACAAAAAGCCTCTTGGATAGACTTCAGATGGCATCTTGGAGAACTTCTAGAAGGCAGTCTGTGACCATGCTCTGTCCACATTCAGCATTACAAAGTAGGAAAGGCAGCAATTTCATTTGGCATGCCAGTGCTCGACCGGGGATTCTGTCACATCCTATCAGACGACAGGCATTATGTTCCACTGCCGTGACCCTGGCCACGTCTGAAGGGTACCACCGTCTTCCCTACAACGGTGCTGTAGCACGTAGCCTGCTGCGTGCACCCTGGTGCGTCTCATTTTTAGTAGTTATTATCGGAGAAAACCCTGTTTTATGCTATATCAATTGCTAGGAGTACAAGATGACCATAAATATATCCACACTCAAAATTTAAATATATATCTATATATGGGTAGTCATAGGTAATATATATATATAGTATATTATATACATATATGGGATAAAGAAACCTGTTGAGGACATTACTTCCCAGAGGGAAGAGTTCCAGGAATGTGATACAGGGAGAGAAATGGATTAGAGTATGGTGTAAATGTGGGAAGTTCCAACAGCCAAAAAGTAAAATCATTTTCACATTAAAAATTCTAGATTTGGGGAGCTGGGAATATGGCCTAGTGGTAGAGTGCCTGCCTCGTATACATGAAGCCCTGGGTTCAATTCCCCAGCACCACACATATAGAAAACGGCCAGAAGTGGTGCTGTGGCTCAAGTGGCAGAGTGCTAGCCTTGAGCAAAAGGAAACCAGAGACAGTGCTTAGGCCCTGAGTTCAAGGCCCAGGACTGGCAAAAAAAAAAAAAAAAATCTAGATTTTATTTATCAGTGAAAACAGTAAGTTAAAACATTGAGCTCAAATAAGGTCCATCTGTGTGTGCATGTGCGTGTGTGCGTGCGTGTGTGTGTGTGTGTGTGTGTGTGTGTGTGTGTTTGCATATATCAGTGATATGGCTTCAAGGTTGTTACTCTACCACTTGAGCCATAGCTCCACTTGTGCTTTTTGGCGGTTAAAGATAAGAATCTCACGGTTTTGTCCTCCTGGGCTGGCTTTGAACCTTGATCATCAGATTTCAGCCTACTGAGCAGCTAGCATTGTAGGCATGGGCCACCAGCACCCAGCGAAGACTGGTTTTCTGTTAGAGAACTTAGAAATGCCCCAAAGCTGTTAAACACATATCACTCCAAATATAATTTCCTCCCATTGGTGTAACAAGAGGCAATGAAAGGCTGGAACAGGGAATCTTTATGAGCTTCTTATTGTTTTTTTGTTGTTGTTGTTTGCTTGTGTTTTGTAAAGGATGTGTCTAAAATGGAATTACTAAGTAATAATAATTCTGGTCATTTACCTTTTGGAAAAAAAATGCTTTCCCACCCACCTCGCGGTAAGGGCTGCCTCGTGTGCATGGGGGGGGGAAGGAATGGACTTGAGAGGCCAGAGTCGGCTTTGGTTCATCGCCTAAAAGAAATATGCAGCGAGTTCTGGAAGATGATGTTTCCTCTTCGCTATCTGTGTACCGCGTGGTAAGAAGCGGCCTCCACTGGCTTGTTTTGTCACCCTAAAATAGGGGGCCCTCTTATCAAGAATGAGAACGTATCGTTTCAAATTCAGTGTGAAATTTCTCTTGGTGCCAGGCACCTATTTGGAAACAATCCCTCTCCTCTGCTAAGCTCTTAGTGCTTATTGTGGCACCTTTTCCACAATGACAAGTGGTATGTAAGGGCAGGACAAACATCAGGATCATTTTGCAAAGCTGTGGCATAACACTGTATTGCTTGGGACCTTTCCATCAATCGCAGATATGGTTTAAAAGCACAGAAAACCCAAAGGCAACGCCATGGAGGGGGTGGGAAACTGGAATCTGTTTTGCAGCCTGAATTAGCATCCAGAGCTTGGTGGCATATGTCTTGAGAGGTGAAAATTGTATCCGACCTGGAAAATTATATTTGCTGTGTAGCTGTAACAATTTCTTTCTAAAGATTCAGAGAGGAGTGTTATGCTAAAAAAAAAAAAAGTGTACTGTATGCTAATTAAACGTGGCCAAGAAGCCATGAATTCTCTATGATCTTTATGGAAAGAAATCAATACCTGTATCTATTTCTATAAAACTCCAGGGCTTTACTCATGGATATTAGAATCCAGAAAGGTAAGCTTTTATGTTATGTTTCTGGTAATAATGAGCAATCGGGGGTCAAAAAGAAGTCTCATGCAGAGTACAGAATAAAAGAGTAACTGGGAACAATTGAAAACTAAATGCAGAATCAGATATTTGTAATGCCGCTTAAAGCAGGGCTAATCTCTCTTCAGCATTTTCACTCGCAGGTAAGAGTCCCATTGTGTGGAGTCTTAGCGATGGATGTATTACTCATGTCCTAAAAGCTCGGTGTTAGTGCAAAGTACTGCGGTTCCATAGCACAGTGAGGGGATGCATAGGGAGTAGATACAGACAGACCCACGCGCCCAAGGAATTGTCATTTCCAGAGTGTGTGATGGGGTTGATGACTTTCTGGAATACCGGCTTCCCTGAAATTTAGAATTGGAGACGTCTGCTGGTGTGTTTTACTCTTCGTACAACTCTTGGTAACAAATGACATTGGTAGTTTGAGACTCTCCTCTGACTCCCTTCTCCACAATGGTAATAGACACTATTGCCCGTAGTCATATTCCTAATTATCCTTACCCAGAACTCAAAAGTATTTTTGATGGTATTTGATTTTTGTATCTGATGAAACAGGTACTCAGCGGTCGAATCTCAAAGCATCCCGTGATCATCATGGCTACAGAGTCCCTCAGATTTTTCCGTGGGAAGAGCCAAGATTCAGTCAGCAAGTATATTGGAGACTAGCTTTCCGTGTTATATTTACTTGACTATCGAGTTCACTGTTAAAAAGCCAGTGGCCAGTGACTCACTCCTGTAATCCTAGCTATTCAGGAGACTGAGACCTGAGGATTAACATTCAGAACCTCAGGTTCAGCCTGGGCAGAAAAATCCATGAGATTCTTATCTTCAGTGAACCAGGAAACACCAGGAAGTCGAGGTGTGTCTCATGGGACAGAGTAGCAGCTTGAGAGACAAAGCCAAATGAGAGCACGAGGCTCTGAGTTCAAGCTCCAGCCAGCACACACACACACACACACACACACACACACACACACACACACACACAGATTAATGACTATACCCACAGTTCTTCAAGTGATAACCATCTTTTCTCTGAAGTGCTGGGGTTCCCATGTTGTACCTGTGAAATTCCACCCTGCATCAGCTCACCATCACTCATGCTTTGCCCCTTGTCTGATGAATTATGAAGGCCTACAGTATATCCGAAAGCCCCCAGAAACAGGCAGATCTAAATAGCAGTCCCAAAATGGAGAGAGAAAGAGAGAGACAGAGACAGACAGAGAGAGACAGAGAGAGACAGAGACAGAGACAGAGGAGAGAGACTGAAAATACGATTCTTCTTTCCAAAATTAAAACAAAACTCCTGAAGAATCCTATAATTCCACAAGAGGATCTCTCTCAAATAGTTGTCTTTATTTGGCCCAGCTAGCAAAACGAGCAGCCGCGCATTTCATCACAGATGAAAGTAGAACCCAGAATTCTTTTCTTTTCTTTTTTTTTTTTCCCCTGGTGGTGGTTATATTTCATTTAATCCAACAGAGATCATTGTTGGTTCCTCACTGCCTTAGAATTGGTTTCAGAGTGTTGGGATGTGATCTGAAGGACTCTGGGGAAAAAAAAGGGCTTGAAAGATGTTCTCGTTGCCCGTCCTCTCGTTGAGACGTCTTTTCTTGTGCACCCGTGGGGGTGAAAATCAGCGAACCTCTGCTCTTTGATGACGGGCGCACGGAAGATCCCTGTGTGCCCCGGTCCCTGCTGACTCGGGAGAAAGGAGATGACAGAAGATGGCATCCTGGGTGGCCTGCGCCTGCCCAGGCTGCGTGCGGAACACAGCCCCCGGACAGAGCTCCCGGGAAGGCCACCTTTTCATTGCAAAGTCAACTTTGACCCTTGGCCGCTGGCTCTTGGATGGGAGGCGGCTGGACAGGTCGGGCGGAGGACCGCCTGAGACGTGCTTTCCGGCCGCCTTCCCGGTGGAAGGGGATGGCGTTCAGCAAGCCTGCAGGGGCGCGGCCTGGAATAACGCATCCGGAGAAGCAGGCTGGGGTGGCTTGTGGGGGCCCCCGAACCTGTCCACCACGGCGCTGGGGAAACACGCCAGCAAGCCACAATGGGGAACGCCGCGGGGGACCCCGCTCCCAGCCTCCCAACTAGGAAGCTTATATTTGACGACCGCTTGGAAGTCCTTCCCCCCCCCCCCCTTTTTGAAGAATCGTCATTTCTCCCAGCATGATGGAGTTCAATGCGTGTAGTTTGCATGATCATGGGAGGCCGGCTTTCAGGTTGATTTTCAAGTTCAATGTCACGCACACCTGGCTTTAGCAGCAGGCAGAACGGTGAAAGGACACCCCCGAAGAGGCCCGATTTCAGCCACGTCTCCGTGTCACAACCGAAATCCACCACGAGGGATTTTTTTCTCCTAGTGCTCACACATATTTATATCTTCCGGCTCTGGTTTTGTTATGTATTGAAATAAAAAGAACTGCATAATAATGTTCACTGCTTACCGAGAACTCGGTAAACTGTCAAGTTTTTCAGTAGCAGAACTCAAAACAAGCATAGACTGGACACTTCTTCTAGAACAAAGAATCTTATTAGCCTTGAACACTCAAGTGTGGACGGGTTTTCTGTGTTGTTCTTTGTCGTTCTCTAAAAGCACGTTCCTGACATTTGGGCTAACGTATTGAGACCGTGCTGGGACCCGAGTCTGTGTGTAGAAAGAAGAGGGGAGAGAGAAAAAGAAACAATTTTCCTTTTGCCACCGATTCAATGAGAGATCAACTGGGTTAGAGTTGGGGAAGATGTGCTCCTTCTAGACACTTGTCAAAATACATCACTGGACTCCTCCTATGCTTCCAGCATCTTCTCAGCCAAGTCATCAGAGAATGAATGAATGGGATTTTCTCCTGCTCCACATTATGTCCTAGTTATTTAATGGTCGGAGGGGTGAGGAGAATACAGATACACAATCATGAATGGGTAAGGGTGACCCCCGTGAGAAAACCATATTGCCAGATCTCATGAACAGCTATAAATTGTCAGCGAAGCAAGGGTTCAGAGCAGCCTCGTGTTCGACTAAGCACCGCTTTCTCTGTGGTAGTTAACCTTTGACTGCAGTAGTAAATTAATGCAGATCTATTTAAAACACACACACACACACACACACACACACACACACACACACACACGCCTATGCAAAAATCACTCGGAAACAAAATGCATACTATTAAGAGACTAACAGTAGCTTGACCTCCACAGTTTTGGGTAGGAGGACGGAGGTCCGGTGTCGCCTTGAACGAGGCTGGCACGTCGCGTGTGCGTGGGGAAGGCTGCAAACTACACCCCATCTCCAGTGTCTCCGTGACAAAGCCGCCACAGCCAAAGAAGGGCCGTGTCACACACCGAAGACAGTCAGGCGTTGCCACCCGTTTGAGTAACACCCCTTTATGACTGAAAATTGCCTCCGGTGACTGCCCAAATTGCCAATTTGCACTGAATAAAATGTCACTTTGTGAATAAATTAGGCATTGTATGCTATCTTCTGTATGTCTAATGACGCCGTCGTCATAGAACGCCGGCTTGTCTCCCGGGGGGCCGGCTCGGGCAGCCACACCTGTGGCTTCAGAGCCATGAAGGACCGTTGCTTCCCTTGGTGTTCTGTTCTGATCTCACTCGCCCTGGTAGAATGTCTCTGGTTTGCAAGGGAAGATGGGAAAGCCACCGCTGGAGTATTTCTGAATACACGTCTAGGCTTTCCCCAGACCGCCCCCCTTCCCCGCCTCTCCCTCTCCCCCTCCTTGTCCCTTCCCACCTCCCCTGTCTCCCTCCTCTTCCCTCATTCCTCCCCCGTCCTCCCTCCCCCTCTCCCTCTCTCTCCTTCTTCCCTCTTTCTCCCTCTTCTTCTTCTTCTCTCCCTCCCCCATCTTGTCAATTTCCATAAGGTTCATTGTCCCCCAGCTCCAAGTCCTCAGTGTTTCTAAGCCAGTATGGTAGTGACCTTTGGAAACGCATCCGCTCTTGACTGCAAGCACCCAGCCTCAGGAAGCGCTGGGTGCGCCGGGCCTCGGTGGATAGCTCATCTGAGGATGAAAACCCAGCCTTCCCGCTTCCTGCTCGAGGAACACGGCCCTCCCCGACTTCCGGGATGCTGCGATTTTCTTCCCTTGGCTGAGGGATCTTCCAACTGTCCCCCTCGTTGCTTTATCCCAGCGGATCTTCTCCGCAGAGAGCCGCACTCCCGGGCAATGCCACCCCGTTTCCTTGCGAGAATTGTTGATCGTTTGCCATCGGGAACTCTTGTGACGGACGAGGGGAAGGGACGTGCTCTCTGATGGCAGAGAGAAATGACGATGCGCTAGAATCGGGCTGTGCAGACGTCTGGAATCATCACGCAAACAAAACAGAGGAGCGACGGGAAATTCTAGGCAGATGACGAAAACACAAGCTTTGACCAAAGTTTCCGGATCTTTTTTTCTTGCCTCTAATTGGGGAACACTTGAGTTCCTTCCTTTGGATGTTAGATGCCACCAAGGTCTAAAATTGTAAATGGGGTTTTTACAACAACAACAACACAGAAAAGACCATTAAATGTAAAGGTTTGACTTCCCCCATTCTCTGCTTCTACAATTCTAAATTGCCTCTAATTTCCTTCTTTATACATGCAGTGTAGGAATGGCTCTGTTTCACAGACCTTGCTTTCCCACTAATTAGTTGCTAGAATTAAGTTTGTAGCTACTGAACTGAAATATTTTAAGGAAAATGTGTCATGTATTAGAAAAAAAAATAATTGAAATGCATACTTTGAAGAAAAAACTTTGACCTTGTCTGGGATGTTGTAACAATTTGAATCCTTGTTTCCAGTGATAGAGAAATGACTCAGACAGACAAGCAAAAGTGTAGATTTATTCTAAGGGTGCCAAGGTCACCTATGACACTGAGGGGGGAAAAAAATCCCCGAAACAAGGAGCTTCAATGCATTTATGACTTCCTTCCCATGTCCTCTCTCTTCTTGCCATTAGACAAGGTTGGTCTTTTCTATCTGTTTCTTTTCTTCCTCTAAGAGGCTTTGTGTTTGATTCAGTCGTTTTCTGAGAAGGAACAATGTCTGCCAATAATCTCAAAGCTTCCCCAAAACACTTTCTGTCTTTTAATCCCGAAGGTTCTAGAAAGATAATCATTATTACCAGCATGTATCAGACAATCATATCACCCATCCTCTGGTTACTTGCCTGTATTTAGTGATCAACTCTGCTTAGAAGATGGACTGTCATTGTAACTAATGCAATAGTCTCCCCTCTGCCCCCAATAACCATGTATCTAAACGAAAATCTAAGGTAAATCTCCAGAAAAAAAGTGGTCCTATTCACCATAAATATTCCAAGAGATAATGTTTATAAAAATGTCCCACCGATTTGCCTCAATACAGAACCGAGAAACAAAGCATATCACTAGGTAATTTTGCATGTCCACTTGGAAGAATAAGCCAACCCTAACATAATCTCCCAAACTTAAGACCAAATATTTAGTAAATATTTGACAAGTATAATTTTTCTAAGATGATACTCAAAACCTATGTGTGGGACCCTTTCTCCAGAGCTCATTTATATGTTGAATATTGAATAGATGTGAACCTTGTTTTGGGGATTTGGGAAGCATTCTCCTGGGATGATGGACGTGTCCACAAATACATGAGGTGCTGTGGGAAATCCACAGATAGAAACGTGGACAGGTTGTCAAGAAGAGAGAAAGAAGCCAGCCCTATTCACAATGGAACGGCTTTCTGGAGGACAAATGGCTCCACACAGAAGTCAATCAGTAAGGACACAGGAAATGAGGACAGTGGAGTGTTCAAGCCAGAAAAGGCCTCCAACATTCCTGAAGGCTCCCTAGGAACAACCACGCGAGTAGGACATTCTGGTTTGTTACGATCTATTTCTGGGTTCCAAAACTCAACCCCAGAGAGAGAGAGAGAGAGAGAGAGAGTCCCTAAAAGTCATCAAAGAATCCAGGTTGCTTTTGTAAAAAGACTAGTGAATTGTCCTTTTCTGTGATGCTCTCGTGTACACGAGCACTTTACCTTTTCCTCACCACCCACCCCACAGCAGACCTAAGCTTTCAACAGTCCCCAGGCTACCCTGCCTACAACCCCTCTGCCTTCCCTCACCACTGAGTCATTTGAATTTGCTGTGGGTTCCCTATCTGCCAGAATGAGGAAATACTCAAGTGGATGTTTGTCTTCCCTCCTGGGTCTTCTCCTTGGTGTGATGGGAAAGGGGGGGCGGGGGGACTGTGCTTCTGCCAGTCAACCCATCTCTTCCATCGCATTCATGATGTGTAAAGAGCCATCCGGTCCTTGCACATTCTCCACGAAATACGCCAGGCTCAAGTCTCAACATCCGATTCTGGGTCCCTTGAAGACGTGATTGATGTCAGCGTCACAGGAACCGCAGATGGACAAGGTCCGCTTTCCTGTGTGAGTTCCAGAGACCTTCCCCAACAACACGAAATAGCCATTTTTACTGCTGTCTTGGGGGAAGAGTGATTTTTGTCTCAAAACCATTTTGAAGTCACAATCCCAGGGACCTCAGCAGTCCCCAGGAATAAAACGCATTGGCTTTACACTGTCATGAGAAATCGGTCCATGAAATTAAAGTCTAACAGTTTAATGAAAATCTATTGGAGAGTTTAAAATATATATAAGAATTAATTATCTGTTCCTTGTTCTTGATGGTTGATTTGCTTTAGCTAACACCTGAACCTCTTATTTGCCAAAAAAAGAAATGAAATGACCATTAGTAGAATAAGGTTTTTTTTTTTGTTTGTTTTATTTTAAGCCTCCTGCTTTTCAAATTCAACTCTTCGATGTTCTAGAAAAAGGCTGCATTGGTGCTGGCCCCTTCTTCATAGAATATAGTGATATGCCCTTTTACTGGAAAGAACCACAGCCTGTCATTTAGAAAATGTTGGTTAAATGATCAAGCTAGACTGGGTGGATTCTGTTTTCCTTATCTGCTAGCTAAGAAGTAAAGTCAGAGCAATGTCTCCTTCTTCCTCGGTGCGGTGTCTGTCCTCTGGATTGCTGCTGAAGAGGGTGGGGTCAGCCAATTCCAGGTACACTCGCAGCCCTGTCCCTGCCCTCGGGTCTTTCACGCCTCTGAACTCTTTCCCAGATCCGCTTCTCCCTCTTCACCTTTGAATCTTCCTGCTCCTCCTCCCCTCTCAGTCTCCTTCGCTGCTTCGTTCTGCTTTTTCCTCTTCAGCCCTCCATGTGCTCCTCTTTGTCATACCGTCAGTGTTTTATTTCGTAGATCACAGGCGACCTTCGTTTAGAATATTCAGAAAGCTCACATGCAAACCTAAGGCATGAGTCCTCCAGGTGGGATGCGGGCCGAATGTTTACTACAAACCGGGAGATTCTGCTTTCTGGTACTTTCTTTGTATTGTATTGAGAAACACTGTGTGTGGGAAAAAAAAAAAGACACTTGGGCTTCTTGCCTTCTTGTGAAATAATACCGAAACCCCAATTCCGGGATATTCTTTTGAGACAGGTCCTACAGTAAAAATCGTAATGTCTTCGAGAGGCTTGGGGTCTGAAGTATCACATCTCAAAATCAGCACAAGTAGCAAATGCCCACCACTCCATCTCTGAAATATTCAGCAAAGAGCTGGACTCACAGTACAAGACGGCGGCGATGGACGCTGGGTTCTAATCTCAGAAGAACACAATCCTGCGAGGAATGTAGGTGGCGTCTCTTCCTGACTCACACCTGGGCCAGCGTGAGCCACGAGGACCTGCTGAAAATGCTACCTCTCCCATACACGCTCACGGTTGCTGTCACCACCATGATGATGATGACGATGACGATGGTGATGGCGAAGGCAGCTTGGCGTCAACCGTGTGAACACCAGTGCCCGCTTCCCAATAGATCTCTATAGTAAACACTCAACTACTGACTGCAGTTTGGGCTACGATTCCTCCCACTGGCAGCCAACGAGCACTTTGACTTTCCCAGCCTGAACTCTGCCCCCTGGCCGGCCCCCCTGACCTCTGGACGCCCGTCCTGCGATTTCTCTTGGTTTTGACCTAAGTGTCTCAAGCAGGGAATTTGCAAATGGTGAACGTGGCTCTACCATCTGGTGTCCATGTTCCAGTCATAGAAAACTCCTTTTCTCCCTTCCCAAACGAGGAAGAATCTGGGTCAGGATGACAAAGGAAAAAGTAAACCCCACAGGGAAGAGTTACTGAGACATGTTCATCTGACAAAAATTCCATCTAGAGTTCACTCACCCCCCCCCCGCCCCTGCCGCCGGGTTTGGTAAATATAATCTGTGATTTATTCTTGAAGGCGTTTGGGTAGACCCCGTGGCTTCTGGAAAGTTCTGACTCAGTGACAGATGCTGAGTTCTTCTGCCTTCCTTTCACAGATTTGCTAAGAAATTCAGCCCTCTGATATTATGCATATTGATACAGTCACTAACCACACAGAAGTACACAGAATTTATCAAGAGCAAATACAATGTGTGAAATGGGTAGCAGCAAGGGTTTTATTCTACCGTACGCGGTAATTCTCACTTGAAGCTAGCTTACCGAATGCCTTTCCATTCCGCATCTGAAGCTGACACCTTCCTGGAACATGTATACTATTTTATTGGATCGAAGGCACAGAGAGGTGAACAAAGGAGGAAAATCTAAAGAGAACAGCGTCACCGTCATGCCCCAGTATGAGTTTTAGTCATCTTCCCTCAGAAATGTGCAGGCTCCCATCGAGTATACACTCAGATCTAGATGGGTCGTTTGTAATCATCTGCTTCTCATTGCATCAGTGGAAGATAGAGCTCCCATGAGCTCCGTCCTTCCTTCACTTTCATCAGGCCAGTTACGTGATTGTATTTCTTGTCTTCTAAAAACCATTAAAGCAATGACGGCGGGTATTGTACAAGTCAGCCTTGTGAATCTCAGAATATCTTCTGAATCTTGCTAATTATTTCACTTTTTTTCTTCTCACAGTCTATGAACAATTACATATATATGGAATGTTTTATGCATATATATTGTATATATACACCGTATGTATACATATATTGTATATATATCACATATAGTATATATAACATATATATTTAGTGTATATATATAAATATATATTGTATTTGTTCCTTGCTTACTCTTGGAAACATTGGCAAATGTATTATGAGACCTGTACAATTTCGCAAGGATAATTGATTGGAAAGAAATGAAAATAGAAACAGAGATGTAGTCCAAGAAAACATACTGGTGGGCAGAGAACAATTGAGAGAGAAGTATTTCTGTTTTAGAATGAGTGTTATGGCAGTGGGATTTCATGAGGCTGTTAGACTCCATCTTCATATGTAAACACATAAAAAGAGGGCTGCTAAAAGGGGAATCACTTTCAATGATACTGATATTATGTGTCCGGATTATACTTGTATCTAAATTGTTGGATAGGACACAAATCTAGAAGGTGTCAAGACTTCCTCAATAAAGATCCAGAATCACAACAATTCAAAGAAAGACGGGATAAATGGGATTGCATCCAACAGGAGAGCTTCACATGGCAAAGGACATAGCTAACAAGATAAACAGAAAGCCCGCACCATGGGAGAGGACTTTTGCCAGCAATGCATCCAAAAAAGGGCTCATATCGAAAGCATACTTAGAGCTCAAAAAATTAACACCCCCCGCAAAAAAATAAATAGATTCTCAAAGTATCAGCAAGCAATGAGTAAATGCGTTAAAGACTTTAAAAGAAACTTCCAGAAGAAGAAGAATGGCCAATAGACATGTGAAGATTTACATATATATACTGGTGTTACCTGAATCCATGATGTATTATTTTAAATAAGGTTTATTATGTGTCTTCTTCAAAGAATTTTCAGGTAGTTCTACTTCTTTACATGTGTCTTTACATGTGCGTGAGTGTTTTAATTTTTCTGTTTGCTTAAAGAGGTAACTTCTACTCTGCGTCCAAGGGTTGGAATTGCCTTATGAACTGGAAAGTACACTTCTGGCTTTCTGAGTGAAACGGTTGGTCTAGTATCTGTGCTGTCTCCCCTCTTTGAAAGGAACAGCAAGTGTGATAATTACCGAATGTCTATGTTTACATAAACATCCCAAATATAGACATTTGCTACTATCAACATATACACCAGCTTTCATAAATGCACTCAATGTGTTTAGTAATTATAGCTGAAGTTATTTTCATGAACTTGCATGTGGATGTGGAAAATTCTATCCCACCTAATGTAAGTCCTATCCAAACTTTGTGTGTGTGTGTGTGTGTGTGAGAGAGAGAGAGAGAGAGAGAGAGAGAGAGAGAGAGAGTGGAGGAGATGAGAAGGGAGAGAGAGAGAGAGAGAGAGAGAGAGAGAGAGAGATTCAATACATTCCATGTAGAGTTTCTTCCTAGAATACCTTGTTCCCTGCATGTTTAATGTTTTATCTTGTTTAAATTCTATCCTACCCTAATTTGATCACTGATACACTGGATTTTGTTGCGGTGTGTCAACTTTTTACGTACATAGCTTAAAAGACCACATGATCCAGCAACTACTTAGTTGGTATACTGGGCAAGGTGATTTGCTTTATTTATGATGAATGACAGGTAATGGAAGCCGTTCTGCTCTCCAAGTTATCCCTGACAATGTGGAAGGCCATTAGGATGTGATTTAGGGTGACTTTTTAATGAGCCAGAGAAGTTGATTCTGATTGCTCTTTGATTGTCGGTCTTACCAGCGATGGGCTCCTGGTGGACAAACACCACATCCATTTATTTTCACCGTGGTGCCCTGGTGTCTGAACAGAGCCTCGTCCCACAGGGCTGGTCGATGGCTGATCTTGGTATTTTATCCATTTCCATGCTGGGTCCAAATGAGTCTTGTCATGTCTCAGTGGAAGAGTTCAATGCTTCCCTTCATACCAACTTTTACAGAATCGTACCTCGTGTTTATTTTAAGCCCAGTGGTATCCAGTCTGCCCACACCGTGGCCGAGATTTCATTTCTCCACTTCCTGGAGCCGCCTTCTGAGGCCCTTGTGATTAATAGATATTTATTGAGCGCTTACTAATATGTGGCTTTGCATGGCCCCACAGATTAAAGTATTCCACCTGAAATATAGGGACTTACCATGGGCACTAAACACAGTCCTCTATCAGATACCTAAAAGTTTCCAAATCTGGGTTTCCCGGATGCTCATGAATCAATACCACACAGTGCTACTTTCTGACTTGAGTTGGGAGCCCTCTGGGTTTTGGCAGAACGGCAGAAAACCTTGATGGTAGGCTGTTCTGACTACAACTTTAGCTTCTCCCCCTGCCCCCCATCCCCAATAGCCATCATGTGAAATTCAGCACCCTCTTATCTACGTCAGGGAAGTGTCTGGGACTCTCTGGGTTTGCGGGAATGAGAGACCTGGAGGCCTCAGGGTTTAGCTGTGACTGGAAATTGTCTGCCAGACTGGGTGGCCAGCTCTGCACGTCTAATAACAGAAGGCATCGTTGTAGGGGGAAATGGCCAGAAGAAGCTGGATTCTGATTACCCTCGGGGAGAAGGCATTAGTACCTCAAGGAAAGACTGTTCTCTCCCTACCCCCAACCCCCTTCACTTTTTTTTTCTGTTGCTTTGATTCCATCTGAGGATGAAGTTCAGTTGTAACCTGTGCTGACCTTGGGGCCCCATGTGTTGATTCCTACTTCCATGAGCCTGCTGGCCAAGCCTCTGTCACCGTTATTAATCACTCAGAGTCTGCCGAGACCCTTCTGGGGAGCAAAGCTGAGCAAATGGGGTGCAGTTTGGGAGGAGTGGAGAGAAAGAATGGAAACAGAGGCAGAAAGCAAAGGAAAGAGATTCATCCATGACACAATAATTTATACGAGGACCAGTTGTCCAGCAGAAGTGATGGTGGAGATCGCGTGTTCGTGATGGAGATCGCGTGTGGATGGTGGAGATGGCGTGTGTGATGACGCATCGCTGCTGTGGCTCTGTAGGTAACCAAAACATAATAATAATAATTAATAAAGTGCAGGGCAGAAACAAATCTTTTAGCATCTGCCTTGGACAGTGTGAAACCTACCAAGGGCTTTCTCACGTGGGCCTTGGGTTCCTTCCTCGCAGGACTGGTAGGCTTCTCAGATTTCGGAAGCTCTCCTTCCATGAGAGCAGTGTCTTTAAAATGGACCCACACTCAGGGGGAGGGTTTGGGGATAGGAACTCATTTCCGGAACTACTAGCCAGCGCAGGAGTTATCTATGCCTAGCGACCATGGCATACAAAGGTGGCTAGCCAGAAATGAAGACGACGATGACGATGGCAAAGAAGAAGGAGGAGGAGGAGGAGGAGGAGGAGGAGGAGGAGGAGGAGGAGGAGGAGGATGACGACAACGACGAAGAAGATGACGAAGAAGACGAAGAAGAAGATTCTCTGTAATCTTTTCTCCTTGTTTGAGGAAAAGTCCTGTACGATTTAATACAAAGTAGAATGGCATGTTAGTTCCTGGTGTCTACTTAAGAAGAGGATGGACAGGCGCCGGTGGCTCACGTCTGTAACCTTAGCTACTCAGGAGGCTGAGAGCTGAGGATCATGGTTCCAAGTCAGCCTGGGAAGGAATCTGTGAGCATCTCACCTCCAGGGACCCATCAGGGGACTGGAGGTGGATGGGGTTTCCTTCAACCCAACAATATTACACAAAAATGTCCAAACCACCACAAGTATGATATCCATCCATAATACCATAATGTATGCTCAATAGTATAGTGCACAACAATCAGCAAATAGCCTGTGAGAAAGATGGCGGCCCCCCAGTGCTGTGCACTGCTCCCATATATTATTATTTAACATTTGATGGGATAAGGAAACCGTAGAGGCTCACCAGATGGTGTTGAGATAATTAACTGAAAACTGCACTAAATGATGCATCTATATTCCAACATTGTGACTTACCCAGAAAATAATCTCCAATTGAAATGAAAATATCCACAGTAAAATAGTAGAAATACAGTCAAGTGCAAGTATATACGCACCATGGAAGGGAAGGCCTTGCGCTTGCGTTAAATCAAAATGAGAGAACAAAGAGTGATTTGTTGATATGTTTCATACAGTATGTATAATATATAATTTAATTTTGTCACCAGTACATCCCATATGACAGAATTAATTAGAAATCAAATCTGAAACTATTTATAATTTTTGTTACATAATGTTGCAGTCCTTCAGAAAGTAATAGGCCTTACACGTCATTAAGGAAAAGAGCAATGACGCTATATAGAAATGGTCAACAGACCTAGGAATGAAATTCCCAAAGAAAGATATAAATGTTTCTTAAAATGGTAACCAATGTAAATTTTAGTAATAATGAAATAATCAATTTGGCCCAAAAGATCCCAAGTTATTAAAAATAGATAAAACATATTTAAATCACTGTGTTAAAAGATATAAACACAGGAGTCTCTCATATACATGAATGGAAAATAAACGTTGATATTGTTAAACTGAGCCTTGGGTAAAACCAAGTTCCTTATATTATTTTCTTTACTTTTTGAATGTTAAAACCATTTTTTTTTACAGTAAACGTGCATTTTGCAAATCCATGTAGTAGGATAAGTTGTAATGGCATAAAAAAATATTCTCCAATATAGTTATCTGAAAAGAAAAAAAATGCTAAGGAAACTTAGAGTGTTAACAGTAATCTCCGAGGTGAAGAATAGGATGAAGGTGCAAACACAAAAGTAAGGGTCGAAGCAAGGATTTGATGGAGATAGCAAGTACACCTAGAAGGAAAACCATAAGCCCAGCTAAGCCAATGCTTGATTGACCGTAGCAAGGGAACTTGTTCCTCAAAGAAGGGAATCAAAATGGAAAGGACCAACAGAAATGTGACTATCTCTACAGAGTCAGTAGCCCAAGGTACTGTCGAAAGATACCTACCAGGAGAAAAATAGGAAGGGGCAACGACGTTTGGCAAGAACTATCCTCATTTCCTTACTTATGGAACTCTAGCCCCTCTCTAGGAAACACACTAATAAGTCAAACTCACCAGGCTGACATCTACTGACTTCAATTACAGATGCGCTTTTATGTTTTGTGTAAAGGCATAATACTTGATTGTGTTACAAGGCCGTGTCCTGTGTTTCTTTGGGGTGGGTTCTTTTTTATACTATTATTATGTTAAGTTGGGGGTGTGCTTCTTGGTGAGGAAGGAAACACACTGCCAGCCAGAAGGCTCTTTGCACACCTCCCTTAAGCGGCTCACCCCTGCTGACCCCCAGATGGACATGGGGAAGGGAAAAGGAGGAGTAGAGCTCCCTGGTTTGGGTGGATGAGCTGAGCCGGCGCTCCTAATGAATTTCCTTCTTCAGGTGCAAGTACATCTGAGTCACCCCTCCTTGTTGATAGATCATCCTCTCATTCCTCGGGGAAAATGGGGAGAGGGTTGCTTGGTGGGGGGGGGGGGTTCTGATTCTCCATGAGTGAGTGTCATTCCATCCCAAAGAAAACCCCAATGTTTACATTTTTATCTGTTGATATTTTAATTAACAATTTAAGTGTAATGTTTGCCCTGTGAGTTCAATGTGGGGGGCGGGGGGGACTCTACAAATAAACAGCGGTTCCCTCTTGGACAATCATTCTGTAAATTAGCTTACTTTGTCAATAAAGCGATGCCTATCAAGCTCTTCAAAGCAGCAGGGGTAAGGATGTTCATTTACTTAAGCAGTAGGTTCTACCATTAGTGTTGGTGACTGGTGTTAATTAGAACTGCGTTTTCCTGCCACAGACCAGCGTTTTCCAAATCCTAGGAACAATCAAGCCATTAATAAATTAAAGTACCCATATTTGTTTGTGTTCTTCTGTAATCTAATTGAATCTTGTTTTGAGCAAGGCTCTCTTGATAAGCATTGGGGGACTGGTTTGCCAGTACTGGGGTGGTTTAGGTTATCCAGCCTGGCTCTTCAAACAGTTCACAGAAATCTCGGCTCTTTGCCATAGGTACAGCAAGACAGGCTAACGTACTGCAGAAATTTGGGGCCTTTTGGGGGGGCGGGAGGCTGGTTGTGGGGCTTGAACTCTAGCACTGTCCCTGATTTTTTTTTTTTTTTTTTTGCTCAAGGCTAGTGCTCTACCACTTAAGCCACAGTGCCACATCTGGCTTTTTCTGTGATTAACTGGATATAAGAGTCTCATTGACGTCTCCATCCGGGCTGGTTTTGAACCGCGATCCTCAGACCTCAGCCTCCTGAGTAGCTAGGATGACGGGAATGAGCCACCGGTGCCTGGCTTTGCGGTCAGTTTTGTTTTGTTTTGTTTTGTTTTAAAGACTTTGAACATGGAAATCCTTTATGTTCCCCCAAAGCAAAACTCAGAAGCCTACCCCCATTCTGACATCCAACTAACTGGGTCTCACAAGCTTTGAAGTGAGTATCAAGGCCGTGTCAATGAAGCTGGATCGTTAGGGGACTGACGTAAAGAAGGCGATAGGTTCTTTGATTGTTTGTTTTGGAGGAATTTAACTTTTTTGTTGTTGTTGTGGCCAGTCCTGGGCCTTGGACTCAGGGCCTGAGCACTGTCCCTGGCTTCTTTTTGCTCAAGGCTAGCACTCTGCCACTTGAGCCACAGCGCCACTTCTGGTCATTTTCTGTATATGTGGTGCTGGGGAATCGAACCCAGGGCTTCATGAATACGAGGCAAGCACTCTTGCCACTAGGCCATATCCCCTGCCAGGAACTTAACTTTTTGAGTTCGGTATATATTTTAGATATCAGGCCTTTGTCCGTTGTATGGCTGGTGAAGATCTCTTCCCAATCTGTGGGCTTTCTGTTTATCTTGGAAGCTATGTCCTTTGCCCTGCAGAAGCTCTGCAGTTTGATACAGTCCCACTTGTCCAGCCTTTTATTTTTTTTGATGTGTTGGATTTCTGGGCCTTTGTTGAGGAAGTTTCTTCCAGTGTCAAGGAGTCCTAGAGTTTCTCTTATTTCTTCTTGTAGAGTTTTCAGGATGTCTGATTTTATTTCCAGGTCTTTGTCCCATTTGGAGTTGATTTGGGTGCAGGGTGATAGATAGGGGTCTAGGTTTAGTTTGTTACAGGTGTTGACCCAGTTTTGCCAGCACCATTTGTTGAAGAGGCTAGTGTTGTTTCTCTTGTAGTCCCTTCCTGTGGCTGTACCCTCGCTACCACTGTAATTCATCCGAGTACCCTGGATACTGTTTATACGGGCAATAGAACTGGGGAAGGGAGAGGGAATACCAAAATCGAGAGACAAAGAACACAAAGACTAACCATTCCAAAAGCAACACTTAGAAGAAACCGTTTGGTGTAAACCAACCGCACAACTCTTGGGGGGAGAGGGGAGGGGGAGGGGGGAAATGAGGGAGGAGGTAACAAGTAGAACAAGAAATGTACTCACTGCCTTTCATATGAATCTGTAACCCCTCTGTATCACACTTTGACAATAAAGAGAAAAATAAAATAAACTCAAACAAGTAGGGGATAGGGCAGGGAGAGGCCTGGGAAGCTGGGGTGATGGGGCGCGGGCCTCCAGTTCCAGTGGGGAAAGTATTTCCCTCTGGCCTACAGTTTCCAGCCTGGAGCAGGGCTACCGGTGCTCAGGCCTTTTCCAGAGCACTGGCGTTCAGAAGGAAAGAACCTAGCCCCAGGTCTATATTTCTCTGTTGGTGCATTTAAGGTTCGGATTCAGTATTAGCTTTTAAATTCCATTTTCATTCAACTTAGTCCCGCCTTCATGCCCACTACACCTTACTGAAAATTTTTATTACTTAAAAAAAAAAAAAACCCAAAATGCAGTTGGGCCCGAATGAGGCTCCTGCCTGCCATGTCATGAGAAGGTGAAATCTGAACAATCTACGTTTGAGGTCAGCCACACAGAACAAGTGAAAAAAAAAAGTCTCCAAGAAAATGAGGGAGGAGGTGACTCTGTTCAAAAAGAAGTGGACTCAGGATGACCTGAGTGATGTCACTGCCATCCGTAATAAAAATGAAACATGTTAAAAAATTTAAAAAGAGAAAAAAAAGTGTCCCAAAAAAACGAACAAAAAAGCAGGGTGGGGGTGGGGGGGGCGGAAACGTGTCTCAAAGAGCAGCAGCCAAAGCAGAAAAAGCGGAGGAAGTGTAAGGTATTGAGGTATTGAGTTCCATCACGAGTACAACAACAACAACAAAAAACCAAACAGAAATACTGTAATCCTTTAAAAAATAATTCTTATAGGTCAAATAGGGAGCTTAAAGTTGCAGCTTTCCTCATTTTTCCCCCTACTTAATAATTCCAGTCTTCCTTTGAACTATTAGCTCTTCATTTCCAGCTTTAATGTTGGTGATTTGATTGATGGAACAGTTGTAACTGATTTTGTAAGATTATTACACCTTAGTGGGTACCGGAAGCTAAAGGAGTCTCAATTTTTTTCTCTTTTTCATGAGTAGAAAACTGGAAGAAATTGTCCAGAAGTACACGGAAATGATTAGACTCCCATATCTAATTTCCTTAAAAGTATTTCTTGCATTTGGCTTTAGACAATAGAATTTGTCATGTTAATGGATTTTAGGCTCATTAGCTCCTGGTTTTTATGTACTCCTGAATTCATGCTTCTCTGCCGATGGCCTCCCTGTCTAGCAAACCCCACGGCACGCCACAAAGTGTCACTGAAGAAAAAACCAGACTTCTCTGACACTCTAGCTAATAAATAGAACCAAGAGGTACCAGTGCCCACTATGTCTGGAAATCAAATGTATTTCTAACCCGTGTGTTGCAACTGAAACACACCAATCAACAGACATCTTTGTGTTTCTGCATTTCTCATACAGGACAATTCTGTATTTAAATAGCCTTTTTTTATGTCCCTTAATGATGTTGAAATCGTGCTTGTAGACTGTTGGAAGGGGAAGCAGCATGTTGTCTATTGAAAGATACGTTTTCCTCTTTAAAGTAATACATCGCACAGCAAAGGAGGGATTTCTCTCGCAGGAACAACACAAAGTCTTCTAACTAACTGGCAGTGAAATCAAGACATGCCGCAAATTAAAGTCCTAATGAAATGTTTGGAGTTGTGAGGAGACAGCCAAATTATTTGTGTCTGCTACTAAATGCTTGAAATTTGCAAAACTTATCTCTAGTCTTCTTAAAAAAAAAAAACCAAAGATTGTTATTGTCACAAAAATGAACCAAGTTTTATGCGACCAGTTCTCATCACCCAAGAACATGCTCGCAAGTCTATCCACAGCTACATATAAAAGTAATTCTTTCCCTATTTGAGCTAACGTTTGTAAGACTCCATCTCATGATTTATTTGCTTGTTGCCTTTAAAAAATGCATTTTGTGGGCTGGGGATGTGGCCTAGTGGCAAGAGTGCTTGCCTCGTATACATGAAGCCCTTGGTTTTGATTCCCCAGCACCACATATACAGAAAATGGCCAGAAGTGGTGCTGCGGCTCAAGTGGCAGAGTGCTAACCTTGAGCAAGAAGAAGCCAGGGACAGTGCTCAGACCCTGAGTCCAAGGCCCAGGACTGGCAAAAAAAAAAAAATGCATTTTATATCATGAAGCTTTTATATTTTAAATGTTTATTGTTATTTCTTCTTTTAAAAATATAACTTCATTGTTATCATTAAGTTATTGTATGGAGAGGTTACCATTTATAATTCGTAGTTTGATTAGGGGTTCTTCCTTACATTTAACACGGTGTTCCAAAAATTAAAAGGAAAATATTTGGTGTATATTTGAACCAGGAAAAAAAATTAATGAGCCCACCATAGTACTGTTACGGATGATTACTTTAAGTGTCTTATTCTAAATAGGATGAAAGGTCAGACTTTCACCACTGGTAAGAATTCAGGGGGTGACGATACATTAACTTTTTTCTTTACAGATTCGTGGAGGGAGAGGTTACCCTGTCCATTGAGAATTGTATACTTGAATATAATATCAGGGATTCGGAGGGGAGGGTCTGCTGGCCAGAGGCCTGGGAAAGAGAAAGCATTGATTTGGTTTTAATGGATTTTGTAAGCAAATGTATGCAAAATGTTTATAAAGGCCTTAAGAAAACATTGAGGAAAAAATTACGGAGGTGATACTTCTAGATTTAAACATGTAGCCATCAATAGGAACCATTACCACGGTGTTCTTATTATGTGTGTGACAATTAACTCTGGTCATGTATGGTCAGAAATATGTAAGGTTCAGCTTCATGTGGCAGCTCCCTCTAAGAGATACTAATATGTGAAAAAAATATATAATATATTTATATATAAAAATAAAATTTATATCATATTTTATATACTTATATATTATTATAAATGTATTTACACTTATGTAATACTTATGTAACATTTACATAATTATACATTAACACAAATTTATATTTATAAACAAGTATCTTTATATATAATTGGATATATTTATTGATAAGTACAATTTTATATAAATATAAAATATATTTATACGTGCATATTTATGTCTAAGTTTAAATAAGTAAAAACATAAGTATATTGAAATATAAATAAGTATGAATATATTTATATTTAAATATATATTTAATCTTACCGACATGTTTGTCAAAGTAGATGCTGGAGTATTTTACTTAGAATTTGATTGAGTTGTTTTTTTTAACTTAAATGCTCCCTCGGATGACAGCTAATCTCCATCCGCATTCTTTACCCAATGGCTTCAAAGGTTAGATGCCAGCTTTTGCCTTTCTCTTCCAGATCCGTTGCTCTGAGGCCCACCAATGCCACTGATTTAGGAGACATTCGTGCAAACCGACACGGGCGTACCCAGGTATGTAAATGTTTGGGGACCCCCGTGCAAACGTGCGTGCACAGGTACGTCCATTTGTATTTACTCTTCTACCTTCCCGGAAGAGCTGTCTAAAAAAACATCACGGTGCCCGTCTCACCTTCTGTCCTCCCGACGCTGCTCGAGTGTCGAGGACAATAATCCTCAGAAGAGCTAGCTGTAAATGTGACTACCTCGGCTTCTGAACGGAGTTCAAGGGTACCCAACCATATGAATTAAAATGCCCGCCTCCCTGCTCCCTCTACCCCGATCCTGGCCTTCCTACTGGATGTTGTCTCTGTAGTAAGAGAGGTGTATCTTTGTTATTCCTGGAATTGTTTGCTATCATTTCCTTTGTTCTTTGATATCATGGAGTTTTTAAAGGGGTGATGAGTGGGGTTTGTTTTCAGCCTGAAAATGGAGGGGTGTGTGTGTGTGTGTGTGTGTGTGTGTGTGTGTGTGTGTAGAAATCCAGCGGCAGAATCAGAGAGGGATGGATGAGCTTGGATAATCTTGACACACTTAGAGAGACGTGGGAATTGAGCAAACCCTTAGGAGTGTATACATCCACTGGAGAATTCCTTCTCTATCAGGAAATGGACAGAGCCAGACTTAGCTGGCTTCCCCCCTCCTCCTTGCCCCACTCTGTGTGAACCATGTAGTTGGGAACAGGGGTGAAAGATGTCATGATCTCTGCTAGGGAGCTTTATGACTTGGGGAGTAAGGTATGGGGCCTCCATTTCTCTCTCTCTCTCTCTCTCTCTCTCTCTCTCTCTCTCTCTCTCTGTGTACACATATGTCGACTTTAGTGTGCTTCTGATATCAAAGGCTTCCTGGTGAATAGCAAAGAGAGTTTCAGTCGCGCCCGGAATCTGAAAGGAGATGAAATTGCACACAGCATGCGGGGACAGCTGACATCTGGATCGTATGTTTTGTATGCCTGTATTTGTTCCCCCCATCGATGCATTTCAGACCGCAGAGAACTATGTCCTAGTCTCCCCCCTCCACCCAGATCTACAAAGCTGCGTTGGATATAATCAGGTAAACCGTCCATTGTTTAGAAATCTCAGATGAGCCGGCACCTCACATCCACAGAGAATCGCGGCTGGTCAAGGTGGCTGTCCGTAGACACTGGCGATGGAATGAAGAAATCGGTGGTTTGAGGCTGAAGAGCACTCCCAGCACTGTGGCTGCTTCCTTAAAATAGAGGGATAAGGATCAGCTACTTTCTGCTGCAGTGCTGGGGTTTGGGAAACAACGCGCCGATAGGCAGGTGTCCATAAGCATCTAATTCTAGGCGGTGACTTCCATACTGAAAAGATGCTCACTCGTGTTGCAATTTCACTTCCTTTCCAATATACTAATAAGTACCACTTTGCAAGAATCACACACAATTCATCTCCGTCTTCACAATGAATTGAAACGGAGGCATTATGGAGTCCTCACAGGGCTTTCTTGTTTTTGAATTTGATGCTCTCAGAGTCTAAATGGTACCTCTTGAAAAGAGTCATACTTTCCCCCCACCCCCCCAAAAAAAAACCAATTTGAGATCTGTAAAGAGAATATGGAAAAATTAATGCCTCTGAAAGAAATCTTGAAACGCAGATTGGTTTATAGAAACAGATCGCGCGGTGCGATCTTATTTCCATTTCACTAACCCTTTTCTGTATCTGGGCTTCTTTGTGATAGAACTCTCCACAGATGGAAATGCAAACATCGGACGGAGAATAGGTGGTAGTGGTGGTGGTGGTTTTTAAATGATCACCAGAAACAATTTCCCATAAAAGATGGGATTCACTGAATTGGTGGGTACATGGCATTTTTTTTTTGTTGTTATATGTCATTTTTTTTTTTAAATTTCCATGAACCAGTGTTCAGAAAAGAGGTTCCTTAGGCCTAAAGGCAATATAATATGTCAGGTTATATTGGATGAGTGAGAGATAATCATGATAATAATAATAGCTGAAATTTATCCTGGGTTTCCCTTCGTAAGGAGCTCAAAGCATTTTGCATGCATAGAGATTTATTTTTCACCCTGCGGGAAGAGTGTTTTTTTGAGAACACTCACCCATCAGGAGGCCATGGGGAAATGGTTCCATTATCCCTTGGTGCCAGGCTGTGGAGGAAGAATATTTTTCTTTCCAAGGCCTAATATGAAGTAAAATATACAGAGTCATCTTGAACATAGAGCGCCAGGGTCCCTGGGGGCCAATTTCAGGGTCTGTGGGGTATTTAAATAAAAACACAGAAAGCATATGAATATGAAAATTCTTCTAGGTCATTTCCTCCTTCTTGGTGAATTGTCAAGGTTCAGTTCTCTTGTCCCTGACAAACTATCTTCGTAGTATTGTGGGACTTTTTTTTTGGGGGGGGGAGGAGAGAGTGGGGGGGAGTTCTGTTGAACAAAGCACATGCACACTAGTCATTTATTTTCCAAGATTGGATGCATTCAAAAAAGAAAAGCTAAAGAACCAGAGTATTTCAAACAAACAGCACTGTGTGTCAGAGACAAATACGGAAATGAACCAATGGACCCACCAAAGCCTGGTGACTTATTTAGCACTCTTCCAGTCTTTGGTGGAGAAATGACAGTGAGAATGTGTCTCATTCCTCCATCCTTGTTGGTTGGTTGGGTAGGGGGCTCTGAAGGGAAATTGCTAACCTTCCAAGAGTGTAATACCTTTCAGCAGCCGCCTGCAGTAAGGATCGTGGAGTTTGTTGTTAGACTGTGGAGCAGTGCCTGAAATGGTTGTTGGGATTTGTTGTCTTTCCTTCTGCTCCTCCCCAGATCTACCTGTCAAGCACTTACCAACACGCCATTTCATTACATTAATTACATCACTTCATTTGCTATCATCACTTTGCGCTCTACAGGCGTAAATGAGGAACTTGTCTTTAATAAAGAGGCAATTGGTACATATTCAGGACGAGGATTTTCTGTGGCATATCCTCCAACATCGACTCCCCTTCTCTCTGGATGAATGACTTCCAGAGATAAGCCTTCTTCCCACTGCTGGGGAGTTCTATTAATTACCAGACCAGTCTTAATGTGAATGCCTACACATTCTTCTTCATAATGGCCTCTGACTGCTGACTCTTGCCCTCTTCCTTGTAACCATCCTCCCTGGATTTGCCCTGGAAGGCAACACAGATTAAAATGATCCTTCCTGATGACATTTGTTTTCATATCTGAAGACAGCCAGCTCATCGTTCTTTGACTGTGTCTGCTCTCTGAGATATTATGTTGCCAAACGAGCAACAGAGCAGGTGCCCCTCTGTAACCCTGAATTAAAGTGAGGGGAAGCTAATGGAGCCTTCCTATCTACTGAAGCACCGTAGGAATTGTTGGTGGCCTGAATTCATGAAGAATCACTCCCTGTCCGGCCATGGTCTTGTTCTATGAACAAATTTCTGGGCCTCAATTCAACCATTTGGTGTGGTATTTGTGTGCCCTGGAGACTGGATTCCAGGACCCTCATGTCTCCCAATCGTGAATGTCACATTCTCACCATGCTTGGAGGGAAATCAGAAGCAGACCCGCTGCCTCCTCCCTTGAGATTCTATTCTGTCTGTAGGTGGGAGTTGGTGTGTTCCGTGGTTGCATGCCCAAACATCCCAAAGATGGCTTCTCTGTCCGGGGGATGGAGGGGGCCAGTTCCAGGCTTGCAGAGTCTGAGCCATAGAAAAAGAAAACATCCTCCACCCTCCCCAGCTGTCCCCTCTTTCCTGGAATGTTAAGCCAATCTGTGACAAACACATTAGACAGATTTCTGGACCCTGGAATGCTCCAGGTTCTTATTCTCAGTTGTCCAATGTCACATATTCTGTTATGTTACGAAAACAGTCTTCCCTGGGAATGCCTCCTCCTCCTAGGGGAAGAGGGAAAATTCATTTTCTAATATTCTCTGCCATGGAGACACTTTTTCCTTGTGTTCTTCAGGTGGTCCACTCAGAACTTCCTTAAAGTGGATGGATTATTAAGACGCAAGAGCTTAGACCTTCCTTTACATTTAGACCATTTGAATAAAATGCAAGTGAAAAGAGTTTGAAAGTAGCCAATGCTATTTGATCCTAATTTAGCCTTTTCGCTTATAGAAAAAGTAAGTAGTGTCCTCGGCTCTTACATACAACCACTTGTAAGATTATTTGTACTCTTGGAGATACGAAATCTTGGCATTTTGAAAAGATGTGTGTTCTTGTGCTAATTAGATGAAGTGATCGCCATGCCCGTATTGTGCTCAGGAATATAAACAGATGGGGAGAATTGCACTTGGGCATCCTCTGAAGACGCATCAAGCAACAGAGCGAAGGGTAGATACAGCAGTGCTCTGCTTTCGGACTTAGATGCCCCAGCGTCTCTCTCCCATAGTTTGAGGGAGGTGTGTGTGTGTGTGTGTGTGTGTGTGTGTGTGTGTGCGTGTTGTGTGTGTGTATGTGGGGGGGTGCAGGCACACACATGCATGTTCCTTTCCTGCAGCATTACTAATAATCCCTTGAACACTGCACAGATGTTTGCTCCATTCTGTGGCATACTTATTTTTCAAGTGGCTTCTGAGAGCAGATGTTCCCATGTGTCTTTGAAAGTTTTTTTTTTCAGTTGATGCTTTTGCAGCATTAAAAAAAAGAAGAAGAAGAAGAAAAGTGGGGGTGGGGAGAGGTGGAGAGAAAAGTAAAGTACTCAAGTCACTGATGCTGTGTTGGGAAAGGAGGAAAATAAAGACGAGCATATATTCAGGATTCTATTATTGTGAGTCTGTGGGAGAATTTCCATCCCATTCAACTGAATTTAATAAATATTTATTGGAAACTGGTGTATAGACCCTTGGCTCGGTGCTGGCAGGTTCAAAGTATAAAGATGTCACAGAGATGGAAAAAGGACATTTGCAAAGCAAGAATGCATTCACAGGGCATATATTCTAGTTGGTGTCTCAGGTGGAAGGCAAGAATAAACTATGCAAACTGTGTGGAGTATATTCCAAGAAAAGCAAACTTCTCAGTAGGCCCTGGGTGTTGGCACAAGTATTGGGGGGGAAATGGAGATGCAGGTTGCCAACTTAGCAATCCAAGAACTATGCTGACCAAGTGGGGATTTTGTTTTTTGATGGATTGGATCTGTGCTGGGGGTTGTTCTGAGGAGTTGCATGATGGAATCAGAGCCCTATAGATTAAACAATGGCTACGGTGTTCATGTAGGAAGGATTGGCCAGAACAACACAGTCAAGATGAGGCCACAACTGCCCATCCTCCTGGTCATGACATAAAGGGGAGCAGGCAGTTTAAAGAAACCAGAAGAGTTACAAATGCAAAGCCTTGAGGAATGAGAGCCGCTCTCTCTTTGTTTCTTTCCATGCCTGGTAAGAGCTGGTAGGTCAGGAAGAACAGGGTATTCATTAATCGAAGGAGGGATGTATAAGGAAAATATTAGAGTTGGGTGGGGGAGATAGATACTTTGATTTTCTGTTACCCTGCCAATGGGTGACAGTTCCGCGAACATTCCAATAGGTAATGCACATTTGGTATCTGGACAGGGCTTTGAACTAGAGATAAAGGCGTCATGACGCTCCTCTGTACAGAACGGGGTGGGGGATGGATTATCCAGAAAGAGGCAGAGAAGGAATTTGGAAAAGGACTTAAGAATAAGACGTCAGCATGGGCGTGGTTCTGGAAAGAGGATGGTGACTGGATGCGTGCTCAGTGAAATACCAAAGACGTGTGAATCGTTAAGGATTCACGATCGTGACCCAGACCAGGAAGAATCTGCCTAATTTGTACAGCAAAAAGTTTTATTATGAACAAGAAGAGATAAAGAGATATGACTTGTAAAGTTTTGATCACTAAGACTGATTGGTAGTGGAATTCCAAGGAGAACCTCATTTCGGTCTCCAGTTATTCCAGGTAGACTTTAATTTGGTGTCCTAAAAATTATATAAAGAAATTAAAGGAGAATCCATATCCTTCTTTCAGATACATATCTTCTTGTTCTCACAGGAGAGTGGGTGGCCGCCATTTTGAAAAGAGAGAGCTTATCCCCTGGGCTTCAGACTGGCCATTGTATAACCTGTTGTTTGTCCGTCGCAAACAAACTAAACATTATTCTGTGAATCTGTTTTCCTCTCACCCAAACCAGGAGATCGACTCATTGTGCCTTTGTAGTTGATGACTTGGTTGCCTTCCTCGTACCTAGCTTACAGTAGTCTAATATGACATGGCCGTCATCAATAGGTATCTGCAGAGAATGGCTTCATGCTATGTTCTTGTAACGGTTTGCCTGTTTTCTGTGTTTAAGGGCTTATTACTTTAGAATATATAACCTTATGCCTCAACAAAAAGGAGTTCTCTTGTCATTTTAATATCTTTTTTATTTCATTTTTTAAAACTTCTCTTTGTGTACAACAAAGGAGTTGCCATTGGACGAAGCAGTCAATGAGTACAGTGTATGTTAAGAAGTGTTACCACTTTCAACGTTCTCACCCATCCCACCCCTTTTGTTGTCTTCTTCATTTTGTGGGACATGGGTTGGCTTCTTGACTGCATTGGTTCTAGCCTCTTTGATGTCATAATATATAACAGTAGCATAATGGGCACAAATAAATTGATTATGCAGTATCTAACTCTTCCAAATCAGTTCTTTATGTTCAGACTATCTCCTTCCTAATAACTTGGTAAGTTTGTATTTCGTTTCCTCTCTTGAGCAAGCACAGAGCTATTGAGAAAGACATCTCAGGTATTTGATTGCTTTGTTTCCAAGGATGATGGAATTGTAGGTGGAAAGTTAGAATGAATTATCTCATGAGATGAAAAAGAATCTTTAGGTATGGTGAAAATAGGCAGTTAGAATAAACAGACATGAGATTTGATAGCATGGAATAAAAGGACCAATGACATAGTCATTCTAAAAAATTAATCAATAAAACCTAACACTACATTCTCTAGTGAAAGGCCCAACTGTGGTTAAGACACAGTGGTTCACATTAACACAAATCAGCACTTGAAAGTACCTCAACAAAAGAAGCATTGATTAATTAGTGCTTGTAATACCAATGTAATACAACACTAATTGTAACACCAGTGTAACATTTGTAATATTGAATCACATTCATCAATAAAATGTTCCATTAAATTCCGTCTCTCCTGTAAGACATCATGGAGACGGGAACGTGTTCAGAAATATTTTCAGCCAAGACACTTGAAAGCTTAAAAAAAAAAAAAAGCCAGTCTTGTGTTGAAAATTTCAGCCTCAAGTATTCATAAAAACTTTTTGTCAGATGCCAATTTTACTGATGGCGCTTGGCAAACCCAAACATCCAGTGTATTCCTTGGGCCCAACTCATTCTCCAGGTTGGCTCTAAGGAGAAATAGGCACAGCACCTTTAAACGGAAGACCCTGAGTTCTACCTATTTCTTTCCAGAGTCTTCTTAATTCTTTCATTTGCTTGTCAGCATTTCTGAAAGTTCCTACATCTCAAATATTTTACCTTATAAAAGAAAGAAGTTTAAAACCAGGTAAATAAACAGTTCTCCCTTTGTGGTGGAATAACTGTTACTGTAGAAAGCAGAGCCTCAGCCCTAGCTTGCTGCCATGTATTTTGAATAGTGGAAAATCCAACCCTTAACCTGGAGTTCCCCTTCATGGGGCCAAATAAGTACATGGAAAATGCTCCCCTCAAAGAACAGGAAGGACTTTCCACAATAAGAGAAATACGTGAGCGGGCAAAACAAACACTTATTTGTTCCTATCATGCTTGGTGAAAAGTTACATGGCACTGGGAGCCAGAGGTGTAATGAACAATCGCCTGGCAATGAGTTCTTGCTCAGTATGTTCTTAACGTGAGGCACTTGAATGCCTTCCTTGTCTGCCTTGGAAAAGTTTAGTGAAGATGTTCCGAGCAAGAAGTATCCAGGGATAATGACATCACCACTTAGTGACTGTCTTCCTTAGCAGGAAAATGGGGTACATTTGAAGACATAGTGTGAAACTTCTATGAAAGACAATAGCATCTTTCCAAAGGTGTTTGGCAAAAGCTGTTTTATACTCAGGAACAGAGGTAGAGGGGTAAAAGATAATTCCCATTTGGTTAGAAGAGTCAGAGAGAAAAAATAGAGTGACACCTAACCTTTCATTTTGAGAGAGAGAGAGAGAGATACTATCTAAGTAGAATATACACAATATGTAATATATAATATAAATATAAAAAGTATTAACATATGCATACATATCTTTATACAAAGCATAAATGTCAGCCACATACACAAAATGTGTTCTCTATAAAATCACTGTTGAAAATTCTGGAAAATGGAGATTCTGCTTTTTCTTTCTCTGATTCAGATCACATGTTTATAACATCCTACCATTTTCCCACATAATGTTTCTTCATGAAACACTTGAGAAAATTCTCAGGGAGCTTGTACTATCACCACTGAAAATTGGTAGAGTTCTGTCTGCTCTTCATTTATTGTCTTTTTTCCTTCTATTTGGTACCTATAGATACAGGCCTAGGAGAGGAAAAGGAAAGGAACATGAAGAAAGGCAGCCATTGTTCGTGAAAAGATTCTTCATGGCTCTGTCTTTAGAACAATGAGAAAGCTGGAGACAAAGAATCTTGGATTGTGGATGTGCTTATGCCAGATCACATCCTCAAAAGCTGCATTTTGGTGGATAACCCTAAGCAGCCATTGAAGTTATAGACCTGCTGTCCCAGAATTGATTTAGAGGGAGACAGATTAATAAAGTGATCACTAATCTGCTGTGTTTTGTCGATGGCCCAGGAGAGGGGAGGTATGTTTTTAATTTGCATTTCTCTGGTGAGAAGAACTCCTTAGCATTTATCCATCTCTCTGCTGACCATCTGTGTGTCTTGTTTGGAGAAATGTCACTCGAGATCCTGTGCCCATTGGAAGGAGGGATTCTTATTTGTCTTGTTAATGAGTTGTTGGAGCTCTTCATGTGTTTTAAGATCGACCTCTTCTCTAAGAAATGGTTGGCAAATATTTCCCCCCCTTTGAGGTCATCTCTCTTCTTCACTGATGGTTTTCCTGTGCTGTCTCGAAATGTCATGCGTCCATTTTTGCTGTCATTTTGCTTTTGGTCTTGGGGTCCTGTCCAATAGGTCTTTGCTTTGACTGGTGTCATAGAGATGTTCCGGAAATCCTTTCAGTGATTTCATAGTTTTAGGTAGATCCTGATCTAAGCCCTTGATAAAGTAAGCATCTTCCAAGGGTGGGTTTGGCCTTGTTACCCAACTTTATGGAAAGTGTCAGCGTTTATTGAGATGACCCCCCCTTGAGTTTTAACTGTGCTTATTCTCCTTCTCCGTTTCTTTCTGCCCACCCCCCCACCTCACTAGAGAAAACAAAAGAGTGTGTTAGCGTTTTCAAAAGCTGTCTCCTACATTTTATTGTAGGGATCCATTTTTTTCCTGGAGTCAAAGTTCATACCTCCTGATACATAATAACAACTTTTCTGTCGAATATTAAAAGCTGGTCTCATTTTACTTTGTAATATAAAGCTTCACATTGGCATTCCTTTCATTCCAAAGACAGCTGCTCACATCAGTTTTTTTTTAAGCAAAATAGAAAAACACCACATTCATCTCAAATAATTTCCAATAATGGAGGCTATAGTTCTGATTACATAAAAAAAAATAAAACAACCACAAAACCTCAGCCAGCAAGGCCGGTATTCCTGAAAGATGTCACACCTTTGTCTCTGACAGGATATTGAGTAGCCGGTGTCTTCGTTTCTATATAATGCATTTGTCAAATCTTTTATAATGTAGACGAGAAGGGAGGCATGCGGCTCTGAAAAATATTTTCTAAGCGGATGTTTTAAGAGACCGTGGTGACACTGAGAAACACTCCTGCAAGGATCACAACCATTTTTTCCTGAATTTTCCAGTCTTACAAGGGCAAAGGAAAGATTGAATTTATGTCTCCCTGCCCGTGTTACTTCCCCGTGTAGACTTCGGGTATGTGGTGACACTACAAATGGCTCCTTTCAGCTGTGCTTTGTGTGAATTGGTCTAGTAAAATCCATGTAGCTTGTACACCCAGCTCACCGGGACAAGAAATGTCCTACCAGGGTTGACGTGAGTGTAGGCAGGGCTCACTGTGTTTCACCTTGTACGAACACCGTTCGCCTTTCCACATCACGTCAAGGTTTACTGGAGTATTTGTACACATACAATTTTTTTCTCTTTTCCTTTATCTGATATGATTCCAAAATGTCTCCTGTATCCTTCTTATTTACGATGCTCTGCTCTCTCTCTCTCTCTCTCTTTCTCTCTCTCCTTTTCCCTTCATCTTTCTTAACCTCTCTCTCTTCCTTGGGACATTCCTAACTAGTGGCAAACCCCCCTTTCTGTCACCGAGAGCTCACGCTAGATCTTCCAGCTTGTGAGCTACCGAGTTCTCCTGTGCTCCGGGTGGGTTTCGCTGTGGCTCTTCCAGCCATGCGCGATGCCCCGGGGCCCTGCCCGGTGCCCCTGGGCGGGTGTTGTGACTCTGGAGAGCAAGCCGCATGGCAGAACGGCGTCTCCCTGCCCCCTGTGAGGTGGGTGAGCAGGCAGAGAGCGAGCGAAAGTCAGGACACACTTTGTGAGATCCTCCCCACCCCTGGCGTCTACCTTCCCCCCGAGAAAGCAACGGCAGGCACCCCGGGGTGCGTGCTCGGGGGTGCACACAAAGAAGACACGGGTTCGATGGACTTCAGAACACAGAGCACGGGGAGCTACAATAGAGTCTTTCTACAGGCAGTTTCCAGCGTTATCCACGGTAGATGCGGGAGGGGACCTGGCCCGGGAGGAGGGACGGGAGGAGGGATGGCCATTCCTCAATGAAGAGCCCTGAGGAAATTCTTCCTGGTTATTAGCACATCTTCCTGCGTTTCTTTTCTCTCAGACTGCTAGGCCATAGGTAAGGTGTTCAAAACGAATGTAATATCACCCATTGCTCATAATCAGTGAAAACAATAGGAGAGACAGAGAGAGAGAGAGAGAATAAAGAGAGGGAGAGAAGAAGGGTGAGAGGGAGGGAGACAGGCAACTCAAACTCAAAAGTGTGAGACAGGACCATTGTGGTTCAAAGCCAGCCTGGGCCATTTCAAAAGTCTCTTGAAATGTTTGTCTCCATGGAACCAGCCAAACCCCGGAAGGAAAGCTGTGACTCAAGTGGTAGAGCACCAGCCTTGAGCAAAAAACCTAAGGGACAGTGCCCAGGCTCTGAATTCAGGAGACACACACACACACACACACACACACACACACACACACCAGAAAGAAAATAGGAGTGCACAAGAATCTGGAGCATCTTTGTGGAGCTGCCTTCATTTTCTTAATTGAATTTTATTCACTTAGCAATTTGGCTTGGAAGGTATGGAAGATTTAATTCTCAAAAGGTATTATTCCTTTTCTGATCATTTTTAATACCTTAACTCCCTAACCAGAATTTCTCAGGAAGAAGAATAATTAGTCAACTTAAAGATGTTTTGACTAAAAGAAATTCAGCAATTTCTAGGCATTCCTCAAAGGACAAAAAAAATATATATATATATATATATATATATATGAGTAAAATTTGCTTAAGAGAAACAAAAGAAAATCCAGCTTGATTCCTGAGGTGGGATTTATTATCTTATATTGCAAACCCCATGCAAGAAAATTTAAATTTTCAAAAATACAATTTTGTAAAACAGTATTCCAATTACGTACACACCCACTCATTATCTGCATCTGAAAGAAGCCAGGTTAAAAGATGAAAAAAAAAAAAACCTAATGGGAATTAGGGCAAAGAGCTAATAAAATTTAACTTTTATTATAACAAAATATAAATGAGAAATAAGGGTCCCTGTTCAGTGTGACTAGCAAAGCACCAACCTCCCCAGGAAATACTCTAAAAATTCAGATTATAACTTGTCACACCTTCAAGTAGACAAAAACGAGTCACATTCTAAATGTTTAACTTGTCACATTGCTAGTAGGGAAGGTGACATTTTTTGCCAACTTCATTCATATTAAACAGTTACATGTTATGTAGCCAAAAAGAAAAATAAAATGGTTGGAATGCAAAAGTAACTCCAGCCGCCCCCCCCCCCCCCCCGGCCAGGCTTCTGGTGTGTGTCTGCTCTTCCTTTTAATCTCTTTGGCATTTTATAGTTGGCAACATTCACTGGGCTTTCCAAAAAATCAAATGCTTTCCTTTGAATAAGAATGAATCATCAACCGATTTCCATGTTTTCGAAGGGTAGCTGGAAAGTTCATGCTATTCCCCTCTGTGGCAGTGGCTTCAAAGAACGCCATCTCTTACAGTCAGAGAAGTTAATTAGCGGCTCGCTTCCACTCCACAACACTCTTATCTATGTTATGTCGGCTCCATTTTACGGGTTGGGGGCGGCGGCGGGGGGTGGGGGGGTGCTTTTTTTCTTTTTCCGAGTTAGGAAAACAAGGCAACTTCATGTTTGTAATGGAGAGAAAATATCTCAAATCAAAGAAAAAAACAAAAACGTCTTCCTAAACTCTGGAATAGAGTCATAGTTCTGGATTCAAACATTCCGGTCTCTTTTGATAATTACGTTTGAATTCACACTGGAAAGATATTTGCTGAATGGCTTCAAGGATCATACTGGCTTGAGAAGTTGTCAATGTTAAATAAAATTCTTGGCTTTTTTCCTCCCCCTCTCTTAGGAAATACTATGAGAACCGTTTTTCTATAATAATTCCTGTGTCACACACACACACACACACACACACACACACACACACACATTTGCCCAGTCCTGTATTCATCAGTCATTTCCTGAGTGCAGATTCGGAGCTCCGACTTGTGCTGAATTCCTGTAGATACACGAATGAGAAGTGGCAGAGGAAACGTCTCAAGTCTTAATGATCATATATCATGATTTGTCAGGCAAAGAGGACCTAAGTGCCCACAAGGGCTGCTTCTTTTTCCTAGGCACTTAGCATGCAGTATACAGGCTCACTGAAGAGTTAGTTAGAAAAACAACGTCTCCATTCTACCTTTGTGCATTCTAAAAAGTAGTAGAGATAATGCAGCTGTCCCAATGCTCGTGGGAGACCGTCCTTCACATTTGAAAACGAAAGAGTCCAAATGAATGCCATCACCCTTGGGCGTTAAAGCAGGCTGACTTGGTGCCAACAAGGAATGGTGGAACTGGTAGGAAAATCTGTCCCCTGGGAAGTGAAGTTACACACGAGCTTGTTTTGGCCACAAGTTAAATCAAGACATGGAATAAATCTTTGCCTTCCTCCCTCTCTCCCTGCCTGCCTGCCTGCCTGCCTGCCTTTCCTTCTTTCCTATTCTTTATATTCCACTGTGGGGTTAAAGTTTAAATGAACAGAAAGGTCAAAGCACCCAGGCAAATTGCTGACTCCACCATGCTGAAGTAAGGCTTTGAGGTCGCCAATCGGCCTGAGAGGAGAAAAGCAGGGTTTAGGTTGGAGAGGAATTGTTTAATTCACTTGTTCGTGGCTTTCCCAGGAACGATTATGCACTCCTTATGAATGTGACATTGAAAATCTGTACTTTTTATAGTACGCAGTGGGAAAAAATGTAAGCTGTAAAATGTTGCTTTAAAAACGTGTTTAAAAACAGTGTTCTGACACTTTATTGCACAATGAGCTCTTACATTAAGCATTTATAGCAGCCACAAATTCTCAGCATGGATTTGATGCAGTAATAAAAAGCCCCAAAATGGGTCCAACTGACATTTTACAGCCAGAACAAAGGGTTGAAAGTTTAAAGCTTGTCTATAGCTGCTACATGTTACCTATTAGCTACATTATCTATAACAAGATTGCAGGTGCTCACTCAAAAGCCATTTCTCTAGGTAAACTCCCAGTGGACTTGGTGCTTCCGTGGCTGTCAAGGTGGACGAATATCAACTCACTTGGCCACACAAACTTAAAATGGTTAGCAGAGAGTCTAGAGTTGGTTCCTAACACCAAGTGTGCCCACAGTTGACCCATGATCCATTCTTGCCCACACAAGTGGATCCATTTCCGTGGAGTCCCATTCCATCTCTCTGTTGATAGGATGGAACAAAAAAAATTCAGAAGGGCCATTTTGAGCAGTTTATCCTTGGATTTGGGGCAAAATATTGAATATATCTTTAAGGGTTTGTTGTTGTTGTTGGCAGCCAAGGGCTTGAACTCAAGGCCTGGGAGCCGTCCCTGAACTCAACTCAACTCAAGGTTAACACTCTATCACCTTGAGCCACAGCACCACTTCTGGTTTCCTGGTGGTTAATGGGAGGTATAAGTCTCATGGACTTTCCTGTTCAGGTTAGCTTTGAACTACGATCCTCAGACCTCAGACTCCTGAGTAGCTGGGATTCCAGGTGTGGGCCACCAGCCGCTGGCTGTCTTCCTTCTCAATCTTACTGCAAATATATGGAGATTTCTGAAGTTACTGGTTTGAATCTTAAGAGATTGGATATTAAGAAAAGAAGCTATTCTGCAGTTTGCTAGCAATCTACCTGAAGCGTTTCGTAGATACATCTTTGTCTTAAAAAATGTGCAGTGAACTTGCTAGCTAGGTCGCTAGGAAGCCTTGCGGGGAGTGGGTAGCAATCCTTTAGCCCATGCATTTGACCGTGGAAAACAATTAGCTCTATTTTCCTCAGCCATAGTGTGTGTGCACGTGTGCGTGCGTGTGTGTGTATGCGCGCGCGCATGCACGCAAAATTACCACTGACCAAAAGCTCATCAGTTAGACACTGAAGAGGCCAATTTCTCAGCATTGCAGCAGATGCGCTCTTCCCACGTGCCCCAATCTGGTCGGCGTTCGTTACTTCTAGGGCTGGAGCAAGCTAAAGTTATTTACCAGCCAATTTACTGTCCATATTCTAGAGAAATAATTAATACAGCTGTAGGGCATTATGGGTTGGTCAGTTGTCTAAGTATTTGAACATCATCCGTACTCTTTGCATGTTGTAGCAACTTGGGCTGTTGCCTGTTTGTAAGGATGACACTGAATAGCACCTTTTCAAAAGAAAAATGATGTGTGTTATTTTACCTGGATTGTTGTTATTGAATGCTTGATGGAACACATGGGCTTTCACACGAGGGCCCAGTGTTTTTCCACTTGAACTACAAGATCTCTCCTTTATTTTTCCTTGAGTAGTCTTGCTAAGAATCATCACTCTTTCTACGTGTTGTGCTAATTACATTTTTTTGTCATCTTTAAGTAGCTGTACAAAGGTGTCACAGTCCAACATCAGTTTATGAATACAATGCACCTGGAGCCATTCTGTCATTCTCCTCCGCTTTCCCCAACCAGCCTCTTCCCTCAGTTTCCATAACTTCATTCCCTTGGACATCAGAAAGAAGTGGGAATTAAGTTTTGACTTTCTGAGGTTCTCTATTAATTTCTGCATTTCCTAACCTTACCTCGAAGGACTGCTTGAGCTACTTACTATGGTCTTTAGAACGTTGTATTTTTATGGTCAGTGACTGCAGTTTTGCTTAAACTATCTTCGGAGATTTCTTCAACTTCCTGTTGTTTCAGTTCTAAATGATTCGTAGTGCTCGGTGGAGCTTAGTAAATGTTCCTCGGGCAATTGAGAAAGGTCTATATCCTTATTGATGGTCGGTAGGGCTCCGACACATGTTCACAGTTCCTGTGTTTCTACCGATACTTTCTCCGTCTGATTCTACCCTGGACTCGTGAGCAGATTTGTTGCGTGACTCCGCAGTTCCACCAGTTTTGTTTCTTATCCTTGCGAACTAGAATGATGCACGCCCATGTCATCTCTGGTGCAGAGACAGGAAGGGACCCGTAAGCACTGACCAGCCAGCTGTGTAGAACTTCTGTCTGACTTCTTGCTTCCTCATTTTGCCTTCAGGCCCCATTGGCTCAGGTGACAGTCAGTCTTATCTCCTTCCCACTCCCCATCCTACCTCTAAATATGCCCCTATGAAAAATAGTCCTATTTGTTCGGAGGCTAAGGCTCAGGGAGTGCAGAGGTTTCTCTCATTCTTCAATCAATGCCTTTAGCACATTTATGAGTCTGGTATCCAGGGGGCTGGACAGCTATCGGCAACCCAGAGTTGTCCGCAGTCCCAGCTTCCCACGATGGTGGCCCAGGGCCCTCAGAGTGGTCTCTGGGCTCCTTTCCATTCCTCGTATCACGTCAGGAACTTGGGAGCCACAGGTGGAGCCGCGTTGTCCTCCCCAACAGTGTCATCCAACCATCCTTGCCATGGAACCGATGCCATCACCTCTCCTCGAGGCCTGAGGAACAGGACGCGTGGCTTCCAGCACCCGCTGGGGTCCGTGGTGGCACAGCCAAAGGTGACGGGGAATCCGAGAGGACATCCTACCTGTGGGGATGTCCACGAATCCCTTTCCAGGTTGCAGTCGAGGGTGCCTGGTGTGTGTGTGAGGTGTAAGATGGCGCCCAGGTCTACCGCTCCCCTGCCAGTTGAGGGAGGCTCCGGCGGTCAAAGCGTCATCGCTTCCACAAGCTGCAGCTTTCTTCTCCTTCCTGTGGGCAGGGTGTTCCGTGCCTTGTGGCACAGCGGAGCCATCATGGAGAACTCGACGTCCACAGCGTGAATGGTAGTGGCTGTTGTTTTGTCTTAACTCAAGTTTCTAGAATCTATTTTCCCTAATCAAACCTACAGGGAGTGCCTATCCGACTGTCTCGTTCAATCAATTACCTCCTCTTCTCTGGGGCTGGGGATATAGCCTAGTGGCAAGAGTGCCTGCCTCGGATACATGAGGCCCTAGGTTCGATTCCCCAGCACCACATATACAGAAAACGGCCAGAAGCGGCGCTGTGGCTCAAGTGGCAGAGTGCTAGCCTTGAGCGGGAAGAAGCCAGGGACAGTGCTCAGACCCTGAGTCCAAGGCCCAGGACTGGCCAAAAAAAAACAAAAAAAAAAACAACAAAAAAAAAACAATTACCTCCTCTTCTCATACCAGCAAAACCATCTCTTCTCCTCCAGAGCACAAGTAGGAATTCAAACAGTACTTGGCCCGTGACCCAAGATGGTAAGGAATATCTCAGGGGACCAGGGTGCATTGGGGGTGCAATGCTAAGCCGTGTTTTCCTCTCCTCTGTCATGGTACAAGTGACTTAGCAAGAAACAAAGCAGCAGGTGAAGTAAATAGGACCCGTCACGTTCCTAGATTTTCCCTGTATACTCTTTCTGTGCTCACATTCACTCTGCTAAATCCCTAGATTTCCATATTTTGTTAAACAGGACCTGGAGATGGAAGCTTTTTATTTTTTTTTAATTAAACACCTACCCTGGAGTGGGCTTTTTAAAATATTTCCATTGTCTGAAACCCAGATCTCATAACTATGGGTGCAAGAATGTTAGCTGTAAGTGAAATGACTACATAGTAGAGGTGCTGACAGATTTGAGGGGACAGGGATTAATGCACGTTTTGCTTCAGGGGTTCTACAAAAAGGGCCTATTGTAGTTCTTTCTGTTTTATTAAGGAAGGATCCACTGTGGCTTTTGCCATGATATATTTGGGTGGGAGCTGTTCACTTCATAATGATGTGACTGGAATCAGCTTCAAGTCATGGGGCTCTGGAGGTAAACAGCAAATATTTTTATATTATAAATATCTTTCCATGCACAACTCTTCTTTTTTTAAAAAAAAATGGGCTGACCCTTTGTGTTGGAATTTTATTACATGTTTCGTGACATCATGAGATGGCCAAGTACGGCATTTTACCTCATCATCAAAGTTGTCCAGCACCTTCTAATTGATTCCCAGTCCCATTATGATACGAGAGGTCATCTTCTGAGAACAGGGATAGAAGTCTTCAGTAGGCCTCTTCCCACTGATCTTTTAGTTTAATTTCATCCAATTAATCAAACAGTAGGTGGTACAGCTACCCTGCCTAAGCTCCAACTTCATTCACTGTTCTGTTCCATAAGATACGTGGCCAACTTTTCTAAAGTGAATGTAGATTGAACTAGACAGGTAATAATTAGAAATTAGATCCCAGGATTAATGGAGAACTTACTAGCTCTGCTACTTTGATCATGCCTACGTCTGGAGTGGCAGAAAGACATTTTTGGTGTTGGGGAAGCAACCTCACAATGCATTACCTATCTACATTTTACCAAAAGGTTGGGATTTTTGTTTTGCAAGAAAAAAAATTCAAGTCCTTCTTTGTCCCCTATACCCCAGGGAAATTGTTTATACTCCAGTTCTGCTTACTTTTATGCGTGCCTCGTGGAATGGAGTTGTAAGATTTATTCACATGCTTACCTATCCCCTTCCCCCTCAAATTGGAAAATATCTCAGGAAATTTTGCATTGAAGCAGTACCTCCTTCAGCATTCACATCATGGATTAGAAGTACAAACCAGAAAGCAGCAAAATATTAGTAAGAAAGTTAGAAGTGTTGAAGGGAATTTCATTTTTAGGCTACTTATAAAGCCCTTTACGAGCACCTACTTACACACAAATAATTGATGTGCTAATTACAGATCATCCCTGTCTTGTTGCTTTTCTCCCTTTGTAACCCTGAAGCATCATTAGTAAAGTTCTGCTCCAGAGTGTGATGTTATTATAGCTTCAGAAAACCCAAACCAAATGTCATGCGTCGTTTTCAAAGGAAACACAGCATGCATCCCAGTGAATTGGACTCCTGATTTTCTGTGACTTCTGTGACGGAATTTTTATTTATGTCAAGATCAAGGTCAAGAACAAATGATTTTGCTGTATAATCACAGTTGTGTGCAGAGAAAAGTTTACCAGCTTCTTTCTTTTCTTTGGTCTATCCTGACCAGAAAAAAAAGAGGGGGGGGGGGAAAGGAAACGTAAAATGATAGCATTGTGACATTTTGGAATTGGAGAAGTCCTTGGAGATGATCAAACCCATTCCTTTGTTTTAACCAGATTTGATCTGTAAGAAATCAAGCCCTGGAGAAATTAAGTGACCCGAAGAAGGTAAACCATATGATTGAATGTGGACTTTAGAACTGCTGTTGAGTCTTGTGTAATTTTCAATCCTGGGGGCTGGCAACCGTGATGTGAATCTCCTCTTTGGCTCACTGCTAGCTTTGCTTGGATCATATTTATGTTAGCTAAAATTTCAAACCTACTGTTACAGTCACAGGAGATGCATCCGCAGGTATTTGTACAAGAGCTGTATAGGTATAAAAGCAAGATGATGCTTACGGTAGATGGGTTAAGGAAGTGGACTTCATGCCATTTGGAACATAATTCACCTAATGTAGATTCCGTTCTTTTAACTGTGTAGAGCTTTAACTGTGTGATGAAATTTTCTGATATCGCGCTTATCCTGGTTTGGTCCCTCCATTTTTCCATATTGAATTGTGTCTCTCATTATTCATTATTAGAATATAAATTGATCCCTAGCTTATGGTGTAAGGGTAACTGATTGCTGTTTCATACTTACAGCACACGGAGCCTAGTTAAAGTGCTTTTCCAAAATATTTTCATTTAGGATACTGCAGAACTTGGTGAAGGAGTCTTTGTGTTTAACAATGTGTCAGAAGTCTAGGATTACAAATGTTGATAGACCTTAACGCAGCATGCAGCAACAGAATCCTTACTATCATGTTTGAGATGTGGTCTCGGAAACATCTCCAAAGTCTCTTTCTCCCCCAAAGAGTGTTATTTCAGGTAAGGATGCCTTTCCGTTTGTCCTTCCGTGTTTGTGCATCCTAGCCCCTACCAGGCCACCATAGGTATCAGAGAGGAGGGAGACTCACCATTGAAAGAGTCATGCCACCGTGAAAGAGGATGGATGTAGCTTCTGAGTTCCCATGGCTTTCAAGTCCCTTGTGAAATGAATTTCACCAGGATGCGGCGTTTAAAACAATCCCGGCCATCAGAATGTCCAGATATGTGGATGCTTCCAAAACAACAATAACAAGAAAATGAATATAATATCACTACTCTTCAGCCTCTGTTCTCACGCTCTCCCAGAGTAGAGTGTCACAGAAGTGCCTGTGTGTGTGTGTGTGTGTGTGTGTGTGTGTGTGTGTACAAGCAGATTATTGGGGGGGGGAGTAGAAGTGTAGTGAAAAGTATGAGAGTGATACATAAATGAATAAACAATGAAATGCAATGTTGCTGTGATGGTAGTCAAACGAGCCACCAAGTTCAAGCACCAAGGAGGTGGGTTTTTATCCTCCCTTACGTCCTTCTGAAGAGCCGGTGAAACGCTGTCCAGAAATAACTACAGGGCATCCACCCGCCTCGGTCTCCTTTGCCTTTTCGGGTTTTACAGTATGAACCCTGGCACAGTTTCTGCAAGCTCAGACTTCGTGTTCAGACAAGCCACGGGGCAGGAGACAGAAAGAAGGCCCACACGGGCTTGGGGCCACCTCGCTTGCTCTTGCAGCTGGCCATGGTCCATTCCCATCTCAGCAGGGCCGAAGCTGCTCTGGACTGGGCACGGTGGAGGAGGGGGGGTGGGTGGGGTGGCGGCAACGCAAGGCAGAGCTGAAGAGAACTCTCGGAAGGAGTGGCCACATCTGACCATTTGATTCCACAGGCCATCATTTCTAGCCAGAAGATGTAAAAAAAAAAAAAAAATAGCACAGGCACTGCACGGGGAGACAAACTGCAAAGTTAGCATAAGAGGAGCCCTGCCGTGTGGAACGGGACTTGCTTGCTTTAATGCAGAAGTAAGTGCCTGCGTAGTAAAAGTTAATAGAAATACCACGGAGAAAGGAAGGCTTATAGCTCACAGGATCAGAGAAATACAAGGGATCATGAAATGTCATTTCGCCCATATGCCGCCCTGAAACATTAATTCACAGCATATTTTATTATCCTGACATTTAAATAGAGTCACTTGGCACAAGGACTTGCCTGAACAAAGTTTCAGTTACTTTTTTTTTTTTTTTTTTTTTTTGGATAGGCCATCGCTTGTGGCTGTTGGAGCCATAGAATGAGCCAGAAAGTCGCTCTTCTTCCTACCATGGCGATTTTGCAGCTCGGGTTTCATCAAACTCTTATTAATGAAAAAGGTTATTTGGTGACTAAGAACTGAGGGAGTTAGAAGAGGTAGGAAAGTTAACATTTCATCTACATTTTCCAGTAGAAAGTTTCTGTGGCCTTATTTAAAAAAAAAAGAAGTGACCTGAAGATCAATTTATGTTTTGTTTTGTTTTTGAACTCTGACCTCTAGGCATAAATGCTTTTGGTGGAGGATCAACATTCCATCTTAAAAATGTCTTCGAGCAATAGTTCACAGGTCTCTCTTTGGGCTTCCATTCTTGAAATTGTTGTTTACATCCTGTGGTTTCAACTCAAACTGTATCAAACACAGCCCCTGTGTCTAGGTTGCACGTTTACATACGTGCAAGTAACTTGTTTCACATCACTTAAACGTACTCAGGCAGGCAAACGTGCATGTATTGGCTTCCTATGCGAGGAACCTCCATAGAGTCTTCAGCTTTGGTTTTGGACACCATGATGTGCTCACATGATGTTCTGGTGTCTCTCCAACTCTTAGTTGTCTTTTTGCATGTTGGTTTAATTCCCAAACGTGAACAGCAGTAATTTCAGAAATATGCTCCATCTACCCAGTAGCTAACTCAGTGACTTCAGGAAATTAACAAAAAACAGCCACAACAAAACAGATAGGAAACGCTCTCCTTGCTGTTGAAATCCTTGCTAATTGGAGCTAATCCTACACTGTGACCCGATTGACCAGGTCTAGACCTATGCTCATGTGTAGCTAAGGGCTGGATCAAGTCGGTTTCTTCCTCCTTGCACAGATGGTCATTGAAGGAACTAGTCAGAGGTAAAGGTGAGCATTTCTCCAGCAGAAGGAATCTTGAGACTACATAAATAGCCAGTGTCATGTGTTTATACAGGAAGTCTGTTCTCCATTGGCCTAGAACTTTCTGTACAGAAGCAGCTATTTCTTATTTTTATTCTGGAAACAACTATCTGTCATTGAAACAATTATCAGAGCAACCTGATTCTCACTTTATTATCTCAATGACCAAATACAGCCAGTTGGCGCAACTACTTTGGGGAGTTTTGCTTATTTCCTGGATGAGCTATCATTTCTGGCCGAATTATCCAGAATATTTTTTTCTTTATTTCTAGTAAAAAGTTCTTTGTACCTTTGGGTCACCAAACTCTTATTTTTAAAATAATAAATGTTCATTTAAAAAATAAATGAATCTCAAGGTCTTAAAGTCATTTACACTACTCATTCGGTTCACTTTATCCGTGACGTAAACTCTATAATTCCAATTCAGATTATACCATGCAAGATAATATTAATTAAATGTCTCTCCAATAGAGAACAAATATCTTCAGTGAAACAGAAGGACCAATTCCAAAATCTGCTTTCATTCTTAGCCTCTCGGCATTTGTTTTCTTCTAGTAATCCTGCTCCAGATCTTTGTGCAGGTAAATAAAAGAAATGCGCAAATTATTAAAATTCTATTGTGCCCCATTATGAATAATGAAGAGCGCGGACGTCTTCAATGAGAAGAGTAGAGTTGCTGTATTTTATTTTAAAAAAGCATCACCACCAAAATAGAAATGGAAACACATCGGTAGGGAGTCCGTGTGTGTTTCCCTTTTGTGTTTGATCTGCCCTAGGAAACAAGGTGTCCGTACTGTTAAGTAAAATGAAGGTGACGGAATATAGGCCTATCAGGACATTTTCTTACCACAACATCTTCTCTCTCATTCACATGGGGATAAAATAGTGTCTCCTGCTTTCAAAAGGAAAGAAAGAAAGAAAAAAAAAACACTCCTACCAAAGTGCTGAAACAACTTCACACAATTCATGGCGAATGTAAAAATACCCTACAAAAGGGTCTTATGCCAAATTAGACAGCACTTTAGGGAAGCGGAGAAGAAAGGCTCAAAGTGAGTGCCCAACTGGGAAGGACGCCTTTCCCCTCCTTGCCAGAGTAATTGCTTCATTAAACGTAAGGAGAGAAGGAGAAGGGGTGCGGAGGGAAGGGACTCCCTTTCTCCTAAGTGCGCATTGCTCAGCGTCGTTTCCAGCTTGCTTCGCAGAATCAGACCGCGCTGGCGGACCTGGACCCCCGTTACCAATTCTGATAAATGACGATTCCTAATTGTTCCATCCTAGGCTGCTTTCTTCCTGATTGAGAGGAGAGAGACTCCCCCCCACCCCCCTCCCCACACACACCCCTTTTCCCTTAATCCCATAAATCTAGCCCTCACGCTGAGCAACACAGAGAGGAGAGGGTGATTAAAGCCACCGGCAGTCAAGGCCTTTGTGGGGTAGCCATATGTCTGGTGGATAGAGACCCCATCTCAAATCCAGGACACGCATGCAGTCGGGGGGCTGCGGTGAGTGAGCTTCTGTGTTGAATAGCGCCCTTCCAAACGTGTCATGATGAGCGGTTGACATCAATCGGTTGACCCCTCGTGGGGTGAGGATCTGTGATCTGCTGGGACTGGCTACTTTTCAGGGCCGGGAAGGGGACACAGCTGCTGTGTAATGGCACAAATCCATCTTGAGGGTGGCTCGAAGATACGGTCTTTAATTAAAGTGGTTGTGGGAGAGAGGAGGTCGTGAATTGGGAGCGACCCTTGGATCCAGTTTTGATCTCCAGCTAACTGTTCAGTTTTATTCAGGGGACAAAGAGTCAGGAGGGGACGCGAGGGAATAATATCAAGGCGGGAGACACACACACACACTTGTGATGTGCGAAGCCATAAAAGGTTCAAAGTTTGGGTTTTGGTTCAAATGGGAAAAAAAAAAATCCTGAGTTCAGATGGTTTCTGTAAACCCTCTGAAACCTCCCGACTGCAAAGAACCAGCTGAAAGCCATCTCACAGGGACACAATCATCCTCAGAATGCCGAGGCCGCATCCCTGACAAACCCGGCCTGAAAAATAGCCATTAGCGGGGACGACCACCGCCACCAGCTAACAAAGAAAATACCGAAAGACACTGTCAAGCAGGAGTGCCCAAGTTAGAGCCACTGTTTGTCCAAAGACAGGGGTTGTATACACAGGAGCATAAATAATTCCTTTCTTTTTTTTTTTTAAACTGTCAAAGTAGGTGTGATCAGAAAATGAGCCGCAAAGGTATCGATTGACCTCATCACAGAGTTCCCGCACAATCAAGGTCCCCTACCACGGTGGCTGTTGCTGTGGTTGTTGTTTGGACCTGAGGTTATCTGTTTCATTTATTTATCTGTCCTAGATGTGTTTTATGCCCTTACTTGGTGGTATACGTACAGACTTTTCCATCCTAGGATGCAAAGAGAGTAATGCTATAGAAAGCCCAGTTAGATGAGGGAAGATGAGTCTCGCGTTCTTTGCACTTTTCTCCCGTTCCAGCCTTTGCTGGCATTCCTTAGAACATTTGTGTTAGCACCCAGCTAGCCATCAGCCTGACCAGCCAGGTGTCCTTCTCTCATTCTTATTCCTGGCTTGATGCTTTCTCAGATAACTGGTGCCTTTAGCTTTTGCCATGACTACCAAGGGCTTCTCAACTCAAATTTCTCTAGCTCTCTCTTTCTGTATATCTATATCTATATCTATATCTATATCCATCCATCCGTCTGTCCATCTATTCTCTCCTTTTCAGCCCTAATAAGCTTGTCCTTCTACTTGAAATGAATCTAATAAAGGCATGCATAGTCAGGTATAAATTTCAGGGCACAGCCTGCTGCATTTTCTCTTCTGAGCTAAATGCCACTTAGTGAGAATAATTTAATTAATGCAACAGAAGTAATATGTCAGTCTGGTGAGGGAGAATCTTGAGGGATTATCCGCCTGAAATTCCACCGCATGCACAGCTGGAATGGACACTGGCGGAGTCCCTCTGGGCCCCCACTCTCAACCCTGCCTCAGTAGGGGCCTGGTGCTCACTGGGGTGTCCTGGCTGCTTCTCTCAATGGGAAAAGACCCAGATCTCAGATACCACCCTAACCCCAGGATAGCATCTCCTTGGGATTTGCAGGGCCCATAGGGCAGCTCCAGGCCAGCGGTGGGCAATACCCCCTCCCCACGTCCCTCAACTACAGCATTCGCTTGGCTTCGTTCCTGCTGTAGAATGAGCTGAGGACTCGGCCACACAGCACACTGTCTGCTCCCAAACCTGGCCCGCCTTGAGCAGGCTTAGAGATTCTCTTTGCCAGGAAGCCCTCAGAGTGTAACCACAACACAGCACCCGGAGCTCTGGAAAGCAGCCTTTCTTCTTGCATTCTCAAGGAGGCCGGTCCACCTGCCTTCAGTGCTCACTGCGGTTGAGCAGAATATCGCTTCCGAGAGCAGTTGAGCGGAGGGTGCTCTGGGAGGGCTGAAATCGGTACCGCGAGGGAAAGCGTGAATGGAGGTCAGTGGGGTCGTAGCAATTATGGGTGGGTAATGATGGGTCTTAGCATACCAGAGCAAACCCCTCACCTCTGTCAGATGAGCTATCATTCTGTTTTCACCTCCAACCTGCAAATCTCAACATCGATCCTTACTTTTTAATACGCGCCCTCCAACCACCACCGGTGCAGGTACAAAAACGTTTCAGAACAACTGTGATCCAATCATTTCCCTATAAATAGAGATCTTAATTATCACATTTATCCATTTCCTTTCTCTCGCAAGCTTTTCAGAGGTTGTATATCACTGACATCCCTTCGGAAGGATTTGCATCTGAATGGCTGTTGTTCAAATTTTAATTCACATTTGACACAATGTTTTCTCTTACAGAACATGACTGGGTGTCTCAAATTCAGGTTTCCACCCTCTGAGCGGTATCCCTCCCTCCCGTCACTTTCTGGTTTGATTATGGTGATATGCTAAGTGGACTCCAGGTGTAGGATGGATATTTTAAAAAGAAGTCCAATCAGGAAATGTTCAAATCCCTTATTCAGCCCCATTTTGATTTTAGACTCCTTGCATTGTCTCCGTCGTGGGTGGTGTGGTTCGTAGCACGGGCAAGAAGACGGTGTCCCTGGGCTTCTAGGAGCTTCGGGGGGGGCTTTGGGGGACCTGAAGCAAGGAGGAGTCTGAAAAGCAACAACCCAAGGGCAGGCAGAGGGAGAGCCGTGATCCTTTCCTACCTCCGGCTCGTTCCTCTCAAGTCAGTGTGAGCTCATTCCACTGTCCGTGTGGTTTATTCTGCACGCCAACCCATAGCCATCCTTCACGGGGGGGAAAAAGAAGAACTAAGGTTATAGTCCCTCAAACCCAGGCTGGAGAGAAGGCTCTGTTTAATTGTTACAGGATGCACCGATTCGCTCCTGGCTAAGCTTATGATCTAAGGGGAGATATTAATGCTAGGTATTGATAGAGGAGGTCTCCCCCCCACCCCCCACTGCTTCCCCATCCAACCAGATACTCTTCTGGCGAGCACTGCCAAGCCAAGAGATGAAAGACAGCTGGAATTAGTCGCTATTTGTTTGCCGCGTTGTTCTCATTTGAGGAAACCTTTTATCCACGAAGTAAAACCATTCACCCGGACTAGAGAAACACTCAAAATCACATGCGCGTGCAGGCTACGAAGCACCCCTGAGCATGGTACCCTGTCAGCCGATGACCATGGCTCCCTGTATAGGCTTTGTCAGTTTCTGAGACGCGATGGAGGATAATTGGCCTGAGCTGTAAAGCTACCTTCTGCTGTGGCGGGGAACAAAGACAGACAGCTTCCACCCACAAGGCCGCAGTTTGTGGTACACGGCCCGTCCTTTTTAATAATGAGCTGGTACACGCGGTGTCCCCTCAGCTCGGAAACCTTCGGGGTCCCTCCTCCCCCACCCCACCCCCCTCCCCCCACCGCCGCCATGTCACTCGAGGACTTGACGGGTGCCGTTTGCAAGGCGTGAAGAGCCGGGAGAGCCCCACGCGTGCGGTCCACGCGCGAGGCGATCGGTGCTCCAAGCGGCGTGTCCACGGAAGACACGCAAGAGCCTCCCGGCCCTCGAGACTCCAGGGTGAAGGGCAGAGCGGCGCGACCCAGGACCCTGCTCTTCCTGGTGTTTGCCTTTTAGGAGGTTATGACTTACAGAAGTGACCCATCCGTGGCCTCCGTTTACGGTCTTTCAGACCTGGGGCCGAGGGTGATGCGGCAGACTTGGAGGGTAGGGGTTTCGTTTGATCTCTGTGGAGCCTGTTTTCCATCCAGGCTGCCTCAGTTTACACGTCGAGACAATCGGTCGCACATGCCATGGTCCTCGCCTCTCTGTCTTCCCCACATCACGATGTCTTCAAGTACAGAAAGTCTTCCCTTCTCCTCCGTGTCCCTTTGCCCGCTGACCTCCAGAATCTGCCATGGTCCCCGGCATGCATGCGGCAGAAAACGTTCCGTCACCTAGCACACAAGTTTCCCCACGGCCCACTGTGCCTTCCATCTTGTTTTCTTGTCCTTCATGTGGCCCTCCTTTGGTCCCCTCAGGAAGGCTCAACACGACATGCGATCGTTGCCCCCCCAGTATTTTCGTGGGCTCCAGAAGCCCCTCGTGCCCTGTCCATGGTGCATTTCCACAGAGCAGGGCCAGGTCAAAGCGAGCTAGCTGAGCGGCGGAGGGCAGGGGAGACGGCGGGAGAGGCGGCTGGCGACGGAGCGCGTCAGCGGGGCTCCGCGCCTTCTCCAAAGGCTCCTGGCAGAGGGCGAGCACAAACAAGAAGAGCAGATGGCAGGAGTCGTTCGCCTGGTGCCATCCTCGTGTGTGTGTTCCGCCTGCCTTTCTGTCATTCGGCAGCCCTTGAGGCCTTTCAGAAAAGGGTCTGGGCTTGAGGGGTCCCCTGGTTCTTAGGGAGGAGTCGCCAATGCCGGTCTGTGGTCTTCTCAGCCCTGACGTGTACTGGTAAAACGTTGGTCGATGGTGCGGAGGCCTCCAGGAATCCCAGAGGGTAAACTCGATGTTGCTGCCCTTGAGTGGGGTGACCTTGCAGAGGGCTGGCCAGAGTTGACTGTGCACAGCTTCTCCAACGGCCTTTGCAGTGCTGCGGTCTGCACGTCAGGTGGACTTCCCCTCTGAATGGGAGTCCCACGCCATGTTCTTCCTCGGTGCATACTGCGGAATGAGAGCAGGCGGTGTTTGTGATAGGCAAAGTGGATTTGGTCAATTATCCTGTATGACAGTGGACTCTGGAATTCTGGCTCTTTTACCTGATGATACTTAGAAGACTAGAAACACAGAGGAGATGGGGTATCGGTGGGAGGGGGGGATCATACACCATCACTCAGCTGTATGCCAGAACCAAATTGACTTATTAAAGAACCAGTATGCTGCGCCATGCTGGCAGAGTAGCTGGTTGCACTGAAGCTACAGTTTTTACTGCAGGAATATGCAGATGACAGGGTTTGTTGTTCTTGGTTCTTAGCCAAGAGTAGAGCTTCACATTTGACAATCACAGGCGGGCAAACAAATTCGACAGGAAACTATTGGTAACACATTTGACAATGCTAGCGCATCGGGTTTTCCTTTTCTTTTTCTTTTTCTGTGTGCTATTTTCTGTGATAAAATCTGCAAGTGTGTGTTTCAACTTCAGTCTCGAAGATGATCAAGTAAATTGTTTCCCAAGAAATAGAAAGCATGTTAAAAAAAAAAAGAAAAGTGACTCCATAAATGAATATACCTCCATGACCAGAACGTGTTTTACATTAGAAGGATCTAGTATTATCATTATCTCACAAGTCAGGTATGTTGATTGGGCAGTATATTTTTATTGACATTTGCATATGCAAACATCTCAAGTATATAAATATTACCAATATGCAAATGTTGGTGAGTATGCAAATGTTGATAAAAATAGTTAAGCATACACATTGTCTCTACTTGTCAGGCATCTTGAAGGTCTCAGACTTTACCCTACTTCTAAACTCGCAAAGTAGCTGTCTGCACAGGTGGTAGCAATGACAGAGACTTCTGATCGGTGAGAAGTGACTTCCCTACTCCTAGCGCTTGTAGGATAGAAGCTGACCAATGCACGAGTTCCTGCCAACCCCCAAGTCTCTCAGAAGTGATGGGGAAGGTACCAAGGCGCTCCCACTGCAAGCTGCACAAGGCTGTTCTACGCCAGTCTAAGACACGCTGAGTGTAAGAAATTGTGATCTGTTGAAGGGATTGCTAGCTCACCGATCTGACAGACACAACTTACATTATTTAAGAAAGAACCTTGTCCTTTGTCCAATAGGGAAAACGTGCCCCCCCCTCTCTCTCCCCCAAGGTTTTCAATTGCATGAATAGTCTTAAAAAGTTAGTCTGGGACAAAAAAAAAATTAGAAGATATATGCAAATGCCACAGAGAATAGCTTGCAACACTGTCACTCGCTTTAATTGATTGATTATTGATTGATTGATGGATGGATTGATGGATGGTTGATTGATGATTGATGGATTGATGGATGGTTGATTGATTATGGATGGATTATTGATGGATGGTTGATTGATTGATTATTGATGGATTATTGATGGATTGATGGATGGACTGATGGATGATTGTGGCACTGGGAATCCAACCAAACGTTTCACTCATGCTCAGCAAGTGCTCTGTCACTCACCTACCTTCTCAGCCCTTTCACTCACTCTTAAACAATCATACCAAAAGGATTTCCAACTTCTAATAAGACATTTTAAGCAACGCCTTAAAAGACATAATGAAGACAAGTTTGTTTTACAATTTGAATCAAGATTTTCACATGAAAAATTAATATTATTGAAACTTCAAGGTTGAGAAATCACTTTCTGACATCTTTAAAGAATGCGATCTCCTTTTTTTTTATGCAATAAGCAATCATTCTTCTGACAGACAATAAAAAACTGTGATTAGAGTATGTATTTTAGAAAGCCTATGATGAAATATTTAATTTCTGGGAAAGCTAAACGTTGCTTCTTATAGAAAAAAAGTTAAGATTTCAGAGTATGAGAACTTGTCATTGTAGAAATACACTGTATTGGCACCAGCCAGTGAACAAAAGCATCAGGTAGCAAGAAAACAAAAAAAGCAAGATTCAGAAACGTGACAATAATATTCCTTCTTATAACTGCTTCCTCCCCCTTCTCCATCCTTTACATGGTGGCCATTTGGACCATAACAAATAATGCTCTATGCACATAGGCGGAATGTTTGTATGAACCTGTATACTTGAGTTCACTTGCCTATCTACCCCCCAAGAGTGGAATCGCAAGGTCCTGTTGTTAAGGTTAAGTTTCTAATCAACTATTGGACTCTTTGCCAATGAGTGGCCACCATCCATGTATGGAAAGACCATCTATGTCTCCACCATCTCGCCAACGTGCTCTGCGTCTCTGCCTTTGGGGAAAATGGCAGATTCTGGAGGGTGTGAAGTTTCGCCTCGCTGTGGTTTGGGTTTGCATCTCCTAGTAGGTAATGATGCTGGGTAAGTTGTGCTCAGCCTCTCTGCCCACTCAAAGCGGAGTTTTCTTTGATATTATTACAGAAATGATCATTATTTATACATGCTGTAATCAAGTCTCTTATGAGCTATGATTTGAAAATATTTTCTTTTCTGTGTGTTGCCTTCCGCTTCTTTATACGATGCTTTGAAGCACAGAAGATTTTAACTTCAGTGAAACAAAGGGGTTTTTTGTGGTACTCTTTTATTCTCTTAGTTCGGTATCTTATCAAAGAGGACTTTACCTCGTCCAAAATTAAGCTCCTATAGTTTTTTTGCTTCTAGAGAAACTTTAGGATTTACGTTCAAAACTTTGATGCAGTTTGACTTCACTTTTTATTTAGAATATGAAGTAAGTGTCTACTTAATGAATGTTTGCCCATAAATACCTAATTCTAATGACATCAGTTGTTTCAATGGGAATAGTCTTCCCTAGCATTTTGTTTTCCCTTTTTTCTTCTTCTTCTTTTTTTTTGTGAGAATGAATTGGTTTATTTCTGGATTCCCACTTCTACTCTATTGATCCAGATATCTTATTGAATGCCAATGGTATCTGGCCCGACTCATGTGACTTTGTTCCAAATTATAGGTTGGCAAAGTGAGAGGGCTCCAACCTGGTTACTTGCAAATATTGTTTAGGCTGGTCTAGGTCCCTTGTACTTTAGAACATCATCCTTTGAATGCCAGCCTTGCCATTTAAATGTGGATAATTATCCCTAATGAAGAATTCGTCTGGGAATTAGCTCTAATTAAATAATGTATTTATGTAAGTGGCTATGAAGCCTACGCCATGCTGGGTAATCACTTATTCACGAATATTATTATTTTTAAATTTAATAACAGATTCTAAGCTGTTTCACTCAAATTAGATGAGGCTTAGATAACCACCTTGCCTATAATGGTCCATGGTTTGCTGACAGAGGGTGGACTATTCCAGAAGAATCCTTTTCCTCTGTACAAAGCCCCTCGTTTACAATAGATTGATGGATTTACTAGTGTGTGCAGTCCGCCTGGCTCACCACGGCTCTGCTGATTGGCTTCATTCTGGGTTAGTGTCTCTTCTTCCAATCAGGGGAATTAGTGAAATGGATTGGGTGCTTGCTGAGCGGTGGTTCAATAGCCCTTAGGGACTTTGTGTATGTTTTCCATAAAGACGGCTTTCAGCTGGTAAGTCAGCCAACGGTCCTTTCCACATTAATAGTTTCTGTTCGTGGCTTAAATTGCCCCCATGTAAATGTTGGCTGTAGATACAACACTCATCTAAACATCCTTGCTTGGGACCAATCTTCCAACAGGGCAACAGGGAAAGTCAATTTTCTGCCCTGGCTCCCTGTGTTCTCCATGATACGTATTTTAAAAACTCCTTCCATTTCGAGCGTGGGGTGGGGGAGGGAGAAAGCTATTTCAAAAGCGAACGTGGAATTTGCGAGAACAAAGAAGCAGATCCAAAAAGTAGTTTTCCAAACCCATGAATGACAAGATAGGTTGTGTCTAGAAGAGACTCGGAGATGTGAGGAGAGCCAGTGATTTTAGCCAAGGATTCAGCCAAGAGTTCATTTTCCAAGCTGGGAATGGGTGGCTGGCGCCGGTAATTCCTAGCTACCTCGGAGGCTGAGATCTTGCAGTTCAGGGTTTGAAGCTAGCCTGGGGAGATACATCTACGTTTGGGCCCAAGGGGTTGAGTGGTCACCCCGAGTGAAAAATCTGAGTGAGGGGAATTAGGTCCTGAGTTCAAGCCTGATACAGGCACCGTCAAAGAAAAGCAAAGACAACTGAATTTGTTTCCATATTGTGTGGGAAATCCAGACAGCCAGAAGAGCTGAGAAGAGCACTTTCAGGCCCAGCGAGGTCTGACAGCAGGCGGCAGAACCTGAATGTGTGCGATCGTCACGCTTTCACGAGTGGAAAAAATCATACGGCTGCGTCGTCATATCCTACCACGCTGTCCTAATACCACGAGGCATCTACACGCAAAACAGCACGGTTATTTGTGCGAGGAATGTGTGTGTGTCCTACCTCCAAAGAAATTTTAGAAAGGCAAGATGTGCACCTTGCTCTCGAGCCTTGAGGTGACAGAGTCTCCTCCTTGGAAACATTCTTTGTCTAAATGGACACCCTTTTGTGCTTTTACGTAGCCCCAGGTTGAACGCAGAATGTCAAGTGCCTGTGATTGAGAGTGGATGGGGCAGAGCATGATACAGTGAGTGATCGCAAACCTCATTTAGCAAGGGGAGGAATGAGTTCATTATCACCCCCTTCCCACAGATTCCTCATTCCTTTCCCTTCTTCTCAGGCGGGGTGGTCCATGAGGCTCCGTTTCAGTTGCCAAACTGGCACACCAGAGATAATCCATCCCCTGCACCTCTCCAGTTCCTAAGTGGAGAGTCACCTGTGTCATTCATTCCTCGATGCGCGGAAACTCAGGTGATCTGTTTCGAAGGAATAATTAATCGTGGAAGGAGTAAGTCAGTACTTAAAAAAATAAAAGTACCACCTGCTAGAGTTTGTTTCCTTGGAACTCTGACCCCCATCTGTAATTTCTCAGCCGTCTCCTTACAACCCGCTTTGTCTGGCGTCCGTGATGGAACGTTTTGGGGATTTATGATTTCTAGTTTCGGTGCCTGGTAACATGGTTTTCTGAGAAAGGGCCCTTGACCAACCAGGAATTGCAAGTGCAATGGCAAACCCTGTGTCTAAAGCAAACCACCTCGACTCGCAGCCCTGGTTGACACTACAGAGAAGAAGTTGTTGTTGTTGTTTTTAGTTTTTCTTGTTTCTCCTACCTCGGCAGCAATTGATTTGCTCACACGTGTGGGTCTGTGTTGCTTCCTTCTCTTTCTTCACTGTGGGGCGTTCTCATTAATCAGGAGCTACCCCTAGGGTTCCTGTGTGTGAAACCCCACCTCACGTCTTCACGAACACTTGAATCGGTTCCCAACGATGAAGTTTTTCAGTTTGGTATTCTTCTTTTTTCCTCTTTTTAGTCTTATGACTTACATGCATTTTTTTTTTGGTAGTTCTGCGGAAGTACTTGGGTGTTGTTTTTTTTAATGTTTATTATTTGGGAATTTATTAAAAATACCCTACCAGTTTCAAAGAGCTTATTTCTTAGCAGCTCTGGAGATAGGTATGCAGGAATTAAAGACCCTACGCAGAGCATTAAAAGAGACACATCGGAGCCGGACTTATTAATTCCCTTAGTTGTCACAGGAAAGAAGAAGAAAAAAAAGATCTGTCGAATTATTTTTGACATTAGATGCCATTTATTTTTATAATTAGTGCCGCTATATTCAGGTTGTTGAGTTAGGTCCATTTCTGTGTATTTCATTCTTACAGAAAGTGAATGATTACCGGCAGAAAACCAGCTAGAATGAAGAATTATAATTGGATAGAAAACTTTTTTTTATATACCAAAAGAGTGAATTAATTATTGGGTACTATAATTAATCAGGGTTATTCTTCTCAAGGTTAGCACTTTAAAATGTATTCTACAGGTAACATAAAAGAGCACACTTAGTTAAAACCATTTCTAATGATCATAATGCACCGTATCACAAAAGCAGAGAGAAATGGCTTTCACGTGAAACGCCTGTTTTGCTTCATTTTGTTAGCTTTGTTCCACCGTCAATCGAGGGGTCACCCAGCAGAGCGGAAGGCCGGGTAATTGGGGGTTAGAGTGGCTCCCACTTGCTTCTGGACATTTACAAGTGTCACCTGCTTCTATACTGGCATCTCAGTAGCTGGGGGAGCCTCTAGCCACTTGCTCCAGGCAAGCATCCCATGCAGAAGAGACTCGGCAGGGGAGTGCTGCCCAGGTTCTTTTAAACGAGGCGCATGTATTATAAATGAGGATCTCTCTTATACAACGTTTACTACCAATGATGGACTATTGCAAACAGGCTGGCTTCACACTGTCCATTCTCCTGGGTCAGTCTTGTGAGTGCTGGGACTACAGGCATGCTCTCCTACGCCCATTCCGTGACATCGATTCCTTCATCTCAACATCTTCCCCGGTTACTTTGAACAATAGCCACTATGAACTTCAGCATGGAGCCTGAAGATGCAATCCATGTTTTAATCACAGTAAAAGCCATCAAATGGGGAAAGTGCTTTGGGTAAGCACAGCATTTATGTGAGCATATCTCAAAAGAATAATTCCTTAACATCGGCAGATATTTGCAATGCGTTCAAAGGTAAATCAGAAGAATCTGGTATAAAGCTGTATTTTGAAAAGTCATATTTTAATTTTACTTTTTTGTATTCAGATACATGTTTTGTGATATCACTTAAACATTATTTGTGTCCTGTAGGTAGATGATATTTAGATTATAGATGATAGATAGATAGATGATAGGTGTATATAAGATAGATACCTTTCTAGTAGTGTATTTTTTTAATGCCTTAATTGGTGGTAACTTACAATTCATAAAAGATACATGTAGAGAAAGATAGCCACATAGATATAGAAACTATATATATATATATATACATAGATACCTATATATGTACACACATACAGTTTTCCTTAAAAATACACACGTTTATAACACAACGTAGTCATGTCATTGCAGAGGTCAAGGGTATGTGTAACTTGGAAATCAAAAGATGCAGTTCATATTCATATATATATATATATATTTATTCATAGGCATGCATATATATGAATATATACATTCAAAAGTATCTTGCAGTGGCAAACACACCCACAAGCTCTGTAGCACAAGACAGGAAAGATGTGTTTCCGGATCACGGTGCCCCTTGGCGGAAGGTGAAGGGAGACAGGTGTGGCTATGGACTGGCGTCCTTTGAGAAGCCGAGGTTCCTGGTCCTCTGAAAGGAGGAGGAGCTGAAGGGAGAGGGCAGGGCAGTGTGTGTTTCCCAGGCTCTTGGCATTGGTCACTCAGTGGCCAGCCAGCAGCTCACCCAGCTGTCACTCACCGGCTGCTCCAATCCGCCCAGCAGCACAGCCTTGGGAAGCGAGCTCCCGCCCAACAGACACCCCCCAGCGAGTACACCTCAGGCAAGGCATGCCTCCCAGAGCAGCTCAGTGGTGTTCTACACAGCTGGGCTGTCTGGGTCAGATCGATGAGATTGTTCCCTTGAAAGCGGCCCTTTTGGGGGTGTTCAAATTTCATCCGCTGATAGTGCTACGGGGTAGCCAGGAAGAAGACAATTCGACTCGAAAGGACTCGGATCAGAATGGCTCTAGCAGCATCCCATGGGAAGGAGGGAGACATGGGGGAGGGGGGAGCTTGGCCTTTATCCCCCTCCCCACCACCTGTGCTCAAAGTCTGTGGGGGAGGAAGAGTGGATGGGGCACTGATTTTCTTCTCGGGAGCCTCCTGGACAAACTGATACCGTAATCTGCCATAAGTGCTTGCCTTCTCTTGGAATACTGTCAGCAGAGCAGCCCTTCTGAACCCCTGCCAAAAGGAAGTCGGAAAAGCTCTCCTCACCCCATTAAGAAACTCTGCCGTTACGATGAAAACTATAAGATAAAATAAAACAGAGACCGTTGGAAACGTTTTTGAAAGTCTTTACAACTTGTTTTCTAATAATCCAATAGAGTCAAATGTCATGGCTCAGTTCAGGGTGTGTGTAATTGAGAGTTTAAAAGATGTAGTTCCTGGGCTGGGAATATGGCCTAGTGGCAAAAGTGTTTGCCTCATATACATGAAGCCCTAGGTTCGATTCCCCAGCACCACTTATATAGAAAATGGCCAGAAGTGGCGCTGTGGCGCCAGGGACAGTGCTCAGGCCCTGAGTCCAACTATAGTTCCTATAGTTAAAAAAAAAAAAAAGAAAGAAACCATCCTTCCCTGGCAAACTCTACGCTCTCAGTGAATCTTTACAGGAATCACAATATAGCCTCAAAAAGTCAACAACAGCAAAAGCAAACCATGCTCGCTATTCCTAATCATGTTTCGAAACCCTCCGAAGTATCTCCGCCAACATAATGTCGTCTTAGTGCGTGAGGGAAATCTGTTTACAGCTATGGTCTTTCAGAAAGTAGATTAATGCAAGTATAAAGTATTCAGCACTGAGAAGCCCAAAGATAGTTACTGTCAACTCACAGGCACAAGTCTAGGCACGGAGAGGTTTTCTGCATACTCGTGATTTTTTTTTTATATTTGTATTGATATTTTTGTGTTGTTCTTTTCCAACAAGAAGAGAAGCAGAGGCAGGTATGAGGTATTGTGAGGGCTAAGTGCGGTCAAGGGCTGTGTCTCTTAGTTGAGAGCCTTTGGTAAATTCTCAACTAGACCCTTTATGGGAATATGAAACCAGTATCTAACAACCTTCAGTAGGAATTATGAACAGTAATAGATAAAGGCCCTTTATTTATAGTAAAACTTTATTCAGATATAAAAGAATGATTTTTATTAATGTCTCATTAACAGAGCACTTGGTAAAAAAAAAAAAATAGATGCTTTTGCCATGTGGTACTTGCTTTTCTGAAGGCTGGGAGCAAACTGACATTTTTTTTTTCACTGCTACAGGCTATTTGTAGAAGGGCCCAAATATCACTGGTGCTCTAATGAGGTATTGAAAATCTGCCAGGCAAGATTACCCTCAATTTCATTCTTGAGAGCGACTGGTTCTCCATCGAGGAAACCTACAGACAACTTGCAATCATTTTACATCATATTTGACAGTTCAATGACATGATTGTTTAACAAATTGCATAATATAATTTTAAAATTCATAAAGTATAGAAATATAGCATATTCAATTTTTTTTTTACTTAGTAATGCCATCCACCTGTCCTTGACTCTATTGGGTGACTGTGTTTAAAGAAAATTAAAAGATTCTGCCTAAAATTTCAAATCAGACCTTATAGAACAATCAATATTTGTGTGTTTTTTTTTTAATTTAGCATCTATACTTGTATGTCAGTCCAGTTGTGCATGAAACCACATTAGGTATTTTCACAAAAGGAGTTCAATATAAAGAGTTGTTGCAACAAACCAAAAACCAGAAGTGACGCTGTGGGTCAAGTGGTAGAGTGCCAGCCTTGAGCAAAAGACACTCAGGAATAATGCTCGGGCCCTGAGTTTAACTCCCAGGACCTGCACCAAAGGAAGAAGGGAGGGAGGGAGGGAAGGAAGGAAGGAAGGAAGGAAGGAAGGAAGGAAGGAAGGAAGGAAGGAAGGAAGGAAGGAAGGAAAAAGGAAGGAAGAAAAAAGGAAGAAAGGAAAGGAATGGAGGAAGGGAGGGAGGGAGGGAAGTAGAAGAAATAGAAAAGATAATATTCAACCATCAAAAACAAAACCTTATTAGAATTCTGTACCAGTCATGTCTGTGTCTGTCCTTCATTTAATAAAATGTTAGCATAATTAAAAAGAATAAATGATCGCATCTAAGGGTGAGCAGGTGTCATAATGATTAATCATGTTGATGATTTCCTGTTGACATCTCAAAAAAAAAAACACAAAAAAACAACCCAACACTTTTATTTCCACCTGACATCACAGTAAAAGAAAACACTCAACTCTATCGTGTTCCTTAGAAATAACAAACACCTGAAAATCTTACGTTAAGAAAAATACACGGTTAGCAAGCAGCTTGTACACTTTGGAAAAGCAACTGGATAGAAAATAAAACATTTGGAGTTAGCTTGTGTAGCCACTGTACACTGTAGAATCTTTCTCCAAACTTTTGTTTTTCCTTTTGGATTGATTTCTTCAATTTAGCCATGACTGACCAGGCTATCCTCTCCTCCCTGGAACATCAGTGTACACGAAGTGAAAGTGTGTGTGCACGGGTCAGTAGTGGCAGCCGTTGATTGTCCTCCCAAGAGCTTGCCTACCTTACCATCTCCCGGGACCTTGCGCACCTCCAATAAGATACTTCCTGAACTTCTGAGGTTTCACCTGACCATGCGGAGAGACAACTGCAGAGCTTGGTATGCTCATGAATTAATACTTCATGCTTCTACATCCAGTTGCCAACTGTCAATTGGTAGCAACTTTGTCCTCAGCCACCTTTAGTGATCGTGCTGCTACTGGTAGATTTGGGATCATTTTGCCCCATTGATCATTTCTGTTCTGAAGACCTGTCTTTCTCATAAGAGATCAATTCATGGCATTTGTTCATTTTGTAAATGTGTAAGCTTAAACAAGTCGGTTTTATAGGCAGGGGTGTGTTTCAAAACTCACCTTGGTAATACTGAAGTTAGAAACTGCTTGACGCACATTCCAGAAGAAAATATCTCTGGCCAAAACAGTCTTAATATTGTTATTATCTGGAGGTAATCATGTATCCAAAATACCATTAATGAAAAATGTTTATAGCCCTGGAACTGATAACTCATCTCTCTCATCCTAGCTCCACAGGAAGCTGAGCTCGGGGGATAAAAATTCAGAGCCAACCAGGGCAGACACATCTGAGAGACTCTTAGGTCTAACAAAGCAGCAAAAAGCTGGAAGGAGAGGCGTGGCTCAAGAGGTTGAGCGCAGGCCATGATTCAGAGGCTCTGAGTTTAAGCCTCAGTGTCGGCCCCCCAAAACCAACGAAAGGCTAAGATAAATGCAGTATGGTAGAAAGCTCCACCCTCTTCCTTTTCTTTAGAATGTAGAACTTTCTCCAAGTCCCCCAGCACTGAGATACCTCACTGTCAAGACTTAACCCCCTCTTAGGATCCATCTCAAACACTTTACCCACAGGACTCTGTTTACCCCTTTCTGCCCTTTCTTCTTGAAGTGCATAGAGACTGAGTTCAATGTTGAAGCATTTTATTTTTTTTTCAAATGCAAAAAGTATATTATTGAATTAGTTGTGATTTTCAAGCACCTATTTGATTTTTTTCTATTTTTTTTTGGTCAAGGTGATGTACAGAAGGGTTACAGTTACATACAGAAGGTAGTGAGTGCATTTTGTGTATCTCTAGGTTTATCAATCTATCTATCTAGCTGCCTTATCTATTTAGCTATCTGGCTCTCATCTATTTGCCAGTCTTTGATTTATCTACCCTATATCAAATTATCTTATCTATCTATCTATCAGTCTATTTATATCTATGTATCACCTCTCTTTAGGTCACCTCTTCTTTCTTCCAGTGTATTACTGAACACCTACTATTTGCTTTCTGTTCCTACGTTCAGAGGACAAATCCAGGGGCAACAAATGGAAAAATGTTTGCCCTTTCAGAGCTTGCATTTCTGTGGTAAACTAACTTCCCCCTTCTCCTTTTCCCAGTTGGCTGAAATAAGAAACAACAAATAAATAATGTGTCCTTAAGGTTGCATGTTATCTCTAAAAGAATAAATAAATAAACAAACAAACAAATAAATAAATGGCCGCTGGTTAAAAGTTTTGATATGAGACACATACTAGGAACACATTTACTCTGTTTTGAAGAATAAATTCCAGTTCGGTTATTGCACTTAGCTGGGTATTTTGGTAAGAGACTAATAGTATTTGGTTTAATAATGAAAGAAAGTCTATCATCATTTCTAATATATTTTATTTTCATTAAAAAGCAACTAAAAACCTCAAAACTTTTGATATGAAAATCCATGGTTTCTGTTCCTGTTTTCCTTCCCCTTATTCACGATGGTTTCCATATGTGAGTGGATTCTCTTCAACATGGCGGAACTTTCTGACCAAATGATCCTTTGCTTTGGTGAGGGGGCTGTTTTTTCTTCTTCTCTTTGCTTTTGCCTTGTCAGATATTTGGGGACAGCCCGAGTCCTCTGCCTCCAGACATCAAAATGGCGCCACCCCTCTCTTCCTGTGGTGACAAGTTAAGATGCATGGGTGGGAATGTGCCCCCGTCTGTAATCCAGGTGGGCTGAATCGCTTTCCGAAGCGGGAGCTAAGCCAGAGTCCCCTCAGGCCTGCTTTGCCTGACACAGAAGCCAGGGTGACCTTCTCAGTTTACACCCAGCCAAGGAAACACGCACAAACAAAAACCCTTTTCCCAGAGCTATTCCCCTGGGTTCCGGGCAGAATGCCTCCACGCAGAGAGACAACGATTTCATAGGAACTGTTCCTTGGGGAAATTTCCTGACGTTCTCCAACTGGTTTCCTTCATTTATTCTCTCAGAGCTACATCATTTCACTCAGCATGGAGCTGGAAAACAGATTAGTTGATTGAAATTTAAATCCAAACATTAAACATATAGACAAGCAGGGTAAAAAAATAATTGCTTAGTTATTTTTTCCCCCTATCTCCCACACATATACAGGGCTATCGATTGCTTCAAGTATAGAATACGATCTTTTAAAATTAGGTGATACTAGGGCATGGGGTGGAATTCCTTTGAGCCCAAGAGATTCCACATCAAGAAGCTGCTTAATTTTTTCTAAGCTCCAAGAGCATTGACTACCGAGTATCCATCCCCCAGAAGGAAAAGATACATCATACAAAAATGCTTTGCAGGGCTGGGGATATAGCCTAGCGGCAAGAGTGCCAGCCTCGGATACACGAGGCCCTAGGTTCGATTCCCCAGCACCACATATACAGAAAACGGCCAGAAGTGGCGCTGTGGCTCAGGTGGCAGAGTGCTAGCCTTGAGTGGGAAGAAGCCAGGGACAGTGCTCAGGCCCTGAGTCCAAGGCCCAGGACTGGCAAAAAAAAAAAAAAATGCTTTGCAAAGAAGGGGAGCGTCACAAATTCCACCAATCACAGGGATTTGACTGGACCAGACACTGACAACCCACAGGATTTCTTGGAAGTCTCGCTCCTGGTGGCGATGACTGGGTGGTTTTCTCTGCCCCTCATTAGTACGGAAGCCAGAAGTCATCTAGAGGCTGGGGGAGACCTGGAGGAGACAGGGAGACGAAGAGCCCTGGAGGGCAGCCCAAAGCCAGAACCCGCCAAGGACGCCTCTCAGGAGGAAATTCCTGACAGCAAGCATCACTTCAATACATCTAGCGACATCTCCAAATAAAATGAGCATCCATTACATAATTACCAAAGGGAGACATGGGTAACGGCTATTATAATCAATGGTTGGACTTTGACTAGCGTATAAGCCAATTGGGTCTTTTGGAGCAGATCAGCCTTGCCTTCGTGCTATGCTGATACAAGCATGTGCGGTGGTGTAGCCTGGACCACTGTCAGGTTCCACAAGGATCCATTGCTCGTGTGAGGTAGAATTCTCTAGAGCAGCAACTGTAGGAGTGAACGCTTAGTGAGAAAGAGAACCAAGCCAAGTGGGAAATGGCTCTGCCACTGTTCTGAGGAGGGAACTCATCTTGAAGATAAAACTTTTGAGGTGAAGCAGAAACCTGACATCCAGATCCTAGAGCGAAGGCTCGTCAACTGGGTGGATTCTTCCCAACTCTTTGGACTGCAAAGTTGAGTAGAGAGAAGGGGAAGGGAAAGGAGGGCAGAGGAGGAGAGGAGGGGAGAGGGGAAGAGAAACAGCGAAAGGAAGGGAAGGTAGAGGATGTGAGCAGCAGGCAAGAAGAGGAAGAGAGCAGAATGAGGAACACCAAAGAGACATGGTGTGCAGAAAGGAGAAATGAGAGGTCGGACTAGAGAATGGGGGTAAAAGAGAGAGGGAGGGACACAAAGTATAGTTTTGTTTTTTCTTCTGTTCCGGAAGCTTGAACTCAGAGCCTAGGTAGTGCTGGCCCTGAGCCTCTTTGTGCTCAAGGCTAGCGCTCTTCCCCTTGAGCCACAGCGCCACTTCTGGCTCTGGAGTTTTTTGTTGGTTTGTTTTGCATACCTTATTGGAGATGAGAGTCTCATTGGCTTTCCTGCCTGCGCTGGCTTCGAACCGCTATCCTCACATCCTCGGCTCTCAACTTCCTGAGTGGCCAGGACTTCAGGCGTAAACCACCGGCGCCTGGCTTTGATTTCCATTTATATCAAATACCGGGAGGCACAAATGTTTCCGATTTGGGGCTGTTCGCCTGTGCACACTGAGATGACGGGGACACAGATGGTGGGACACAGGGTGGGCTGGCGTCCATTCGTGTGTGTGTGTGTGTGTGTGTGTGTGTGTGTGTGTGTCTCATACGGAGCTGATGTGCCACAGAGCCTGCAGGAAATTGCATGGCGTGGTTTCAGTCTGTCTGACCTTGGGCGATCACGTCAGTACTCAAAGAGGTTTGCTTCCGAAGCACTTGGCATTTTTGGATTGAGGGATGCTCGACTTGTGTCTCAGAAATGGTTCCATTTTCATCTAAGAAATTCCAAGGAAAGCAGCGCCGGGTAGCTCCATCCCAGGCCTCAGATGACACAATGTTGTTTTTGTTTCATTATGCAGTCTCATGTTTTACTATTCTTATTCCTCAAGAATGAACTCAAGTTCATTCTTCAATGACCTCTACAACTAAAGGCTTAGAATCTTTTAGCTGGAAGTTCAGGGAGAACAGATGTTTCTTTCTTGGTCTTCATGTCTCATCTGCGATGAGGAGAAAGGCATAGATAGGTCCTGGGTGTGTTGGGAACACGGGGTTGAGGGTCAGGTAGATGGATTATGTGGACATTCCAGGTGTAGACAGTGTGTCCATTGCTGGCCATTAAGCCTCAAACCGTCAAAGGGGAGCGCACGTTGAGCAGGAAAGGGAGTCTTTAAGCCAAATGTAAACACTCTCAGAAGATTAAAAACAAAAATAACAGAAAGGAAAGTAGCTGGATCCAGAGAGAATAGATCCCACTTGAAGTGGTCCATGTAATCTTTTAGTATTTAATCTCTGTGTCTGCAACACCCACGTTAATCATGCGAACTCTGTTTCCTTGACTCGTAATTATCAATCTTCCATGAGATCATAGCTGGAGAAAAAGCTCGAAAAGAAGGTGTGGTATTCGAAGTACTGTCATCTGCAGCAAGGGGAGACTAGTCTGAAGATCACACAATTAAGAAGAAAGATGGTTTCTACATTCAAGAGCAGAAAAGTAGCTCTTCATTGGAGAGTCTGTTTGGGATATTTTCATATTGTATACACTAGCAATTATTGGTGTTTTGTTTTCTAGGGCACCAACACTGCATTAAAAGGTTGGACACACACATATTAGCTAAACAATACACACACACACACACACACACACACACACACATCATATGATGGGAATTCACATGAATGAAATACTGAGATTCAACAAATTTCTTGGCCATAACAAAGCGAATTGTCCTTCGGAGCATGGGAAAGCTATTCTCTTCCCTAGGCTGTCAACTTGATTTGGTACGATGGAATGTGGGGGCAAACGGAATGGCCTTGCACTCCTGTTTCAAGGAGCTGGAGGTCCTGGGCACCAGCCAACTCTGTGAACTCAGTGTTTCCTCTGTGGAAATAAGAAGGACAGCGGGTTCGGGGAAGATGCCACTTTGGGTGGCATTGTGGCTGTTCATAGACAGTCAGGAAAACGGTGACTTCATTCATTGCTCCGCCTAGGAGCAAAGTTCAAGGCCACCTGGCGTATCTTGCGAGCCTCTTCTCAACCAATAGCTAGGTATGGTGGCACAGGACTGTATCAGTTATCAGTTACGCAGTTATCAGACTATATCATGTGTGGCAGGCTGAGATTGGGAAGATTGTAGTTCTAGGCCAGTTTAGGCAAAAACAGAAGTGGGCAAGAGGCAAGACTCTTCTCCGTGGGAGAAACCGGGCATGATGGTACATGTCTGTCATCACAGCTAGAGCAGAAAGAAAACACGAGAACACAGCCTGGTATGGTACAGGCCCAGACAAGAACCGAGTCCACATCTCCAGATAATCAAAGCCATAAAGGGCTGGCGGTGTGGCTCAGACACCCAGGATTTTTTCAAGCAGGAGACCCTGAGTTCAAACTCCAGTCACCACCACAACAAACAAACATGGCGCTCTCGACTTCACCAAGCCTTGCACACGATGGCAAAGGAGCTCGTCAAAGCCACGGGAGCTCAGCCCGGTGGTAGCACACACTACAAAAATTATTTGCTTCCAGAGTTGTAGAAAAACAAGCCACCGGCCACCGTTGGTGAATTCACCCGGTGGAGGGGAGGGAATGGTTTCTCCAAGCTGCCTTCTTCCTCCGCCGTACTCCTCGAAGCACAAAGCGGGGACACCCGCAGGGGCCATCGCTGAATCCGGAGGTGTCCCCCACCTCGTCCTCACCCCAGAACCCTCTGCAGCAATGGGCGGGGAGATAGTAGGCCTGTTTCTTCCCTGTCTACACACTGGTTTTTCTTTATTACTCCTTATTTCTTGTTTCCTCTAGTTCTCTTCCTGTGTGTGAGCATTGTACTTGGAACTAATTTTCATCTATTATACAATAGTGTTCGTCTCGATTAATTAATGAATAATACATGCTGGAGACTAATTTGTTTACTCCTCCTGGATGCATTAAAGCTCACCATATGAACGTGGGATTAGCTGTGTGCAAAGGCATCATCGCCTTAGAATGATGGACTCACTCTCCTTGTTGGAAATGAAAAGGATCTGACAAACAAAAGCTCCTCATCTCAGTGTCCCCTTCCCTTTGACCAGGAAAGAGAATGAAAGGGTTTCTAATGCCACGTGCATCCACGTTTGACTTTCTTCCATGGTATTTTAGAGTCGCATGATTTACTTGCAAAGATTGATCGCGGAGAAAGTCAATTAAAGCCGCATGCTAATATTTTCCTCTATAGGTGAACAGAGCAAAGATTTGCATCCCGGCTGGTCCTCGGCATGCCGGTGCATATTTTAAGGTTAACATCTTGCCACCCACGTGAACACAATCGCCCCTCGTCCGGGAATAAAGCAGATTCGAATCAACAGGACTGCTGGGGAGGGAGGGTTAGCCAGCCAGCACTGTGGAAGACAATCATAATAAAAGGTTTATTTTCTTCTTTTTGCCATGCTGGCAATGGAACCCAGATCCTCCCGCAAGAGAGACAGTGGCCGTACCACCACCAAGCGTCACTCTCATTCAGGAAACCGTTCTTCAGCGTGATTTTGCATGTGTGTGCAGTGTGTGCAAGTGGGCGTGTATGTGTGTGCCTGGGTGTGTGTATGGGTGCATTCCGGGGATTGAACTCAGGGCCCAGGCACAGTCCCTGTTTTGTTTTGTTTTCCTGGAAGCTAGCTCTCTACCACTTGAGCCACAGCTCCTTTGCAGCTCTGTAGTGGTTCATTGGAGCACAGACTGGTTTTGAACCCTGATCCTCTGATCTTAGCTTCCTCAGTGGCTAGGATTATAGGGGTGAGCTATGGCTCCCGTCTTTTGTGTGTTGCTTTTAGAACAGGTTTTTGTACCTTGGTAAGATGAGATGACAGACCTAGTAAATCTAATCCTTCCCCATTTCGGCTTTTAATGCCCTCTTTCTCACTGAGCTCTAGGGTCTTCTGGCATGAGAACCTTCTAGGTGTTTGAGGTTGGGTAGCTCTTCCATGAGTCTTTCCCTAAATAAACCCTTGCCTGCCACTCCGGGCCTTTTGTAAAGTTTTTTGTTGTTTTTTTTTTCCTTTTTGGAAGAGCTTAAAGTCTAGCGACCAGTGGGCAGCGCCTCGGCAGACGTGGGCGCCGGAGGACTGCTTTGGTAAGAACAGGTGTTGTAATTGGCAGTGTCTGTGCCTCCAGCGTCCTCGGAGCCTCCGTGTGGGCCCGAGCTTTCCCTTCCATTCTCCTCTCCCCGGAAGGTCTACAACACAGGTCTCCTTCCCAAGGACGCCAGAGTGTCAGGTTCTGATTTCCTGCAGAGCCGGGGTCATCTCGGACGGTGGTTTCTACAGAGCTATCCTCCTCGCTTAGCTTTGGGTATTGATGCTTCCTCCCCCCACCCCACCCCCCAAAAAATGGAGAGTAAATAGTTTGTCATAAATTTTCTCCAGGACAAGGTTATTGGATCTTCTTCACTGGAGCTCTTTCCTGGTGGAAGAGAGGAACCCAGCTGTCCTGTGGGTTTCCCTGCAATCAAATCTGCAGGCTTCGGGTGGAAGCTGATGACCTCCCCAGATAGGCTGCCCTTGGGCGAAGTCGTTAAGCAGGCAAAGTTCCCCTTTTCATTTGTCATTTCACCAGCCTGCCCTCGGGCCGTCCTCCGCCTCTCCTCACTTCCCCGGCAATCTCCATTCCCAACTCTCAGGCTTGCCCTGGCCCTGGCCTTCCTCCCAGAGGGGCTCCCGGATGCTAGGAACGGGGCAGTTAAATAAAAATCATTCCGGCAACTTCAGAGGTGATTAGCACGGACTCCTCGTTCTCTTCCCTCGCCCTTCGTTTCCAGGAGGTAGGGAAAGTTGGGGAGGGCCCTTCAGCCCAGGCAGCCCTTCGGCTGCGATGATGGGACTTGCAGGCACGCGTGTCGGAAGGCGTCTCTCTGTTTATAAAATCACCCCATAGAGAAACAGCGCCGGCAAGGCATCCAGGCCTCTCCTAATGGTCTGAGCCTTCCTTGGCCGCAAAGGTTAACTAGTATTAGAGCTGACTTTCACAATAATTGGCTGGCAAGCCTCCTTCACTCTGTAAGCCTGTGAGGAGCAAAGGGGCAGGAGTGGTCTACAAAGGAAAAAGAAATAACAATAATAAAACAAAACAAGGAAGCAGGCTACTTTGGAAGGAGAATGGAATGACAGGAAGCAGGAGGCAAGATAAATGACAACTGAATTTGCTTGGAAGAAGCTGCTTTTACCAGCCAGTGGGGGGCGGGGGGGGAAGAGAGTGGCAGATTGGTTTTGTTGTTCTAATAATTGTTCTGTGTGAATCATTTCCAATAAGCCATCCACTAAAAACAAGTTGTCGAAACAAAGACTTTTCCTGCTGGAAGGCGACTGAGATGAACAGCTCTTGAGCAAGCCTGTGAGAGGTGACAAATCTTCAAAAACACAATAAAAACATATTGATAATATATGCTTTATGCTACATAAAGTATATATGTATTTATATGTTATATTTTATATAGTGCATTATTATGCATAATAACATTGTGTCTGTACTATATGTAATAAATAGGTATATAATATATCTTGTATATGATTACACGTATACCAAAATACATACTACATAGCAGTAAAATAAATTTATAGATAAGCGTATATAGAATCCATTTATCCAAACTCAAGGTTAAAAGGAGCATTAAACATAGTACAAGGAATATTAGAACTCCTAGGAGCGGGGAGCATAAAGGTTCACCGTCAAAGCAGACAGCTCTAACACTCCACCCCACCATGGTGGAAGATCACCATGACAGGTAGGAGATCTATGGACTCTCCTCTCACAAGCTCTGCGATCTTGCATGGGAATCCTATGTGCTGAACCAAGCCCGTCCCCTCCCCTGTGAATCGGGGAGGAAGGCAAAACCCACCTCAGGACAAAGCCTGGCCTACCAGCCACCATCCAGCCACGAACATGGCTGTTATTTTAAGGGCAAAATCTCCCTTCATTTCTCACAGAAATAAAGTCATGTCGTTCTCAAAGCAAAGCGAAATGATGGAAACGTGGTCCCTCTGCAAGAAGTCGGTAATAATTCACAGGTGGGCATGCGCTAGTTTTCTTGTGGTTTTTTTTATATATTTTGTAATGCAAATAACGATGTTGTGAGGATTGAAGAAGGGGACAATGTGACAGAGGTAAAAGACTTCTGGTTAGACTTCCATTGGGAAGCTTAACACTAGGGTCTTCAACAGAGATGGGTACTGTGTACACAGAAAGGTTTCTGCAGGTCTACCGTGACCCGTAAGTGGTTGATAGCCGAGAACTACAGAAAAGAATGCTTTGTTTTATGTGCATACACTAAGATCAAAATACTCATCTCACTCTTCCAGCCTGTGTAAAACTTCACAATCAGAGCCCCATCTATGTCATTATATGTCATACGTGATATAGCTATGTTATGCACCATTATGTATTCTTATCAAGTATAGTGATGTAGGTCACAAGTATATGTATTTACAGATATTATATATTACCTATATATCATATAATATTATGTATAATATCTAGCATGTCTATGAGGAGAGTTATTTAGTATTCTAAGCATTGGAAACAGGGTTCACTGTATTTTCTCACAGTTCACGTCCACCTTGAAATGGGCTTTTTCTGAAACAAGTCTTTTTTTATGACAATCAGTGAGGATGAGTTTCTGTTCTATGTGTGGATCTCGAACCTGATGACCGCTGTCTCTGGAACAAAAGAAGAGGACTCACAGGCAGCTAGACAGACAGAGGGGGTCAGAGCCACAGGGAGGGAACTGTGGGGGGTACGCTTCTGAACCAAAGCCCCCCACAGACCGGTCAGACTCCCTGGAGCAAGTGGGGGAGGGAGGCCCCCTCTGGAGCCTTCATGGGGAGGGAGGCCTGGATGTCCTTTCCACCTTGATTGCAGTCTTCTAGCCTCCTAGAAATGGAAGAACATTTCTGTTATTTTAATCCACTCAATTTGTGGTAATTTGTGACAGCAGCCCTGGGAGGCTAATATAGAAATAATTTCCCCTCTTTCCTGCTTTTCACAGTCAAGACATGAGAAAGAGAGCAGAATAGCCGAACTGGTTTAAAAGGGACTTGGAAGTACTTACAGTCTAGTTCTTGTGACTTCCTGATTCTCAATCGTTTATTAAGGACATCTAACTCTCTTAAGAAATGGTGAAGTCCTTTTTCTAAGAGGGGGAAAAAAAAAAAGGAAAACCCACCCACATTCTCTTTAATGTGTTGAAGTGTTTCTTATATTCAAATAATGGCTCTAATTGCTATGCACTTAGAATTTTAAGAGACTTTCTGGTCATTTTTTTTTTGTCCTTTATGTATATATGATTGGAGCTAGTGAAGAGAAAAGTTTAAAATATTTGTTCGCATTGAAATCTTTTTCTGTTTCCCCTAGCTATCCCCTGCCAGCCGTAATACTCTTGATATTTTGTCATTGGGCAACTTTCACAAGGACAACTTCACAAGAGAAGGAACTGTCTTGAAAGACCAAATGCTCCAATCTTAAAAGATCACTCTGCTTAGGAATTCTGTTTGATGACAAAGAGATGCTTAGAACATCATCCTCAGTAATCTCATTTTCGGGAGCGGAGGTTGGGTGTTACTGCCTTTGCAAATTAGGAACAAATTGGTTTTTTTTTTGGCTTTTTTTTTTTTTACTTGCTCCACAGTTTTAGTTAAGGGACAGGACAATAAATCGTTTAAGTAGGAAATGATAAATGTAAAAACAAAAGAGTTGTCAGAGTAATTGGGTTTTACTAAGCTGTAAGAGTGTGTATGTGTGTGTATGTGTGTGTGTGTGTGTAATCATTTAGTGATAGTCTTTCAGAAAGTTTCAGGAATGGGTTTCTGGAAAATAGGGACATGTTCTGGGGTGGTTGCAGCTTATGGTAGGTAGGTCTCTTGACACTATGGTGACAGTAGTGAGAAAAACCCAACAGTAGGCTGATTGCATGAGTCTCTGGTGAAAAACATTTCGCACTTCCATAATCAGACTTAAGAAACAATATCTCATATAACAGAGATAACATTGGTGGGTTTTTGGTGCCTATGAAATGTATGCTCATCATCTTGGCTTTGATAATCTCGCTCTTTATGAATTCTCTGGGGATCCTACCAAAAGATACCCTCCTACCCCCGCCCCCCCCCCCAAAAAAAAACCCTCTGGAGAAATTCTAGCAGGATAGAGGGAGTCATGTCAGAGTTCTGAACTTCAGACATCCAAAGTCGTGGAGCTGGCCAAGGTTGGTATGTCCTGAAGATTTTGAAGGGAATTCCTTTTGGATTTCTCTCCTGGCTTCGTACGGCTTTCCAGAAATCTCTGGTGTTCTCCAACGATGTCTGGGTTCCCAACCCCACCATCCGTGGCGTTTCCAGCCTTCCCCACCAGCTCGCGGGGGGGCTCACCTTGGAAGCGCACACCTGCGAATGCAGCTACTCGGGGCACTGAGACAGGAAAACTGTGGTTCGATCCCGGCTTGACAGCACATCCCTGCAATCCCAGTTTCTAAGACGGGGGAGGTAGAGGGCCAGCCAGGACGAAAGTGCCAAACTCCACGTAGGAGGAACAAACTCTGACAGACAAACCAGGCCAGGGGCGGAGCGCGGGGTCCAGCAAGCAGGAGGCTGGGACGGACACTCCACGTTTCCAGGGGACACGCCGAGCATTGTGTCCTGGCCACGTGCGGGCCCGGTGGCCACCCACACCAGGCCTTGGGACGGTCGCCCGCACACAAAAGCAGCCGCCACAACGCATGGCCTGCATACAACTTGTGTAAACCCCAACCCCTGCCATGCCGATGACTACACCAGTACATCTGTGTGGAAACCGTTCACGGGGGATGGGGGTCACCTGGGCCCCCCCCCCCCAGGAGCAGGATCTGTCCCTGTCTTCGAAGGCCGCGAGAGAGAAGCTTTTATTGGAGCCGGGGCTGCAACCCCCACAACCCTACCTATTTTTTTTTCCCTTCACTTTTCACCGAGGTGAGATTCTTCCACAGTTGTCCAGGCTGGTTTTCCACTTGAGATCGTCCTGCCTGGATCTTCTAAGCGGGTGGGGATTATAGGGAAAGGCAGCAGCGGCCAACCCATCCAGCCTCCAGTCTCCCCCTTTATCCTTTGTAAGATTCTAATACTGTTCCTGATCTCACAGGATGCGAGAAAGGCACAAACAGCACTCCATTCTTTGTGACACACTTTAAGATGTACACATTTCTGTAATGTTACATATAACATGAAATCGATTTGTTTTCCTTTTGGACTAAAGGAAATGAGCAATGACTATCTTCCTCTCAGACGCCAACTATCTTACAGACGATTGGATAGGTGCTATTGTATTGACGGATAAAGCTAAACATTATGGTGACTGATACGTGCTCTCTTTTTGTTTTGTGGCTGCTGCTGGTTCTGTGTTTGTTTTTGGACTAGAGGTGGCGGCTCCGGTTGCTTCTTTGCGATGACTCTGGCGCTCACTGAAGTCATCAGCTGGCCTTGGAAATCCAGTTGATCACCACGGTGGATTCCCTGGTGCTTCCTCTCGCAGGAACACATGGCATACAGTGGGTTTTTGTTCTGGAAGGGAACTAATTGGTCAATTCTGCCCTCCCCAGGGAGAAGGAGGTGTCGTCCAGCTTTGCCCGAGGCAGGGAGTGAAGTTCGTGTGATAATCTATTCCCCTGTATGTCCGAGTTGAGTCGGGGTGGGTACCACCACCAGCTTCCTACCCTGATCACCATCGCCACACAAAGGCAAGGTCCCCCTTCCCGAGCCGGTCAGCACCTCCCAACCCTTCCGGCTTCCTGCCAGCCCAGGGGCTTTGCTGACTCTACAGAGCCTTCCAGAAGGCTGGTGGAGCCGCGAGATAAAATATGCTTCCATCCTCGAGGTGCGTTTTCAAAATGCTTAGCATCCAGTCCTGGGCCCCGTCGGTTTCCCTCAGCTTTCTTGTTGCTTTTCAAAAAAACGAACAGCACATATATCAAAGGTGTTAAATGGATGATTTCACTTGCTGTTACAAAGTACCTGCCATGCTTTTCCCCGTCCAGCCCCAGGGCCCGAATCTACTTCACAGGATTGTAAGTGCTGCAGGTTTAACCGGTGCATGTGCTAAGCGTTTGTCTTAAGCTGGGGGGGGGGGGGGAAAATCCCGAGCTCCTGATCTTCCTGTGGCTGCTGTTGTTGTTTTCTTTCTCCAAAGCTATCAAAACCCTAAATTACAACTTCAGTTTTATGACACCGGGAAGGGGCTGTTGTAAAACGCGATTGTTGTGCCGGTTTTTATCCTTTTACAATGAAAAGGGAAAATGTGTGTACTAACCTTCAATAAACATTTAGAAGATGATATTGAAGGCTCTTCAGATCTGGCACAAAAAAAAAAAAAAAAGGAAAAAAATCTGTCGGGGGGGAAAAAAAAAAAGTATTGCTGAGTTTACAACCTACAGAAGGCAGCCAATAAGCCAATACAGCCGGCCAGCTTGCTCTGGGTTCTTCATGGACAAATCCGAGGGAATATTTCCCGCCAAGACAAACACACCCCTGCAGGGGGAAGGAAGTAGGTAACAATTTTGGACTTAGTGCGTAGGTGTAAAATACACAATAAGCAACGTTGCCGTTTATTTGGAATCCAGGAAATATGTATTTATAGTTTCAATAAATGTTTATTTTAATCGAGTATTAATGTATGTGATACTAATGTAGTGACTCTTACGTGTGTTGGCTGCGGCTCCGTGGCCTGACGTCAAGTCATCTCACAAGTGTAATTTCAGCTGGGCGCCGCTGGCGCACGCCTGGCATCCTAGCTACTACTCAGAAGGCTGAGATCTGAGGGTCACAGTTCAAAACGAGCTGGGCCGGAAGTGTGTGACACTCGTGTCTCCCATAAATTACCAAAATAACTGGACATAGAGCTGTGGCCCAAGTGGTAGAGCACTCAGGACCAGGGTCAAATGTTTAAGGGAAACACTGGTGGACAATGAGGGAGGGGGTGACGTTGTCCAAAAAGAATTGTATTGTTTATCCCATGCAACTGCAATCTGTCTGCATATCAGACAAACATAAATATGCAAACATAAACATGCATTTATGTTTGAAAGTCTGATTTTTTTCCCTGCTATTGTGTCCCATGAACCCTTGGTGTTGAACAGCTCCAAATTTGGAACTGAATGAATATAAAAGCGTAAAAAGGAGAAAGTTAAAAAAAAGAAAACACAACAACCCTAAAGCCTTCAAGAATGCATTACTCATGAAGAAAACCCAAAGAATTACTCTTTCAAAGTAATATTCCAACACCGACATTCAAGAAAAGAAGATGCTGTTGACTTTGGACAAACCTAGGTGTGCCTTAAAAGCTGGGGGCTAATGAGTAGTATCATTCAACATATACCACTGGGAAGAAAGTTCTAGAATGACAAGAAGGAAAATTTTTCTCTAGGTATAGAGATATCATTATTGAAGTGTCAGTTAAATACTCTTGTGATTTTTTTTTCTTTTTAAATTATATTGAAAGCATAATTTCCATTGTCACCCTGTAGTAAAAATGACATATATTCTAGAATGGGCATAATTAATTTCCTGTCCCGTTTGACAGTTCTGTCATAGTTTTGGTGGTTACAGGTGTTCCCTCTCTGCGATCGTGCTGACTTCGGAATATCTGCTCGTTTGTGCAGCATATAAACCTAACTAACTTTCACTGTTATTGTTATAGCTCAAGGAAGGATTACATAAAGATATTTTCTTTCTCCTTTATGACAGCTCACTTTGTAAAAATAATTGTAGAAAAAAAACTCAGAAAAAATGCTTATAATTGCACATTTCTGAAAATTTTATGTGATTTGGGAGATGGTTTAGATTACCAGGAGATTTTTTTTTTTTTTTTAGTACAGCTTTGTAACATTTAACGGGCATCAGCCCATCCTTTTCTCTTTATTGTCACTTGTCTTGGAGCGTATTCTATGATTTAGAGTTTGAAGAGATGGAGATTGGAGGAAGGGGAGGGGGAAACGTCTTCAATCCAGAATGGACAGCATTGCTTTAGAGCTCACCCTTCCACATTTCTCTTTGAGTGTCCATTTTCCTTCTGTGGACTTGCGTCCTACAAGGGGAGATGGATGGGCTTCGGACTCCTCTCCAGCAGGGGGGAGAACATCGGGAGGAGTGCTGAGGTCATGAGTTAGGAGCGTTTGTCATGGATTCCTCTAACCATGGAGGAAAGTGGGCAGACAGGGTGCAAGGGGGGTGGGGGGAGGGCGCTCAGCGTAGGAGAGTAGGGAGGGAGAGATGTTCTGACCCAAGTTCATTTGTCTTGGAATCCCTTTGGTATGTAGACACACTGATGCACTTCATAATACATCCCTTGTCTTCGAATAAAAATAACTTCTCGTTAGATATCAAGGAGACTCCTCTTGAGCTCCTCTCAAGTCAGGTGAAGCTGACTTTGTACGTGGAGGTAGTCGGGATTTGTGGGTGCCTCCTCTACCCTATCCTGTCCTGACTCGCTGCCCCGTCTTTCCGACTACTCTGAGAAAATCTGTGCAGAAGAATTCAGGTGCCTGTGTACCTGGTTGCTAGAAAGTGAGGCTATGAGAAGCCCAGGAAGAACTGTTCCCAAACAAATAAAATATCTTCAAGGCCTGAGCTAGTAACCCGTGCCAACTAGGTAGGGAGCCATCTAGAGAGCTGAAAACCATCGCGTTGTGTTTCCCAGGCTTTCTCTTTGACCCACGAAGTTCCCATCTCTATCTAGGTGTGTGCACTTGAATGGAATATTTCTCCAAGTACTGATGTGCAGACATGAAAAGTATTATCAGTGAAGGCTATTTTTCATTGTTTTTGATCGCTGTTAGAGAATACACAAGCCTACAGCAGAAATTCATTGGAAAAGCACAGCTTCCTTCCTCGGGGAGCTGTTATTTCAATAAAAATAACAATGGAATCAGTTAGCATAGGTAATAAAATAATTATAGTAATTTATTTTGGCTATTAAATGTTGCATCCCCTTAGCTAATCATCCACTTCAAGCTATTATTCAAAGTGTGCTGCTCTTTTTTGCCTTTAAGTTAAATATCATGAATTTCTATGCCCTGATAAATCCAAATGTAATAAATTCCTGATGTGTTTCCTTGCGCTTCCACTACTGGCAACTCTCTCTGTCTTGTTAATTCAATGTTACCCAACACCGGTAAAAGATGTTTTCCCCCCTGCACACGATAGAAGCAAAGAATTACTTGCTCCCTAACTTTATGCCATGTTCCGAGGAAATCTAGCTTTCATTAGTTTATGACTCGGGAGCGCTCTGTGTTTATCAACAAAGGCAGCATTTGAGAAGATTTTAATCACAAGCCCTTGGAGAGCTGCACTTTCTGAAACGACCCCAATCATCTCTTGTCAACGTGTGGCCTGTGGAAGGTCCTACCTGTTTCTCCATTAGACAGTCAGCTTCTTAATGATTTTCAGCTCTATTCAGTTTCACTTCCATTTCATGGCGATGAGGTCTGAATCAGGCATGGCGAATCAACGGAAGGCCGCAGAGCTGCCTGCCTTGTTCTCTAGGTATGTTTACGTGCATTTTCACAGGGAAATCAGGCGTCCCTCCCTCTGCTATATCCCTCACAGATTCAGGCTCCAGGTCGTGAAACAAAAGAGGCAACAAAAGTGACTTCAAATGCTTCCTGTGGCGAGGGCCTACCTGGAAATGAAGCCTCAAGACGGCTTTGTGCTTCTAGCACTGAACTTGAAAGACAACCTTCTGGCTTTGTTTTGTATTTTAACCTCTCCCATTTTGCTCACTTGCCTGAACTCCGTGAATAAATTGATACGCATTGTTTGGGGGGGGGGGGGGCGGGGATGCAATTTCTGGCCAACTTTGTTAGCAGGAGGTCCGTGAAAGATATATGTTAATAATTTTCAAGATGGAAATAGAAGGCTTTGGGAAATTCACTTATGCCTTGTCTTTGCTTTTTAAACATGGGTTTGCTTGAGGTTAAGTTTCAGGCCGCTAAATAGTACTTAAAATTCTAATGGCATTTGGGGACCTAAATCAGACATTTCAAGAAATTTGTTTTTCTTAATTGGTAGCTTTAAATTTATATACTCAGCTTGTAAAAAAATAAAGTCTAATGAAACAGATTGGAAAACCTCCCTGTTAGAAAATGAGGAGTTCTAGTTGAAATTGAATATTGTTTTTGACTCCTGTCAAATGAATACTTTTGAGTTGTCAATAGGTAAGATGAATAGAATTTATTTAGGGAAGAATAATAGAATTATCAGAGATGGGAATGTTGAACAATTGTGGCCTATGAGCCTGAGCTAAGTGGGCTTTTTGGTTAACGTAGTGCCATCAAATACTCACAGAAGGGCTGGGGATATGGCCTAGTGCTAGAGTGCTTGCCTCCTATACATGAAGCCCTGGGTTCGATTCCCCGGCACCACATATATAGAAAACGGCTAGAAGTGACGCTGTGGCTCAAGTGGCAGAGTGCTAGCCTTGAGCAAAAGGAAGCCAGGGACAGTGCTCAGGCCCTCAGTCCAAGCCCAGGACTGGCTAAAAAAAAAAAACAAAAAAACTCACAGAAATGGACGCACTCCATGTCCTCGGTTGCTTTGTTGACAGAAGACACTGGAACGCGTTGAACTTGGGTTTACCTGTCATTCCTTAGAGCAGAATGGACGTGTCCTTTGAATTTCGGAACGCCGTACTAGGTCAAACAGACTACAGTGAGAGCCGCTGCCTCCCTCTCAAGTCTGCGATTTCCTCTCAGGAACATCCGTTCATTTTGACGGAACTGAGAACTTGTACAACATTTCCGAATGTCTCTGGATGGCTTTTTAGAAGTGGTACCCATCACCGCTATACTTCAATTCACCTTAATCACATTCTTTCTCAAAAACAGACTTCATCTGGTAACCAGAGTTCCTCGTAGCGATCTAGAGTTGAAGGGCGATATAGCTAGGTTATGCCTGTGCAAATGTAACAACCAAACACGTGATCAAAGGCTGTGGGAGGAAGGGTGGGGAAGGGAGAAAAGATAGAAATCATTCTGTAGGTGAAATTGGGAACAACGGGGCCTGAAATGGAATGGAGTTTTCATGCCTGTGTCTTCACATTACACATCGAAAACATGCCATCTATCCTTTTACATATCCTTTTACATATATATATATATATATATATATCCTTTGTTTTATTTCTCTCAGGTCCCTTACCCTTTCCTGGGCTCTTTTGGTAATAGTTCTTAACCATACCAGAAAAATATAGTGTGGAAGAGAAAATGGTGTTCAATGAATGGCTTTTCTTAGACCATGAATCTATTCTACTAGGAGAACCTTTCTTTCTTTTTAAAAAATAAGTTTTATGGACTCACTCTCTGCATTAGAATTGGTTTATTGGGAGAAAACATTTAAATTAGTTTCTTTTGTTTAACAAGTTATGTGTTGAGAAGCTGAGAAGTGATTTCACATAAGAAATACAAATGTATTGTGAGGAATTTAAGTAGTACAAAGCATACCAAAAGCTTTGCATGTAAATTGACTTTCTAAAGCAGATACCATAAGCTACTAATAGAACATCGTAATACCTATGGATAAATTCCAGTCAACAACAAAAAAAAAATGAGCTCTTTGAAGATAGGGACAAATCTGTTCTCTTAGAAGTAGTAGAAATTTTCTACTGGGGATGGACTTACTACAAAAATAACCTTTTCATGAAACAATTACATGTTTCAGTTCACAGGGTATTCAACATATATATTTGTGCCTTTTTTTTTAGATGTCGGTGACCTCATTTCATAAAATTGAAGCCACAGTGAAGTTTTAAACATCCAAGGAAAATTTATAAATGTGATATTAAAGTGATTACATACCCGCTGAACATATTTTTATTCTATGCTTAAAAGAAAAAAAAATCTCTTAAAGCCCCACCTAGACATTTTTTTAAAAAACAGCACATTCAAACAGGAGATAATTGCTTATGTTCTTGGAGGTATCTTAACATTATTCTGTACCTTTGTTGTATTTGAAGTTTAATCCATAGTAAAAATACTCTAGAAGTAAGAAATATAAAATCATGCTAATCCATTGAACAATGTCAGGGGAGTGGGGAGAAATTTAAAAGTATTACTTAAGTTGAGCTCTATCACAATCAATAGAAACAAATTTGTAGTCACGGTTCACCTTCGGTGACATGAATTAAAGAGAAAATGATAGGTAATTAATGTGTAATTAAATCGCAATTCCTAATTAGCTTATTTGGATTATGAGAAAGTTCCTAGTTAAACTTGCAAGAGAATCCAGTAGGTTTTTGCCATGTTTGCATACAAATACGTTTATGCAGTACAAGGAGATCCTTTATTGAGCGGATTCTAGACCACAGAGTAAAAGTTTAGGTGGAGGAATTATAATTTAAATTAGAGCACTCAAAGCACAGGCCCAGCTCAAGCAGAAATGAGGATCCTACCGGAAAGCGTGGGGTCCCACCTTTGGATAGAAGCAACGGCAGTAGAAGATCTCCAGTACAGCTGGCCAGCTAATAGACTATAGAATGCACAGGCAGAGATGTGGAATGGGGACTTGCAATGCGGCTTAAATAATGAACTGCGGTGGTTGGGTGGTTCTACTTTCACTGTGAGGACGGTAGCCGAGGGTCATGCCAAGCATGTCTGGGAAATCCCGAATCACCTGTCATGGCACTTGTGCAAAGAATATATGGACGTTCTTTCCGTCATCACTACCTGAAAGCTGTTCGTGTTTCTCCCTCTACAATCCTCACTGAACACAGAGAGAAGAAAGGGAACGGGAACGGTGCTAGGTGTCGCTGTTTGTCCTTGGCCCTGTATTTCGTAAGCACGCCCATCCACAATTCTTTTCTGTGTTGCTTTCTGGCTTGGGACACCGTTTCTCCATGAAGCCCCAGCTGTAAGCCCAGCCGTGCTACACTCTTCTATGTGGGCAACTTAGAACAGAAGGCAAGATGGAGGAGGTGTGCCATGCCGTAAGGAAGACGTGAGCCTGTGTCCCCGGCTAAGGCCTACTCTCCCTCTGTACACTTCTTCTTTTACTTCCTCGGCCCCCTCTTTCTATTTCTTTTAATGCCACTGGACTCTGATCCCATAGTGGATGCCTGCTGAGACAGCACAAAGACGGATAAAGCCATTCCACGCCACCCCCTCTCTGTCACCTAACACAAGAGTGCCAGGCAGTCTCACGACGCGTTGACTGTGCGGATTGTATCCCACTCGTGTGGTAATTGTGTCGGGGTAGTGTGGAACCTCCGTGCAAGAAAAGTTACCAGGAGACATTTCTGGGGAAGGCTCGGCAAACCCCAGACCTCCTGAGGAGAAAGCTCCACGGGCTTGGAGGAATGGAAGTCTTCGGGGATCCAGAGGAATGGTGGACCAAAGCCACCCCAGCCCCTCCGAATCTCCAAGAAACATCCGACGGCTCCTCTTCCATCGTGCATCTGTTCGCGAGGGTTTTATTGAGCGGTGTTATTTTGGTTTGGCTTAGTTCTAGGTTGTTTATGTATATATATATGTATATATATATATTCTTATATAGTTAATTGAGCAATAGGTAGAAGCAGGGTGCTAACAAATACAGGAAATAGGGAGATTCTGCTGACTCCTGCAACAGCTAAGCGCCCTTTCCTGTCGTTCCTGGCTCACTCGGGATGGATGTGCAAGCTGTCATGGGCTCTGGGTGTGGCTTGCACGCTGGTGGGTGAGGAGGGAGTCCTCGGGGTTGCAACCTCCCTGCACCTGCAGGGGCTCTGGGACATTTGCCCCTCCCTACCGCAGCCTCCTCTCCCCAAGGGGAAACGGATGTCGGGCAGCCACCATACCGAGCGGGTAAACAGGAAAGCAAATAGAAACAAGAACCCTTGTCTACCCAGGAGGAGCAGAAAAATAAGCTTTCCCCACTCATTCCACAATTATTGATTGAGTGTCGGTAGGCAAAGTGCCTCGCACTCCGCCTGCATTAGAAACGAGCTTTGCTTTGCACACAGCTGCCTGGCAATGAGGGAGACATTATGGAAAGAGGCCCTCTGCTTTTAATGGTCATTTTGCATTAAGGCTAAATATCTGTGTCTGGGTTGCACGGTTATTTTCCTCTCGTGGAAGATATTTCTTTCCTCATTTGAAATTTCTTCTTCTTCTTTTTTTTTAAACAAATAGAGGCTTTCATTTTCCGAGGATTGTAAATTGCACGCGCAAAGGCTTCCATTTATTTCAGGCAAGGCTGGCACGTAGTTTTTTGCAACGGGACCGATGCAGGTTGCGTGGAAGGTCCACACCCACTGTACCATGGCAGAGGCCGCTGCTCAGTGTTTTCTGGTCTTGGTTTTCTTTATTTGCAATAAATGAAAGCCCAGGTTGGTGACACTGCTTATTCCAGATAAGCGCGGAAAGGGACCTTTTTGGAAGACATGGTACAAGGAGTAAAGACTTCAGCTGCGTGTCTGGTTCTGTGGTTGCTGCTATTTCTTTCCTGGTCCTCGCTTGATGATCAGCCTTCAAAGCAAAGATGGTGTTGAGCTCATCTAATAGAGCAGTTTCCTGGCACCCGGCACGCACCTGGGGGGATGCAATCAATCCACACCGTGAGCATCAGCAGTCCAGGAGCCTTGTCCTTTCTTCTCCCTTTGTCATTTCTTCCTTGGATCTCAGTACCATGCAGGACTTGAGTTCCTCTTAGTGGTAGCATCTATCTCCACCCGACGCGAGTGTGCAAGAGCAGGAAGGTTGCTTATGGCACAATGTGGATTTAAGAGAACTTAGGAAAAATTGTATGTGAAAGGTGAGTGGCTGTCCCCCCCCCCCCACTCCCCAGCTAAGGGCCTTCTGTGGAAGGGTTCTCTCCTTTGTCACACTATTCCAGAGCCCCAAATACCCCTGGAAAACGAGGCACATAAACCATGCAAAGAGTTCCTCTTATTCTCGAGAAGGTGGCCTTATTCATGTTCCTTATGGAACTAGGGTTCCACACCAGGAGAATTATTTAGGCCATACGTACCCTCTACCACATCCACTACAGACAGTATGACCAGCAAATTCTCCCTGTCCCTTTTCAGGCCTTGTGGATTCAATGAGATAGCCTTTCTACATTATTTAGCACACACAAAAATATTGGCATCGCCAACCAAAGCTATCAGACTTAGTGGTAATAATAAAACTTTATGCTGACATTTATGGTCATAACTTAACATACCTACTGTGGAATAGCTTTTTATTTTTTAAAAGAGACCAGGAGAAGAATTAGAAAAAGCAAAAGATAATGAATCAGTAATGGCCAAATTATAAACATTGAAGGAAGGTTTCCCTACCCAACTTTATTTAGGGCCACAGTGGACAGAATGAGAAGTTAGGACACATTTTCCCACCCCAACACAATTACTACCTTTTGTCTCCTTGGAGTCGATTGGCAGAAACAACCTTGTAAGTTTCAAATTCCAGAGGTAATGATTTTTCCCCCCTTTTTCTTGGCAAATCTTCTTTGCACGCTTTCCCCTAAGAATAAAACAAAGTCATTAATCATACTTTTATTTAAAAGACATCATTCTATGTCTGCTTTAAATATCCCAAGGGCTCAATTTTATGTATCTGTAAGCATAGCCTCTCTCCTGGATTCTGGGTACGATTTTCTGTTGTTGCTCTTTTCACTGATGACTCTGAATTTGTGAGGCATAATCCTCAGAGTGGTAATTATTCCGGGTCGATTGCCCTTTGTTTAGAACTTAATGATATATCTTAGGAGCAACATCATTGGGTTTAACCCTTGAAAGTTATGGGGCCTACTACCCTCCCCTTCCTCCCTCACTTCCTGGCAAGTTTAATGCTGTAAATCACAGTGAAAACTAGGACTGAGTCATAGATCTGACTGTATGAAGAAGGTATAACTGGGGGGAGGGAAGGCAGAAAGATAGATAGCTCAAGAATTTAAGAGAGTCAAAGGATCAAACTCGCTTCAAGTGTGGAGAATAGAAAGGAAAGATATTAACAATAGAAAGATGAAGCTGAATGAAACAAGATGTCATTCAAATCTCTAGTGCCTTCTGGCAAATAGCTGTTGTTTGATTGCAGGTACTGGGGCATGAGCTAAGGGTCTTATATTTTAGCCTTGCTTTTTTGCTCATGGCTAGTACTCTACCATTTGAACCACATTTCCACTTCTGCTGGTTAATTGGATGTAAGGGTCTCCCAGCTTTTCTAAGCTGGCTTCAACGCTTAATCCTTAGATCTCAGCCTCCTGAGCTATGGAAATAGCAAGTTACCAGTGGCCAATTAGTAATGAACCCTTACGTGGTCTTAGGAGCAAGTTTCCTAAGCCCCCTTTCTTCCAAGATTTTACTTGTGCTTATTCAGTGAATTTAACCAAATAAGGCTGCTTTGGAGTTATTGATTGGTGCAAATGTGGCTTAATAGCACAATCATTACTTTTTTAATCTTAGAACTGCCAGCCCCTACTATTTTCAACTGAACTTCAAGTTCTTCGATCACTGGCCTGCCATGACTAATTGCGTTTAAATTTTGTGACACGTATCTAGTTCAGAAAGTTTTGTTCTTCAGCAATAGATTTTGGTTTAGTTTTTTTTTTTGTTTGTTTGTTTAACGGTTCTAGTTTTTAGAACTTTTTCTACTCAGACTTCTTGGCTTTTTTGAGGAGGTCTCAATCTTGGAATTGTCACGTCAGAACTTGACCATTTAGAAAAATGTCCCATCCTTGACTCCCAAGTAAGATGTAATTTGGGTCACTATCCCAGGCTTTCAATCACATTCCAAGGAAGCATTCTTCCAGGGTGAACTGGACCAGGCTCTCGGTTCACCCCACATTTCGTTACTGGAAATGAGCGGAAAAGGTCAAATGGGGGGTAATATGTCAAAAGGCTGTAATTAAGATTTAGAAAGATTAATACCGATGGTATTTAATGAAATTGGCTTTTAGAGGAATGCTCATCTATTACTTTGATATTTAACTTTTTTCCCCCTTATTAAAATGTTATTGCCAAATGGAAACATCCAATCAGTGATAGAAATATGAGTTTATGGGGGCGATTAAGCAAAAAGAGGTCTTCACTGATAACCAATCAAATGATTTTTGCCACACTATATAAAATTGCCTCCATTTTCCACTTCAGAGGTAAGTTAGTTTTCATTTCTTTCCCCCTCTCACTTCAGTAAGAAGGAAGCTGACATGCTTATATCCTTTTATGGCCCTGATGCAGCTTTTTTTTTTTTTAATTAGTAGTCTCAGATGTTTATAGCAATCTCCAAGGCACAGAGGAGAGATCTATCTGCTTTTTAGACAGGGGTAAATTTTGCCTCTGAAGGGAATAGCACGGTGAAATCCAGCACATCTCATTGAAAAGGCACTCTCTACTCTAAAAGGGAGGCTGAGGCCCTTTGGTGTTTTGAAGAAGGAGCTGTTTCAAAATTGTAAGGAAATTTCCATTTCAAAAATAGCTACTGAAGGATCACAATGACTGCTTTGCATATTTTTTTTTTTTGGTCACAAAAACATACCATTGTTATTTTGCACTGTGGCTATGCAAATGAGGTGTTGATAGGATTAAGTTCTGTCATCTTCTGAGACAGTCTTGGGCTCAAACTATTCAAGTTCCCTTTGCCTCCCACCATTTCCTTTACATTTAATTAAAGCTATCACACTCATTTTCCCTTTCCATTCTGCTAGAAGTTTCCCTTTCTCTTTTTCCTCAGTGAGTTTTCCTGCCCCTCAGAATTCTAATCATCCGTCTTCCTGTTTGCTCTGGGCTGCAATTCAGCTCCTGCGAAGGCATCTTTTGCTTCCAGTTAAGGACAGTCGGTCTTCTCAGGCCTTATATTTAAAGCCGAAGGACAATTGAATCATTTCCCATCATAGGTCCGTTGTAACTGATGGGCTTTCCCCTTTGCAGCACACGAAGACCTGCATTTGTTTATGGATTTTTTTTTAAATATATGTATTTGGGGGCCATCTAGGATGGTCTAAGCATTTGAGTGTGTTTAAACTAGAAACAGAGACAGTATCGGAACTGTAAACTTGCTTTGCACACACACACACACACACACACACCAGTGTTCTCATGTTAAAAGTACCGTGTACTAGGTTCCATTCCTGTAAATTGGTATCACATATATTCATGATAAAAGCTTGATTACCCAGCATTCAAGTACTGAATCTGTTGTTTTTACGGCTTGTTAAGAAAGCCGATTTTTATGTGACTAGGTTAAGTTAAACTTATCGTGAAGCAAATATGTGACCTACGTCCTCCTGACGGTATTATTCCATCTGGCATGGTACAGTCTTTGAATATGTGCATGTGAAAATACACTTATGTGTCGCTCTCAGCCTTTAAATGCAAATATATTTCATGCCAGATATGTTATCTGTGCTTAACTGTCATGTAGACATCCCTGCCCTTAATTTTGTCTTGCTTAATCTAACTTAGTAGAAAAGTTATCATTACACTAGCTCCTCAAATTCAAGTGTTTTATGAAGGTATGCTGTCATAAAATCATTGACTCTGAAGTTTCTCTGCTCTCTGCAAGTGTTTGAAGGCATTTGTCCTCTCCATGGTCCTTCATAAGGCTCTGTAAATTATTCTTAAAATTAGAGTATGTATTGTCATGATTTAAAGGTGAAATGACACGTATCTAACTAGGAGAGTCATTAGTGGATAGAAATGTTCTCTGCACAAAGGATGAATGAGAACGCTTGTAAACAAAAATAAAAACATTTCCAAAGAAGGTCCATGCTGGTGGTTTGCACTGTGAACATTCAGTATCAATTAATGTGTTTCCCTATCCAGAATGTGCGTGCTCTGCCACACTCTCGGAATTTGCTTCTTGGAATTTTCTGTTTTCTATTATAGTCGTGGAGAATGCACAAAGGTGCTTGTCTGGTTTGGTTTAGTTCTCTTTAGGCATCAAGTGTTTATGTTGTAGGAGGAACATGGCTTCAAAGTATTGCTATGCAATGTGAGAAAATGATTTAAAAATAGAAGTTAGTCACGGGAGCTCTTCTGATGTTTACTAAATTGTAATAAAAGCGTATCCTTCACTTGGATTATCCTATGTTGGCTTATCTTCCCTTCCTTCCTCTTTTATCTCCCCACCCATTTCTCCATCCCCTCCTTCTCCTTTCCGTCCATTCTTCCTTCCAAGTATGTTCCTCTCTTCATTCTCATATTATCCACATTCCTTTGACAAATTCTAGAAAACAAAAGCATAGATAGGGAGAAAGTCACCAGTCACAGAACCCGTCACGGAGAAGTGGTTTGAACTGGATCTCTTCTAGTCTACATGTGTAATGCATCCTCACACAGACGCGCACACACGTACCCTGTAGCTATCATAATACTGTGATGTATTTTTAATGACAAAACAAATAATCAGCCAGAAGTATTTTGTGACCTGATTTCCCTCACGATCACACAAGAACAAATACCATATGCCATTATTTTAAACCACTAGCAATCTTATGTCAGCTTCGACGGCCTTTCCTACAAATTATACTATTGTCTTGGACACTGTACATACGTTTTAAAACGTTGAAGATGAGAGGAGAAAGATAGGGAAGAGGGATGCAGAGAGAAGGAAGGGAAGGAGGGAGGGAAGGGAAAAGAAAGACTTTCTCATTGAATTGAAATGACTTAACCAGGCTGAGGTCCCTGGAAATTACCATAACTCAGCTGTTCAACTGTTCTCTTCATTATCTCAATTTTGTGAATATCCTGATATTTCCTATCACGTAACTAATTATATGTACAAGAGAAGACAATCAATTGGGCAGCCTAAGCATGTTCAGATGAAGGCTCTATGATGTCACACCTCCTTCATTTGGTGGACTATGGTATCACTTACAGTTTATGTTTTGCAGTACTTTCAGTGTCTTTGACCCAACAGAGACCATAAGCCCGGCATACCGCTTGGTGGCTAAGAGGGATGCCATTCAAATGATGGCTGGGTAAGGCTGCCCAGGTCTCAGTGAGTAAGCAGTCTAAGTCAGAAGAGAAAATTGTCACGAAAGAAGTCACTGCTTTGTTCTTGAAAGCAGGGTCTGTGTATTGGGCACAATCGATGTCTTGCACTTAGCGGGAGTGTTTGGTACCTAGGAGAATTGTAGTGAAGATAAAGCTTTGTTCCCTTCATAAGCTTGCATGATCTGTGCAAACCAATTCTTTCTAGCCCATGAGAAGCTTGTCTGTACTTGTGCCATGGTTTTAGGGGTAGAAAAAGGCTCTCATTGTGCTGTAACATAAGGACTTCCGAGAGGACGAGAAAAGACTTCTGTGGTCAAAGTGTGGCCTACTTCCCAGCCACCTGTCCTGTGCTGACCACCTGGAAAAGCCCTTCCTCTCCAGTATTCCTGGAAACATGACTGGTATAGATTACTTGCATCAGGAACAACCCAGGAATGGTAATAACTAAAGTGATTCTTTCAAATCGTTGTAAGCCTATTATTACACAAAAGTTTGAGCAAGCTGGGTAATACTATTATTCTCAAATCTAGGTTCTCATACAGATTGTTTGCAAATCTTTAAAGTAAGGGGTCCTCATCGGCAGTTTCCCAGTACCCCTTCCCTGTACCTCAGGAAGCTTCGGGCTGTGTACATGACAGAAATTCTGGCATTCTGCCGCAGAAGAAAGACCAGAGCTATTGGAGGGAACCTAGAGAAAACAGTGTTTCAGATTCGCAAATCCATCCATCAGCAGGATTGCACGAGAACTTGTTCTATTAAAAGCTTCCTTTTGAGGTTTAACATGTGTAGAGAAAAGTGCACAAATCGGCACGGTGCAGTTGGGTGAACTTTCAATTGTAACATGGGTGCAACCAGCAATGTGGTTCCCAGTCAAACATTCCAGCCTCTGGTTAGCACAAGCTCGTCCTTCCTCTCCTACCCCAAGCACTGCCATAACTTCCAACATCAGAGATTCTTTCGTATTTGTTTGTGTACATCAGCTTGGGAAGGCAGGGTGAACGGCTATTCCATTGGTTCATTTCACTTGCAATTGTATTTGGTTCATCCATGTTGGACAGATAGCTTCAATTCCCTCTGAAACATAGTATTTGGGGGGGGGGGCTGATAATTCCACAGTCAATCTGCTTGTGGATAAAGGTTTGTTTTCTTTTTAGACTATTACACATGGTCTAAGTGTGATCATTCTAGGGTAATTTAATAAACTTACACACACACACGCACACACACAAATGTGTGTAGCTCAGTTTACAAGAAAGACATGCATAAGGTCAGCTTTGGTAGGCAAACAGTTTTCCAGCATATTTGCATCCATCTCCCCAAAGCCACGAGTACTCTGTTTGCTTCTCTTCCTTCTCCATGGCAGGCTTTGTTCTGTTGTTTTTACTTTAGCCAACTCAGTAAGTATCCTCTAGGCATTTTAATGTGTATTTCCTAAGGGAAGCTGCTGTTACTTGCTTATTTGAGATACCTATTTTCTAGACTCCCCCCTCAGAGACTCTGCATTGACAAGACTAGACTGGCTCTGGAAATTTCATATATTTTTAAAGTACTCCAGAGGGGTTCTGATGTCCATTTAGATGTTTGAACCATTGCCTTAAGATCTGGGATTTCAGGACAGGAAAAGGAATAGGTTCCTTAATGGTTCTGTGCAAAAATATTCTCAATGGGGCTGGGGATATAGCCTAGTGGCAAGAGTGCCTGCCTCGGATACACGAGGCCCTAGGTTCGATTCCCCAGCACCACATATACAGAAAACGGCCAGAAGCGGCGCTGTGGCTCAAGTGGCAGAGTGCTAGCCTTGAGCGGGAAGAAGCCAGGGACAGTGCTCAGGCCCTGAGTCCAAGGCCCACGACTGGCCAAAAAAAAAAAAAAAAAAAATATTCTCAATGGGATATGCAAACAAGCACTCTGTCTCGATGAGGGAAGGTTCTTTTTTACATTTGTGTCAGCGATTTTAATGGTCATGTTTTGTAGGTATTTTACTAAGACATCAATTGGGGACGGTGTGTGCCCAAAATATACCTGTCCATTGCAATATTTCCAAGGTAATTTAAAATGTGGCATAGAGCTTGAGTTTGCAATGCCAAGTTCCAGGATTCTAAATCAGAGGACATCTTCATATAAATTACTGGTTTCTTCCACCCAGAAGCCCCGGTCAGGGTTTGCAAGATTCACAAAGACTAAGTTCACAAAGGAGGGAGAATGGCCCCAGCCATGGGCGTTTTACTGTCTGTACCGTATTTATATATGGATAACGAACAAGTTGAAATTAAGCCATAAGACTTCAAGCTTAGAATTTGAGAAAGTACTGCGGAAACTCTCAGTGGGCAATCAGTGCTTTTAGGATATATTTCTTTTTTTTTTTTTTGGCCAGTCCTGGGCCTTGGACTCAGGGCCTGAGCACTGTCCCTGGCTTCTTCCCGCTCAAGGCTAGCACTCTGCCACCTGAGCCACAGCGCCCCCTTCTGGCCGTTTTCCATATATGTGGTGCTGGGGAATGGAACCGAGAGCTTCATGTGTAGGAGGCAAGCGCTCTTGCCACTAGGCCATATTCCCAGCCCCATCTTTTAGGATTTTTGATGCTATCTATCCACCTACCTATCTATTTATCTATCTATCTGCCTACCTACCTATCTATCTTTGATCTACACTCTACATACCTTTTACCTTGTATCATCTCTGTGTCTGTGGAACATCTCTTCTATATCTATCATCTATCTTCCATCTCTATCCTCTACCTTTTATGTTCTGTCTCTATCAGCTATGTCATTTTAATTCAACATTTCAATTCATCAGTAAAATATGTCTTGATCGTTATCATCCCTTCCATCTTTCTTCTCCCAGGATTTTTTGGTTTTCCACCTCAAGAGAGTAGTGTGTGTGTGTGTGTGTGTGTGTGTGTGTGTGTGTGTGTGTGCCCTTGAGCTCAGGGTGTTCTCCCTTAGCTCTGTGCTTAAGGCTGGTACTGTACCAGTTGAGCAATGTCTCCAGTTCTAGAGAGCACCGTAGAGGATTCCCAAATTACCTTTGTTTACAGCCTTCAATTATGCGGCCTTACCTAACAAAGGATTGGTTTTAGATCTCATCCATAAGTGAGTGACAGGGGGTTGAGGATTTGGGGCCTTCCTTTCTGTCAGTGTAGAGCCCAGACAATGAGCTTGGTTGCGCGTATTACCCACAGCTTTGGTTTTAGGCATTAAGTATATATTTCTTCTATGAAAGCCCACCATGCTTGTATGAGTGCAATAAAACAGCCGAGTTTGGCGCCATCCATTTTGGTTATGGATTGCTGGAGAGAAGCTGGAGAGTGTATTTGGAGACTGCCAAATATTGACTTTGTTTGTGAATTCCATCACATAAAACTTCTGACGGCAACCTCCGTAAAGTTCAGTTGAAGATAAAATATTGCAAAATAAATGCCAAAAATGGAAACCATTTTTCAAAACACTAAATTAGGAAGTTAAGGAATCAGGGCAATTAATCAATATTTCAAAATGATGAATATATTTTACAAAACACCCGTTAAAAGGAAAAGCTCAAAAGGGAGGATTTTCTGTGTGCTTAAAACACAATGCTGATTTGGGGCTTCTGTGACATATTGAAAAAAATGGGGCGTTAGAGAAAATTACCTCAGTTTTTTTTTTGCTACAATTATAGTCTTCAACAAAATGATCTGGGGAAAAATACACAAATCAGTGAGCATCGGATGCTGATAATTATTCTTGCCACTTATTGAAAACCTGAATTCCCAGTGCACTACCTGTATTTATTCACTTTTCTTCACAAGTCTATGTTGTTTTTAATCTGCTTTCAAACATACATGGCTGTTAAAACATTAATTTACTTTTCTTCTCTTCCTTTTCCTCCTTCTCCTTCCTCTTTGCTTTGGGGAGTAGGTTTTGGGGTTATTTCCTGAATTTAACAAAGTCACATCCCCAACATCCTTGCGCTTTCACTGCTGTGTGGCGAGCGAGGTTGGGTGAAGACAATAAACACGGGAAGAAATAGAAGCCGTGCGTTAGATGAAAGAAGGATATGGGTGCCGGAGTTCAGTGGTCTGGCAGCAGGAAGGGAGATTTCATGCTGGACGCCCGTGTCTACCTACTGGGTCTATCCAAAATGACAGAAGAAAGTAAGACAATGCGACCAGAGCTTAAAGAAAAGCTCAATTGCGTAGATGGACATATATATATATATATATATATATATATATATATATATATATATATATATATATGCTAGATAAGAGGCTGTTACTTTCCAAATACTGATGCTTTCAATATCATCAGTGTTCTATCTAAAACTCAGTGTGGTCAATAGGTTCACACCACCAAGGTTGTCTCCCTCCCCCATCCCTAGTGGCTTTTATTTTATTTTATTTTTTAAATTTTTATTGTCAAACTGATGTCCAGAGAGGTTACAGTTTCATACATTAGGCACTGGATACATTTCTTGTACTGTGTGTTACCTCCTCCCTCACCCCCCCACCCCTCCTCCCCTTTTCCCTCTCCCCCCATGAGTTGTTCAGTTCATTTACACCAAACATTTTTGCAAGCATTGCTTTTGTAGTCGTTTGTCTTTTTTACCCTGTGTCTCTCGATTTTGTTATTCCCTTTCAGTTTCCTAGTTCTAATACCAGTATACACGGTTTCCAATATACTCAGATAAGATTACAGAGATAGTGCAGGCAAAACCACAGGAAGGGGATACAAGAAGATCATCAGTAATAGAAGCTGCGGTTTCACATCGCATGTTGAAAGTAATTACAACAGTGATATACCAGTTGTTTCCATAACATGGAGTTCATTTCACTTAGCATCATCCTATGTGTTCATAAGGGCATAGCTATTGGGCTCTTGTGATGCTCTGCTGTGTCTTGCCTAAACCTGTGCTAATTATTCCCAATAAGGGAGACCATAAAGCCCATGTTTCTTTGGGTCTGGCTCACTTCACTTAGTATAATTTCTTCCAGGTCCTTCCATTTCCTTACGAATGGGGCAATGTCATTCTTTCTGATAGAGGCGTAAAATTCCATTGTGTATATGTACCACATTTTCCTGATCCATTCCTAGTGGCTTTTATTATCTTTAAATAATCTGGGGAAGGAGTTTCACGTCACGGGCGTCCGCCTGCCAGGGTGACACATCTGGATCTGTACCACTCCTTCCATGACGTTTGCCCTCGTCTCCCAACCCCGTGCTTCTCCTCCCGTTACCTGCCTCCAGCTTCGCGTGCGTTCACACAATACGCTCACAACCTCCCGTTCTGGGTCGCTCCTAGGTACCGCATACTCTTCTTCATCAGAGTGAGTGATTCTGATTCACCACGACCTCAGAGAGAGATGAGGACGTTTCTGGAATTGCCAAAGGACGGGGGACTGACCTTGTAAAATGAGGGCCCCAGAAATTGCTCCTGATCATTTCTCTGAGGACATTTGGGGAGTTGTCAGATTCTCTTCCTAGAACTTGGATCATGTTGGCTACAGGCAGGGCAGAGGCTGCGGTAGGGGGAAATCTAATTCGTCCTCGTCAGGAGTTTCTGTTTCCTTGTGGAAGAATAGTGTTGCCCCAAACAGCAACTCTCAGCCGCTGACCCCACGGTTTTCCTTTGTGTTTGGTACTATACCAAGCCATCTTTTCCCCACACCCATCTTAGGTATAGACTAAGAGGTTGCACAGCAATAGCACGTGGGCTCTGGAATTTCACTTATCTCCTTAATTGGCCTGAGCAAAGTAGTTAAGATAACCACTAATTTAGATATTAAAGCTATCAGTGTCCTTGCAGTCTTCCCTTTCCAATAACCAGCCATCTATTTTTAAATGATAATTAGCCAACTTTTATTATTTAGCAGTTTGTAATTACAGAATAGCTGGGAGCCATCATTGGGTTCATCCTAACTGTAGCCCATGAAGTTATTGGAAATCTGTGCCTTGCCGGCTATCTTGGGAAGTGATGTGTTTCTCTTGCACACTCTTTTGTGTTGTTGTTGTTGTTGTTCTTGGCCAATCCTGGGGCGTGGACTCAGGGCCTGAGCGCTGTCCCTGGCTTCTTTTTGCTCAAGGCTAGCACTCTGCCACTTGAGCCACAGCGCCACTTCTGGCCATTTTCTGTATATGTGGTGCGGTGGAATCGAACCCAGGGCCTCATGTATGTGAGGCAAGCACTCTCCCACTAGACCATATCCCCAGTCCCTCTTGGTCACTCTTATTTATTTTCCAAGTATTCATTTCTCAGCATCTGAGCTTTTCCTAAACATCCCCTTATGCAAATGCATAAAACATATTACTCCGAGCATGCTAGTTTCTGGCTTTGTTTCTCATTCAAGATCCTACTTCTAAATATTGAAAGAATTCGTTCTGGTGGAACTTAACACATGGATCCAAGTTCCTGAAGATGCATCGCAATTTCCTGTCACTTAGCGTTTGCGATCCTAGTTATACCTTTCAGAATATATGATGTATCATGACATGACTGAAATTTAAACAACAACAACAAAAAAAAATAGTTTGGAGAGTGAAATCAAATGCGACCCCTTTCAGAGATGAATTAGAAGTTTGAATTAGGGCATCTCTGTGATGACTCACATTTGCTTATTTCGTGTTGCCCTGGGGTTGCACGCGATGAAGCTGTGGTTAGGAGTGAGTGTCTTAGAAACGCACACGGGCCAGGCTGACGGGATGGCTGTGTCCCCACACCAGACCGTCACGGGCAGAGGGACAGCAAAATGGCCACGCCATGGATACGAGCCTGCCTCTTGAGTCTCCATCCTCTCCATGAGTCGAGAGCCAACGTCTTCAGGACGAAGCCACGTCCAGTCCCCTAGTATGCGACTACCCTTGCAGAGCCTCCCTTCCAAGCCCGGGTTCCTCCTGAGCTTGTTACCTGCAGGAATGGCCAGGTGGCATCCAGACACCGAGAGACTAGCAGCCCCACGAGCGAATCCTCCGCCCTTCTGCGCGCGTGGTAGAAGGAGATGTCAGCGCAGAGACCCACCTGCCCATCGGATCAGACAAGTCTTGACTGCCTTCCAAAAGCTCTCTGTGCAAGCAGCCATTTCGGTCACGCAACCTCCTCTTCCCGCATCTGCCCGTCTGGGGATGGGAAGAATGCAAGCACCCAAGGGCCCTTTTCCTTTTTAATTTTTATTTATTTATTTTTTTTTTTTTTTGCCTTTGCAAACCGATGGTTTGCAGGCAGTTTTCTGGTGTTTGGAAACATTGGGTAGCGCCGGGGAAGAGGCAGCTGTGCTTTGGCCCGCATGAGGTAATTTGCAGACACATTTTAATTGCCTTTTAGGGAGCATGAAGGAGTTCCAAATAGTCTAATGAGTTCCAGCAAACACCTGTGAAATGCTTTCGACGGCCATGTAATACTGAAATTAAGAATGTAATGCGGCAAACGCAGGCAGGGTTGGGATGCTTTTATATTTATTTATTTATTTACTTTCTGGTTTTCATTGTCTTCATCCGCTGCAATGAACGGAGAGTCAATGTGAAGACTCGGTTGTCACAGAGAAGTTTTCCCACTCCCTACACAGGGTGTGATCTTTGATCTCTTGGACACGTAGGACGGACTCCCCATTATATAGACTATTTGTGTCCAATTTGTGCTGAAAAGCAAATGAAGACCCTTGATCAGACAGGAAACTAAAATGGGAATCCTATCAGACAGTTATAAATCTAAAGCTGTACCTTTGTCTCAGTCAATGAACAGTATTAGACAGATAGAGCTGAAATACAAAAAAAAAAAAAAAGGCAATAATGAGCCAAATGGGAAACACAGGGGATTCTCCCCCCTTTATTTCTTTGCCTATTGCCTTTCATGTTTTCCTCTCTCTTCCTCACTTCTTTTCATTTCTCCTTCCTCTTTGCGTACCTCCCTCCCTCTCTCTGTCTTCTCTTTCCCGCCCTTCTTTCCTTTCTTGCCAAACACTCCAGACATTTTAAGGCGATAAACAGTCTTTTAGATTTCCTGGTATGCATTTTGGAACCAATGATATACAACAGAGAGATTAGTATAAGTCACCAACACAAAAGCTAGAAGTGCAGAAATTATATCCCAAATCCAACTTCAGGCCCCGATGACTGGTGTGTGTGTGTGTGTGTGTGTGTGTGTGTGTGTGTGTGTGTGTGTGTGTGTTCTGGTTTATTATTATGAAATAGTGTTAATCTCCTTTCCAAGTCCTATCCTTAAAAAAGTGTTTATCAGTCCAAACATATGTTTAACTGACACTATCATTCACATATGCATTTGTCAAAAAAAAAAACCCAAAATCCACTCAAATGAAATCATGCAAGCATTCTTTTTCCAAAGGGCCCATTTTCCTTAGTGGAGTCTTAAGTCACGTCATTAATAACACATGAAGCTGAAATGCATTTATTTTTATGTCTATGTAATAGTGATGCTAAGAGCCTCTGCATTTGCTTCTTCTGTTGTAGATGTTTTAGTTATTTGCCTCTTTCAGTATTAATTGGTGCTTGAATCCTCTACCCCTATAAAATATTTCCTTCAGTTATTTGGGTTGGATTTGTTAGGTGACAAACCATTCTACATCCTTCCAACTTCATTAGATTTGCTCTGCTTCTCTCCAATGTGATTATACCAATGCACTTTCCTATGGATAGTGTGTACACGTTCCTATTTTCATGTATCCTTGGCAATTCTTACCATCAACAGTGATTTTCAAAGTTGCCTGTTTGATGGCACGTACATCCTAATTGGGTTTAGCTTGCATTTCCTAAGGACTGTGAAGTTTCTGAGTCATATATATATATGCACACACACACACGTTGGCTCTGTCTCCAGTGAGTTAACTCTATTCACATTCCATTTCCATTTTGTGTTTCACTACTTTTTCAATGGATTTCAGGAGTCTTGTGTTGGGACACAGAAACTTAGTAAAAGGAATTACAAATTCAAGTGTTTTCTAAAATATATATATATAGTTAATATTTTTCACTTCATTCATGGCTGCACTGAACACAGATGAGATTTCAAATTTAACTTTTTTTGTGTGTTCTTGAGTGAGGATGTAGCTAGTTTGTACAGGCTGACCGTAAACTCATGATCCTCCTGTTTCAAACTCCCAAAGGTTGAGATACCAGTGTGGGCCATTGTGCCCAGTTATAAACTTTACTTCTTTATGGTTTATCTTTTTAATTCTTCTTTAAGATAGCATTTTATTTCCTACTATGGGAAATAGTAAATGTATAAATAATAGTTATTTATAAAAAATGCATTCATTTTCTTAATTTCTAAAGTAGAAGCAAGGTTGTTGTTTTTTCTCTAGTATTTTAAGATTTAGGTCATTTTAGGTCCCTCATATATGTTAACTCTGCATGTTTCTCTGTGTTCACCTCTGTTATATTAAGTGTGCATATGTGCATCAGACCCCACAAAAACGTATCTCCTAATGCACTTGTGATGTTTTCAGTTATGGCTTAGTGTAAGGATTCTAGATACTTCTATGCTCGTGACTGTTGCAAGATCTCAAATTTCCTGTTGTTTGTTTTTGAGATACTAATGTGCTATGTTTTAATTTCTGTTGTGCAATGAGATTCTCATCTCCACCATGCACTAGGACGCATAGGCTTGTTGATAGGCTAGAAAAACATAAATATGTGCATTAAATACACAGCAAACACTATCATTTTAACAGACAGAGGTATAGATTTGACATTTCATATTTTGTCACTTGATCTTGCCAGTGTGATTTATGACAGACAATAAAGTTGTCAAAGGCCTTTTGTTGTTGGCAATATTTTAGTTTTCAAATTATGAGAATGCAGAGATTTTTGCCGTACGGGGAAAAGAAAATAGTGCTTTGACTGATAGGAATGAAATGACAGTTCATCCTGAGAGTAAAGCTTGGTGCTCTGAAACCAGGATGCCACTCTTTCCTTCGCAAGGAAATCCCATTAAAAATCACCTCTATTGTGCATTTTATATAATATATAGTCCGTTTTGCCACCAGGGGCAAAGCTGTTTAGAAAATGGAGAAATGAGGGAAGGATTAGTCTAACACGGGTCCTTGTATTATAACATCTGCTTGTCCTTGTAAAGGAAGATTTAAAGCATCGTGTTCCTCGGGTCTTCGTAATCTACTCACAATGCACTGGTGTCTTCCAGGTGTTTATAACAGTTAGACATTTCCTGATTTCATCTCCCTTCCATGAAATTACTTGGTTTATGAGCAGGGCAAGCATTTACCTTTGCCACATTTACAAGCAAAAAAATAGATAGATAGTGGGGGGATCCTAAAAACTGACTTTTGAGGGTGATCTCTCAAGAGAACCGAAAACTTCTAATACAAAAAGTGAAGCTCTCAGTGCAGGCATATCGTGTAGGAAATTGGGATATGTATAGCCCACAAGGTGCTGATGAAGAATTTATTACAAGATCCTGGTTGCATAGCAGATGTGACAGAAATTCTCAGGCATGAAAACAGTGGAACAAGAAATGCATTCCCTGCCTTGCATATGAAACTGTAACCCCTCTGTAATTCCCTTGGACAATAAAGGAAACAAATATGGACAAAAAGAGAATCTTTTAGGTAGAATGAGCGAGATCTCTTGACTGTCCAGGTTGAAGAAGAGGAGGCCCTCGTGGCAGTGAGTCTTGCCAGCTGTTATGAAAGTCACGCACGCATGTGGGCACTTGGTCTTTGTTGAAGTGGTTGGGAAAGAGGATAGGGAGAGTGATGGAGGGGTGAGGTTGGATTGGAATACAAGTGTAAACACGTGTGGAAATAGTACAAGGAATAATTGTCCTCCTGTATAGTTAATGTAAGCCAATAAGAAAAAAAAAGAATTAAGGAAAACACATGCTAGAATGTGACTTGTCATTTATTCCCACCAAATCCCCTGTCTCCAGAGTTGGAGTCACACGAGAAAACCCCTGTAGCCCAATCTTCATCCATCCATGAGGATTAGGGAAGAGGGAGAAGGAAGAGGTTATTTTTAACTTTGTGTGCGATCTTTATAAGCAGGGATGGTGAAAGACAGGGTTTCTCTTTGCTCACGCCGGGGTTAATCACATCTTGACAGCATCTGAGCTGTCAGGGAATCATCTTCTTTAACCCTCCAAGTCATGGCTGTTGGCCTGGTCCTGCCGTGGAAGTAGATCCCATCAGAGTCAGGAGAAGACCCAGTGGTCTCTCAAGTACTACCAATGTGTCACCCTTTGTGTAGACGGCTCCCATTGGTGTCTTCTTGGTGTTCTTCATCGGGGTCATTTCTTCCCTTGGAGGATGGATAGTTCATGAAGACTTGTTTCGATTGATTAAAATGGGGCAATCATAATGGCAGGTCACTTGGAATTCTGGACTCTGAGAAAATTATGAGTTTGGCATTACGTGTTTACATATATTCATTCTATAGAGTCTTTTTCTATATAGTCTCTTTCTCTTCTTCTCTCTTTCTCTCATCTCTCTCTTTTATTCTCTGTGTCTTACCCCCCGCCCACCTTTCTGATTCTATCCTCTCCTATGTTCCTTTTCTTTACCCTTCTTTTCCCATCTCTTCTCCTATACCACAGAAAGGAGAGAGCGGCCTTCGGAGCCCCATGGAGAAGCCCCAGGTGGCAAGAAGCTGAACAAGACTCTGGCCAAGATCCAGAAAATAATAGAATCACTTAGTTCAAAAGCCCATGAGAAATGGAATCCTGCCAACAAGCAGGCAAATTAATGTGAAAAGAGACCAACCCCTAGTCAAGTTTGCAGATAAGACTGCAGACAGACCTAGCTGTCATTATGAGTGAAAATGCATTGGAGATTTTGAAATACAAGCACTCCGTGTGTTTTTTTTCTTGCAAAGACTCTGACCTGTAGACATTGCGAGATAATAAATGATTGCTGTATTAAGCCACAAAGTACTGTGGTAATTTGTTACCCAGCAATGGATAACTGATACTCTCTCTTTTCTTTGGGCATTCCAATTACACGTAGAACAGGCCTTCAGGATATGTCTTATGCGTTTTTTTTTCCTTTCAATTTAATCATCTTCAATTTTCTCACATGTTTCCATATGACTATTTTCTTTTGATCCATATTTCAGCCTATTATCTTCTCTTCTGTGATATGAAGTCCAATACTGGATACTTTATGTTTGAGATCTATAATTTCCATTTGACAATTTCAGATTAATTTTAATTTCCAAGTATAAATTTTCACCATTAATATAATTTTAGGTGCATTCATCTTAATGATGTGAGTTTATCTCATATTTCTAATTTCTGAATTGCTATGCTTCCTTCTGCTGGGGGTTGGAGAGGGGTCTCCAAGCTTGCCCCAAAGATAATATCCCAGGATTCTATTTATGATACGGTTGATAATTTCTCATGGAATCCATGCATGTTTAAATATAGCATAAGAACAAGCACCCTTAATGTTGCTAATACACACTATTCTAAAGCTTGATTTCTTATTTTAGATCATGAAAATTATAAAATGTTTAATACACAGCAGGAGTGTTTTAATCATGATCTGCGAAAATTGAATCAAACTTTCTATCCTAATACACAGCAAGTAGAATGCTATTGGCACTCAGGTACCCTATAATGAACAACATTTGGTTATTTTTCATAGGGCAGAAATAAAATTCCAACTATTATACCTTTAAAGGTTTTAAGATTTTCTCCTGTAGTAGAGAGAGAAAGCCAGGTACCAAGAGATCTGACTCTTTGCCATGCCTCTCAATTTTGGTCCTTAAATATAATATATAGTGTGATGGTTCCTTGTGTGTGTGTGTGTGTGTGTGTGTGTGTGTGTGTGTGTGTTTGTGTGTTGCAGCCTGAGGGTTGAACGCAGGGCCTGGGTGATCTCTCTGAGCTTTTATGCTCAAGGCTGATGCTCTATCGCTTGAGTCACGGCGCTACTTCTGGGTCTTCGTGGTTAATTTAGGGTAAGAGTCTCACTGAATTTACTGCCCAAGCTGGGTCGCACTGTGATTCGCAGCTCTCGGACTCCTGAGTAGCGAGGATTGTATGTGTGAGCCACTGGTGCCTGACTGTTTCCTTCTTTTTTTAAAAAAAAAATCTGGAATAATAACTCATCTCTTGCATATATTTCATAAGTGTCAGCCCAAGAAACAATTTGGAAATGAATATGAGTTATAAATAATGCATAGAACTGAGTCAAGCTAAGACAGTAGTGGACAAGATGATTTTTAAGCAGGGTTTACAGGTCTGCAGCCATTTTTGAGGACTAACTTGGTCATGTTCCACATGCAGTCTTGACACTTTATTAGATTCATGAATGCTTTCGTTTTCAAATCTCTATCATGGAAGTGAGGAAATTTATCTGCTAAGTTTTTTTCTTAACTTAATAATATAGGTCGTGTAAAGTAAATAGAAATGGCTGAAATGTCAAACAGATGTGTGTGTGTGTGTGTGTGTGTGTGTGTGTGTGTGTATGCACGCCAGTCCTAGGGCCTGAGCACTGTCCCCAAGCTTTTTGTGCTCAAGGCTAGCACTCGACTCCTCTAGTCACAGGTCCACTTGCAGCTTTGTGGTGCTTAATTGGAGATAAGAGGCTCACAGACTTTCCTAGTTGAACTGGCTTCGAACCTCAATCTTCAGATCTCAGCCTCCTGAGGGTTACAGGTATAAGCCACGGTTTGCTAAGGGATTTCTCAGGTCTGAAAAAGACCCTTGACTACAGTTACTTTTTGGAGAGATTTTACTGCAAGTCGAATATACCTGTATATATACTGTTGCTTGGCTTTTATTATTCCAAGGGAAGGCAAAGGACCTTCCTCCACCAGACGTTGAGAATGAATATAAGAACTGTGCTTCATGTTTCCATGACAGCTTAACAAAACTTGTGTCAGTTTCTTAATCATGACATCCCAAGCTAGGCCACCCAGTAAGAGGGAACCCCAGAAAAGTCTGTGGAATAAAAGCCAATTTTCCCATCCTACACTCATTCCATTTTCAAAAGGAGATGTCCACAACAGCTGAGTACTCACCGTTGATTACCTAATTACACACTCATCCCATCAGTAGATCGGTGTGATATCTGTGACCCTCTGTGTCACCCCACAACCCCCTCTTGCCTGTCCCCTCCTGGAGATTCCGCGAGGTGGTTATCCTGGCATAATATATTCATTATCCATTAGATCTGGCACTTGCTCCGCAGTGCTCAATTACGATACAATCGAGCAAAGGGTCTGGTGTCGGCCGGCGTAATGACTTTCTGATTATCTGTCTTTAAATGATGAATGAAATGAAAATGTACTTCTCGCACCAAATGGAAGATGGTTAGGATGCCAAATGAGAATTCTACCGAGCCTTCTTTATGGCAGGGCGTCAGACGCCTGCGACTCTTCAGCAAGAACTCGGTAAAGATAGTGTTCCAGATTGTTCCTTTTCAGTGTGAAGATGGCCAGTCGTCTATGGAAGCTAAGACCTAGATTAATCTTGTCAGGTCCACAAAATGCTCTTTGGGGGTTTCGTTCCGAGAAACTCCCAAATACGTTTTATATTTGCTTAATTTTCTGCTCTGCTTACATGAACTGACCCTTCAGTCATAGACTTATTGATTGTACTTCATCACCTAGAACAGATTATTTCTGAGCTGTTTTTTTCTTTGTCTCATAGATGTAAAATAATTAAGCAGATTGATACATAGACAGAAAAAAAAATTAAAACACGCCAGGATTATAAATAAGTGGGAGACTCAAAAACATTTTGTTGTTCAAATAATTATGAAGCAGGTGTTTGATAGCAGAATGATTTCTGTTTCTGTTTACATCTTCAGTTATTATTCTGTTAATTATAATTGAAAATCCAATAAAGCTTCATATTGGAGCACTCACAAATCTGACTTAAATTGAAGCTTCTCAGCTGATGTCTTTAAATAGAACACAATGGACTTTTGAGTCTAAAATAATTTTAAAAATTGAACTCCTTTCATAACTACATTAACCCTGTATAACGGGGAGCCTTTTGAAAGGAATGCACAAGAAAAAAAAAATGAAGCTATTAATTTCCCATGTCCCTATGAAGTTTAGAGGGTATCTGTAGGTAGAGTTCACAATGCTTTCAATCTGCGTGAAGAGTCTAGGGGAAATACCAGTTTCCCCAAAGTAGAAGTCCTCCAATACATCTCTAATGTGTTTCCTTGCTTTAGTTTCCCTGTTTGAGAGACAGACACTGAATTTAATCTTTAGGTAAAATTTTATATCTTTATGTATATCTATATTTATATCTGGCTAACTCCAGATATAAGGAAGTCAGGGCCCACAGTGATTGCACTGAGAGCTTTCAAGTATGTACCTTATCTGTGAAATCATCCTGTTCCTAGGCTTGAATAGTCCTTTCCTCTCAACTCCTTCCCACAATGAATGGCTGCCTAGAACATTGGCTAAATGTCTCCAAATCTTTCAGGTAAAGTAAAAACCATCATAATAAGAAAATTGTCTCCATGGGCTTTTTATGAATAAGCTCACTCATTAATTAAGTACATTTCAACCTTCTTGATTTGCAAACCCTTAACAGGAATCCTACAAGCTTGTAGTTTGAAGAGCTAGATAGGGTAGATTAGTAAAGTTTTCTTTTTGTTGCCTGCCAGATTGGAAAATATTTAAGTGGCGCTAAAGAGGAAAGTCTAGAGGAATATGCATTCATTTGAAGGTCATTGATTAATTTATTCTATAGCATATTTGTGTATTTAAAAATAGCTACTAACTTGGAGAGTATACTGATTTTTATTTGTATAAAATAGAGTAGCATGAAGGTTAAATATTTCTTTTACTTCATAAGAACCCAATTTTATGGGGATTTTTTTTAATGGTGTGCTTAAAAATAGCATTTATTTCATTGCATTTATTTCAGTTTTTGTGGGGGGGGTGTATTTTTTTCCCAACCAGGAAAAAAATACAAAGAAAATCATAATGAAAACCTTGAATAATTATTTTCATAATTCCAGGATTCTCATCTATTTGAGAATGGAAATCTAAAAGCATTACTAGCATACCAAGGTAGCAAGAACTCTAGCTTTCGATCTCTGCACTAGAATGTAGCTTAATTATTTCAGAAAGCTACCTGTATACTGCCAGAAATGCCAGGTTGGTCCTTTCCATTGTATTCTAGTAGAGATAATAGGCTCTTGAATTGAGGAAAAATCATTTATTTCTCAGGGTAGGAGTATATCGATGCATCAGCCTTCCTTTATTTTTCTTTAAGTAGTTGTACAAAGGAGTTGCCATTTAACCAAGTAGTTTATGAATACAGTGCGTCCTAACCAACAATCTCACCCGTCCCTTCTGCCCATCCCACCCCTTGAGTCTACCATCTTGGAGTTAATACACTCACATATACTTGCATACCACCCAATGCATTTACTTATATGCTTATAAACAAATTCTAGCACCCACCTATGAGGAAAAACATGCAACCTTTGCCTCTCTGGGCACACCAGCCTTTCTTCAGGCATTTATTTGAGCTGTAGGCCTCACTGGTGCCAGCAGAGAGCTTCCTAGGAGTGCGTTATGAAACAGGCACCCTGGTATTGGGGATTCCAAATGTGTTTTAGCGTGCATTAAGTATGCCCCATCTCCTTTCCAAAGAGAGCTGTGGCCCAACCCCTCTGTGTTAGAGTATAAGATATCTAGCCTTGTGTTGTGGTAGAAAACATTTTGTCCATCTTTCCAGGCAGTGCCCATGCTTTTGAAAAGACAGTTAAAAAAAAAAAAAAAGCCTGCTTTTAGACAGGGCGAAATAAGAAAGATCCATTCTGTAGTTGTCTCTCTGTGTCTGCTTTCTATGCCTTGTAGAAAATAGTAGCATTCATGTGTCACATCGGTTTGCTTTATGTTTATAGAGTGCCTTCTCATTTTACTTTAATACTGTAACCATCTTATTTTCAATCAGCATGGAATAATTGTGTGTCGTTATGGGACACACTATGCTCTTTCAGGCTCTGTATACCACGTGTTGTGGTAGAATCGAGGCCATTAACTATCCTTCTTTTTAAGGTTTTGACTCTTCGTCTCCTTCTGCCGAGTTCAGCACAGATTGTACGGCAGACGGTTATGAACTATAGTCACTGTTTGATGCCCTAGAAAGTTAGACTCCTGTCCAGTTGTGCTTTGGTTCTCGTTATCCAGACCCCTCTCCCGTTTCTCCTTGTCCTTCCTCCCCACGGGTCGTGGTGAACCTGCCTTCTTCTCCATCAAGAGTAACTCCTTCCATCTCCTCCTCTTCTTTCTGTGGCTGGCGTGCTTCGTTGACTGCGCGGTCCTCCACTTTGCTACAGATGACAGGACTTGATTATTTTTGAGACGGAATGATATCCCATTGTGTGTATGCCACATTTTCTTGATCTGGCCATCTGTTGGTAGCCAGTAGATCCCATATTGTGCTGTTATAAATGATTCTGCTATGAAAATGGTGTCCAGTTATCCTTTTGGTAAACAGTTTTTGTTTCCTTTGTATTTATACATATGTATGGATATATACTTACATATTCATATCTATATATCCAGAAGTGGAATAGACTGGTTCACACAGTAGACGTCATTTTAGCTCCTCCTTTTCCTCTCCCTGGTCCTCTTTCTCTTCCTCCTCCTCATTCCTTTCTTCCTCCTCATTTTCACTATGGTTTCTGGGCTGGACTTGAGCTCAGAATCCTGCTTCACCCTCTCCAATTCTGGGATTAAAATCATGCACTTCCAAGTCAGGCTTCAGTGTTAAATCTCCCAATCCAGAAACACAGGCGGTCTTTCTCATGGATTCTGCTGACTACAATATCTTTCATCAGGGTTTTGAAATTTTCATGGTAGAAATCTTTCTCTTCCTTGGCTAAATTCCCAGGTAACTTAATTTTTTTTTGAAGTATTACAAGTTTGACTACTTTCTTCATATTTTTATTAGAAAAAAATGAAGGTAAATTCCCCAAATATGAGATAATCCTAGATGCTAGAAATACACGTCTTAAATTGGATGAGTGGAAAGAAAAATGATATTAATCATGGCCAAATCAATGAAAACCACTGATAAGCCCAGAACACTACCTTATCCAGAGAGCAAGGGGATACAGTAAGATACCTCAGGAAAAGTGTCAGCCAGAAGACAACGAAAGAGCCTTTTCTTACTTTTTGGGACGATATCTTGCTATGTCCCTTCACTGGCCTTGAACTTGTAATCTTCCTGCCCACCTCCTGAGTGTCTGATTTACAGACGTGCGAGACCAGCACTCAACTCTGGAACTGAATTTTTTAAATGCCATCAACCTCCAAGACTGGGCCTTTCAGAAAGGAAGGCAAGAGAAAAGACATTTTCAAATGAAAGGGAAACTAAGATTGTTTATCACCCCTATACTTTTTAATGTAAAAAATGGTCTTAACATGTCTTTCAAGCTGAAGGGAAAAGATTTACGCTGAAGAATTAAGAGTGTCAAGTAATATAAGACTTTTACTTCCCCTTCTAAAATATATTTAGATGATGGGTTAGTGGCTAAAGCCAAATAGTAGCAGCAGTATTTCACAGCTGATAATATATAGGATGTATTCCAAAACGTATAGGAAGATGGTAGAGCATGTGAGGAAACGCATAGCTGTAGGCTCTTGCATTATACATGAGTGATATGATAATATATAGTAAACTTCGAGAAATTAAGGGTACCTACTGTAATCCCTGGAGCGTCCTTTAAAAAGCAGAAGACAGAGGTCTAGCTAAAAAGCCAATGGAGGAGATAAAAATGGATTGCTAAATTTCTTTAATGAGGCTTCTTGTTTCCTCTCTTGGGGAATAATAAATTGCAAGCAAGAACAGCAATGTCGGCATCTTAAAGCGCTCGTCCTAGCTTATATATAAATTTTCTGTTGTTTCTCTCTTATTTCAGAAGCAAGGAGTGGCGTGAGTTTATGGGAGGTTTACGTATTATTTATCTAGCCTTATTGTCTTTGGGTTTTCTTATATTTTATAGAATTAATCTTAACGCAATGCTGGAAGCTAGCTAGCACGGGTAATGAATAAATCCGGCTGGATAAAAAGAGAGAGATTGTAGCACAGATAGAGAATTTATGACAAGGGTGTGTGTTTCACATCTTGATCACGTGTTTTTCAATTTCCACCCCACGCTGCTAAATACAATTTAAACTTTTATTTTTAAAAAAAATTCTTAAAACAAACAACACTAACATATTTCCTTTCTTTCGATGATTAATGTGACCAGATGTCTCAAACATTTGTTTGTTCAGTTGAAGAACTGGATAATGCCTCATATTACAAAAAAACATCACATGAGTCATGAATGTGTATATTTACTTCACTGTCATTCCCAGATGTAGAAATTGGTCGGCTTTGACATTTGGTCGCCTAAGTCCCATTTTCCTTATATACTGATTTTTTTCTATTCAAAACAGAGTACATTTACTATAGATAGAGATAGAGATAGATATACACACATGAATACACACATGTTCGCATATGTCTATACATATATGTGTGGGTATATATGTGTGGGTACATATATATATATACACACGCATATGTATGTATGTATAATACAAGCAGGGAAACTGCCGAGACGATTCTTGAAGGCTGTGGAAGTTCCCCCCTAAGGAGAATGTTTAGCTCTAGAGAGAATGTTTCTTGGCATAGGACTAGGTCCGTCTTCCACTCCCGATAGTATTTCTTCTTCAGCATTAACAGTGTCAGGCTCCAAAACATGACTTCCGATTTCAGAGGAGACAGCCCTTCAGGAGGACTGCACGGGGTCTGTCCACTGTCCGGGCTAGACACACTGCTTCGTAGGTTGCTGTGGCCATCAGTGCAAGATGAACCAACGAGGATCCCTCAGGAGGGTTTCCCAGGCGGCTGCCCTGTTGGGAATGGGGGAGAAGGTTGGGTTGCAGGATTGTACAGTGAGGGTTGGCATTGGAAGGCCTTTGACTCCCATAGGAAAGGAGGATGGGTGGTGGAGACGCAAGTCAATTGGAACACCCACGTCTCTCTGCCCCGGCGCTGCCTGTCACGGGATGCAGGAAGCAGGTCCTACCTGCCCCAGAGTCTCAGTGCACCTCCAGTTTCCTCAAGTGCAGAACCAACCAGCAAGTAGGGCTGCCATCTTGTCTAGTCGACTGCATGGGGTTCCCCGTGAGTCTCTGGGGCAGCTGGGCTGTTAGAGAAAGTCAGGCTCCTCTCCCCGCCCACCTCCTCCATTCCCTTGCCCTCCCTTCTCACCCTTCCCCTCTTCTCTCTTTCCATCCCTTCCCATGGATCCTCTCCCTCCTCCTCCTCTTGCCCTCTCCTCAGACTCCTCCCTCCCCCCCCCAGTCCCTTCCCATTCTTCTCTTCCCATCTTCTCCCTCCCATCCATCCTTTCCCCTCCCCTCCCCCTCCTCCCCCTTCTTCTCCTGGCTTCTCTTCCCCTCCCCTCCCTGCCCTCCCCTCAGACCCCTCCCTCTCTTCCTCCCCTCTTCCCTCCCCCTTTCTCCTTCCCTCCCCCTGCCAGTCTCAGATCTCTCTCACCGTGATGGATGTAATTGATGGGGTACTTAACACTTTTCGCACTTCAGAAAATAAGCTCATTTGTGCTTTCTCCTTCTCTTTGCACTTAATTTCCTGTCCTCCCATTCTTCTTTCTTCCTGATGGCCGTCTCCTCTGCTTCTTTCTCACAACCAGCCGTGGAAATGAGCCCCGGAATATGAATGTCTGTTATTTTTGTGGATTTGCTCATAGTTATGGCCTCTTAGGTTTTCCAGTTACTTTTTCACCTTTTTGCTTCATGGGTATTTTTGAAAACCGCATTCTGTAATCTATCTTTTAATTCCTTGCCTCTTTCTCCAGTAAGAAATTGTGAGTTTTAGGAATATACTAGATCCCAAAAGAAAATTTTGGTTTCTCTTTAAATACTATTTTTTTTCCTTTTCATTTAAAACTGAAACAAAACTCCTTTCCACAATCCTAGTCACCTAGGAGGCTGAGACCTTGAGGACTGCAATTCATTCGAGGTCGTCTATGCAGAAAAGTTTTCTAGATGCTACTGCAATACAATATCAAAGTAAAGAGAAGAAGAAGAAGAAGAAGAAGAAGAAGAAGAAGAAGAAGAAGAAGAAGAAGAAGAAGAAGAAGAAGAATTATCAGAAGAGCAGAAGGCATGCCTCTTGTTCTAGAGTGCTAGCCTAGCAAATGTGAGACCCTGAGTTCAAATCTCAGTATCACTCAAAAAAAAGTTTGGGTGAAGAAAGGTAAGACATTTTAAGTGTACTTTTTGAAAATAAATAGGTCATAAAAGATCAATCATTGAATTTCTCTCTATAGGACAAATCAACCTCAATTATGAGTTTTTGCGGAAAATGTTCCAAATGAGCACCAATCGTGTTAGACTTTAACTGACACCTTCAGAAATTAAGCAGAACAGAAAGTATGCACATGCGCACTTGTACACACATATGTGCACACACACACACACACACACACACACACACACACACACACAGAGAGAAAGAGGAAAGAGACAGACACCGGAAGAGCAGGGAGAGGTCTAGGTTGATAACATTTGAGTTCTGAATACAGCCAGGCCTGAAAGGCAGCTTTAAAACTAGACTTCCAAAGAGACAAGGTTGAAAATGATATCCGCCCTTGGAATTGCATTCCTACCATGGATCACCCCATACATACCCTCCTTCATTTATTTCTGATGCACCTGAATTTTAAAACATAGGTACCTGTAACGTCTGTCATTCGGGAACATCATCGGCCTCTTGACTTTGGGGCTGATTGTAATGGGAATCAATGATGCCCAGGTTCACATTCTTGCCAGCATTTGGAGAGCCTCGTTAAAAATTTCTAGTACTGGCACAGAAACGAGATCTCCGCTATCAAATGTGTCAGGCAAGGTGTACAATTTGCCACAGATTTGTAAACAAGTGTCGGGTTTTTCCAAACTCAAATGGTTGGAAATGATGGAAAACCTAAGACAGAAAAGTGAATATGTTTAAGAAACTGATGGGAACACATGTTTAAATTCTACCCTGGTGTGATCAAAGTACATGACTGGGAATGAACCAAACGTATACAACTCCTAGAAGGAATGTCCAGCCAGAAGTCCTGTGCCTCTCAGCAGGAATTGGGAGAGTAACCAGTCAAAATGTGTGAGCCTCTTAGGTTCATGGATCATCTGAGCTGGGCTGATCTCCTCTGGGTGTGGTTAAAGATGATCCTTCGAAGGCATTCTTTCAGACTGATGCATCAGGCAGACACTAGTCAATCAGAATACTTGCATTAAAAAAAAATGATCGTAGGGTTAACTGGGAAGGATGTATTGTCGTGTTGCCTGCCATCGTACATATTGTCTGGCGATTCTGGCAATGGCTGTATGATCATTGTGAAATACAGCTACCAATGTGGCTTCTTAGAAGGTTATTTTCAATGCTTTCTCCAATTAGAGAAGGGACCATTGCTAGATTTCCTACACAGAGAATATGACAAGTAACTTGCGCGAGAAGGCCCCGCCCACTTCCATCTGTAAGAGGATAGTCAAACAGTGGAGCCATCTTATGTTAGATCTGCAAGGATGATTTCACAATGTATCCTTGCACTAAGCATAAATCCTTCAGAAATGAAAATACTTCACAGGAAAATGTGCTGTTAAGTGAATGCATTGGTGCTGCCATATTAATTTACATCTGTCACCTCTACAATCAACCAGGTTCCAGAGAGACTAAATGTAACATAATTCCATGGAAACTGCCATTTAAAAATACATTAATTGTTTTGCTTTTGCTTTTTTCATTTTTTTTTTTTTGTTCTCATGGGAGGTAGGAGAATCAGCACCCTGTGAAAATCACCTGAATAAATAAATACATGAGAAATGGACTTTTCTTGGACTTTTCATAAGCTCAACTCCACTGTCCAATCTCCAGAAACTTAGGAAGAACAAATATTAGACAGGAAGTAGAAGTAGAGGACTCTCTACAGTGAAAGATGAAGAGTCTTAAGAGACAGTTTAAAAAAGAATTGGAGTGCAATTGCAAGTTATGAAGTAAAAAACTGTAAACCAAGAACCAAGCCACTTCAATGGGTACCCACCCTTCTATGGAGCCCTCTTATGTAAAGAAATCTAATGTCTTTCAATTATTCTATTTAAATTATCACCATTGTTTCTTTTCAAATAATCGTAGTTCAGTAGAGTCACTGTGTTCACCCGAGTCTGCCTTGAAAACTTCTTTCTGATGGCTGCCAGCCATTCTGCTTGGGATGACAAATAAGATCACTGACCAATTTCAAAGGATTTTTCTCAGAACGAGAAAAGCAAACGTCAAGGGGTGCTGTCCCAACCCCTCGCAGAAGAGACTGACAAGCTTGCGCAAAGATCAGGAGCAACACGAGGGAAAGTTGCGTTCTACACACCAGAGGCACAGAAATGAATTAGCACAGCTAAATTAATACCCAACCAAGTGAATTTCAAAATATCCAATGCCCCGATCTGGGATTACAGAAATGAGCTACTAGCTACGGTGCCTGGGTCTGGATCCCTTCCGAGATCACAGAGCTGCTGTTTACTAAATATAAATGGGAGCGTTCCCTTCGGTGTCTCTGATGTGCTTGAAATCCCACCGGTGAAATGGAAGAAGCTCTATCCCCACACTTGAACATTGGGGGATGGCGACGTTCCCCGTAGTTCAGAGTTGCCAGGAATTTGCTCAGGGATGCGAGTTATTGGGGCTCACCCTCCTGGCTGTGCCCCTGGCTGGCTGGCGGTCACTGGCGTGCCATGTGTCCCCACTGTGCGCAGCAGAGACAGTATGGCGTTCTTGATGTGGGGGCTGCAGAAATCAAGTCATAGGAGAACGCGCCCCGGCCCCTCTCCCCTGCCCTCCAGAGTAAAGGACTGTAGGTAGGAAGCACACGTGTCCTCTCTCCGCTCCCTCTTCTGGACGCTGGTCTCCCCGGGGTTGCGTCTGTGCTCCCGTCTCCTTACCTGCGATCTCTCCACATTCTAATCCCGGGCTGCAGGGGCCCCCAGATCCATCATCCTTTTGCCTTGGCTGCGATCATTCTCCAGGGCACCATCCCTCACCGACTCCCTATTGTCTGCGAAATAAAAGGAAAACTTCTTAGATTGAAATAAAAGGCCCTCTGGTCCCCAGCCCGCTTTCCAACCTCATTTCCTACAACTCACCTCCATACATCAAACGCTTGAAGGAAACGGGGTTCGTCCACGCGCCTCAGACAAGCTGCGTTTCCTGCCACCGTGTGTGCCCTTCCCCCCCCCCCACCCCCACCCCCGGGTACCCACACCCCATTCACCCATCCCCAGTCCCATCCCCAGGAGCTCTCAGAGTCTGGTGCAATGCTGTTAGGGAAGAAAAAAACAACAAAATCCTCCCTCAATCTTCCCGGCTGGAAGAGTCGTTTTCCTCCCTCTATTGCAACATGGAGGAAACTAGGCAAGTCCTTCCACCCTTGCAGCCCTCACCCAAATATTGACTGAGGGGAATGGGTACTCAAGTGGGAACCGGGGAGTGGGGGGAATGGAGAAAGACATGGCTATTGTTTTGTGGAACTCGTGATCCAAAAGACACACAGATTAAGGAAATGAGCAGAAAGCGCAGGTTTCAACTGGGAAGTATCTTTTCTATTATATTGCTTCATCCTTCAACTCTCAGCTCATTTCCTCATGACAGACTGCACTTTATTATAGGACTGGCTACAACTCCCCATGGTGATTAGATCCAAGGACTGGGGTTAGGGTATATATATGGTATATGTATGTACGTATGTATATATGTTCATATATGTATATAAGGATGTATACACACATACAGTCTCCCCCCCCACACATATATACACATGCATTCTTGTTGATATACTGACCTCTGTTCCACTTTAGTATCTGTGATTGGATATATGAAATGGAACCACTCTGGAATTCTATAGTCAATATATAAGGTACTGTAGACAACATTCCCTTGGAAAAAGTGTATTTTGTAATGTATATGTAAACGGTTGGATAGTCAGCAGATCTGAATGGCTGTTTCCAGTATTCAGGGGATGCCTCTGCGGTTAAGGTGACAGCCTTGAAAACCTTTCGGGTCCTAGTTTCCTCATCTCTGGAATCAAGTGAGCAAATGGTATGCAACCCAATAGTACGACTAAACGAAACACAGCTCACCTGGTAGGACCTTAGAAAAGATTCTCTTCACGTGGTTATCTTCACGAATTCTTCATGAGCCGATTTGACCGAGTGAAAATCTAAATAGTTCAGGATGTAGTACACGTGAGGTTTTTGAGATTGTGGGTGGTATAACCCAGCCCCAACCCATTTAGACAGAAGTCCTTCCGACTGAGCAGAGAGGGGCGGGGTGCTCACCGGCGATTGGACCTGCGTTCGTCTAGTTCTTTCTCTGCTCCTCAATGTAGATGAGAATTTCAGAGGACAGCTCGTTCTGGCATGAATCTTCTAATTGCACCTTTGACTTGGAAACGGGGTTTATGGTTAACGGGGCTGAGTTCCCCATGCCGGAGCTCAGTGTTAACAACTGTGTAAAAATAAAATAATTGGGCTAGCTGAGAGACAGTTCCGCAAATAGAAGCTTGAGGGTGCCTCTTTTTTTTTTTTCAGAATAAGGGATGGAAAAAGCGCTGTCAAAACCAGTAGACACCTACAACATCAGCCTCTCGTTTCCCCCCGTTTGCCTGCGTGTCTCAGATACGAGGGTTTGGGGACACTCCAGGCCCCGCCGCCCACTTCATCCCTTCTATGTTGTTGTCGTGTGACAACAGCCACTCAGCCTTGCTTGGCGTCTGCCTTCTCCCACTGCTGCATTGCTTGCTTATGCATGAAGGGGAAAGAGAGCTTTCCATGTGTCGATCGAACGTCAGAAGTTCAGGGTAGGATCGCATTCACACGAAGGGCAATTGCGGGGTGGGTAACCTGCAGAATGGTAGGGGCTTCGACGTGCCTTGCTGAGCAGAGGCTGAAAGTCATTCCTAAGACAAAAAGACTCACAGATGAAAGGTTGGGAATAGGGCCTAGTAGTAAAGTGCGCGCCTCGCATACATGAAGCCCTGGGTTCGATTCCCCAGTCCCATATATACAGAGAAAGCCGGAAGTGGCGCTGTGGCTCAAGTGGCAGAGTGCTAGCCTTGAGCAAAAAGAAGCCAGGGACAGTGCTCAGGACCCAAGTTCAAGCCCCGGGACTGGCAAAAAACAAACAAAGACTCACTGATGAACTCAGTGATGAGCAGTTCCAGCCCGGAAGTGTGAGACATTGACCTACTGAAAGAGAGAGTAGAAATTATGTTGTATCTATAATATATTTCAATATATCTATGCGTGTATCCATAGCACACCATTATTATACACATAGCCTATAGTATTAGCTAATATCTTAATGAATAAAGAATACATTTATCACACTAATATATACACTAATATATTAATGTATGTAATCCCTCTCTATATATACAAATATGTATTCTAATAGCTATTAATCTATGTTAGGATGCTCATATATGATTTCAACAAGCAGTTAGTAACAACATATACAAATACATGTTCTAAGACGTATTGATCTATGTTAGAATGTACACAAATGTGTACGTGTGATTGTGATGAGTAGTTAGCACCTGATACTGATATATATATATGTACTAATTCCCAGGTTAACTGAGATTGTTACGGGGGAAAAAGTCAATGCTGGCCAGCTAGACAGTGGAGTTTGAACTCATGCAATGTGCCGCCCAAGTCTTCTAGGAAGAGGGAAACTTCCTCATTGCCTCCATTATATCCATCATCTCTCCCTCCCTCCGGGCCTGACCCCCTCCCTCACAAGCCGGGCGCTCTTGATCAAAGATCCCCCCTGGTGCTCCTTGAACAAGCATCCGGTCTCCGCTCTCAGTCAATCAGAAGGAAGACTGAACGACGAAGTTAAAAGGGCACCCACCTTCCTAGTTGCATGTGGAAAATGTTCATTTGCACCCTCTGCGATTGGAGTCGGAGCCGTCTTGCTGTGAGAATCCCCCAACGCCAGCCCTTTCACGGGAGAGGGGAGGTCATGGGCAGCCTGTGAAACTCCCCTTTGAAAAGAACTCGGGGTGCACACTTAGGGAAAAAAAAAGAACGAGCCGGGCTGAGAAATGAAAGCCACGGGGCCTGGCCAAGGCCCACCACAGCTCTGAAGTCTCAGCTGGGTTGGTTTTCATAAAGATGCTATTCGTTTCCCGACTCCCCGCAACCCATCAGAATCCGGGGTGAGGCCCTTGACTTGGCTCAGCAATCGCGTGTTGTGATGTGATTTGTGAAGCACTAGGAATTAGAGATGCTAACTGGCTTGGGTACCCGGGAGAGCTGACTCCCCGTCTCCCCTCTTTCATGATCTGCCCCGTGCCTGTGGCTTCTTTGTGTCTCTGCGGTTCCCTTCCCTTATCCCACGATGAAGGGGCTGGGGTTGATAAGGTCTGAGACTCTTTTCAAGGATGAAATGTTTTGAATTCTCTTCAAGTGGAGTTTGATTTACATGAGGAATTTTACAGAAAGCGTGAGGAGGGTGTGTGGTCAAAACTAACCTTGAAAATTCGAGGCTGAATACCAATGTACCATTGATGGGTTTTTTTTGTTTTTGTTTTTAATGTGATTTAGACACAATCAAGTTTTTCTTCAGGGTCTGAGGGAGGATGGATTTTGCTCCAGTTGAAGGACTTTGTTATGTTGGAAAGCGTAATCTTTATACATTTAACCCTCAAATGCCCCCCCTTTTTTTTCCTGTACATACTCTGAGGCTTTTAGGGTGGAGATAATTTTTTAGTGGTTTACTTCATTTGGATTCATACTCAATGCTCTGAAAACCAATTTATAAACCTAGCTCTTCCTTAAGCTCTTCTCAATTCAGCATATGAAAATTATTATTCTATTTACAAGTGTAACAAATTCTAGTGATTACCTTTAAGGAAGCCTTTGATTACTGTTTGATCCATCTACAAATTTAGCTAATTAAACAACTTCAAACTTTTAAATTGCATGTGTAAATTTAATGTCTCATTCCTTTTTAATTACTTCAATTGTTGGGTGAACCTTAGTAAGAAGTTAAGTAATGCTTATACATTTCATAAATACAACTTATAAATATAATTATGATTGGTTAGATATTCCCCCAACTTCATGATACTAAGATTTCAACTGAAAACACAACGTCTAAATTAGTGCTTTAACTTTATAGTTTAAACTGGGCTTGTACAATTGTCTTGTTTTGTTTTCCGAGTCAAAACCTTGCCTGTGTTTTGAACGCGAAACCAAATATGTAGTTTCTTTCATGTAAAACTAGCCTGCTTTCCTTCTCTTCAATATCTTTGTGATGGTTCTTGGTAAATGATGACTCAAAGGTCAAAGGGAACACCCACTAAGAAATTATATTGCGCAATGCAATTTCTTAGCCATTGGATTCCAATGAGTGTGTGAAACATATTCCTTAGACACTGGGGTGTGCAGGCGTGCATCTGAATATGCAGAGATCTCTCCTGACCTTTACTTCTGGGCTGAATCCTTCCCACCTCTGTGAAGAGGCAGCCATGCCTGCTTCCTCCAGCCTCGGACTGTGTCTGAGCACACCTGTGTCTTGGGGAGCCCTGGGCCTCTGGCCCCATTGGGTTTTCTTATTCTCAACTGACGCCAGGGAAACCCCTTCCATAAAGATCGCCCTCTGTAGCCATCCGATTCCAAGACGAGCCAGCCTACATCTTCCCGAGAACCCGCATTTCCTGCCATGCCGTGCTTGCTTAGTGCCCTGGCGAAGGAAGCAGAGGCCCGGCCTGCCAGCGCAGGTGGAGGAGCGTGAGGAGCCCATGAGCACTTCCTGCCCTCTCCACTGACTGCCCTGCCTGCAGGCCGCGTCGGTCATGTGTCCTTGCGCTTGACTCCACGCTTGCTTCTCAGAGATGATAATAAAATAAGCAGGAGATCCTTGCTGGATCTCCAAGGAGCACCTCCCCAGGAAATCAGTGGGGAAGAGGCCCTGAAAATAGTTAGCAGGTCCCAGGAAGAAAACACGTTGCACCACATGGTAAGAGTGAAGCTAGAGGCAGAAAAGCAGATCTCGCGCGCCCGGGAGCCCTGACAGGCTGCTCACACTTTGTCTTGCTGCCTGATGTGTTAGAAGTTTGGGCTTGCCGCCTGCTATTACCGGTGAGTTTTGCCTTATCTGTGCAAAGGACACCATTTGGCGTTGCATTATTGTGGTAAAGGCAGCAAATGAATTCCTGATACACAATACTGTACGGGGCATCTGAAATTCATTTTCCTGTGGTAGCCAATCGCTAGGAACATTCCCACCACAGCCTCCCGCCGTGTCAGCTTCCAGAGTCATTTAATGGTGGTGGTTGCAGATGGGGAAGATACTTGAGGCCCCATTCTGCTACTGGTGCATGAAAACACCTTGAGCTGTGGATGTAAATCCCCTGCATATTGACTTTAAAAGAAACAAAAATGAAAGAAATGGTTCCCCTTCTCCTCTAACTCTTTGTGCTGTTAATCAAAGCTAATGAAAATGGGGCACATTAAAAACAACAGCAAGGCGGCATCAAAGCTGGCTTGTGGGTGCAGAGAGGATGCAGGTTGGGGGTGGAGGGTGGGGGTGGAGAGTTTACACGTTTATGTCATTCGTCAGTCCCATATTCTCAATTTCTTTGGGCTTTACTTAATTAGACTCTACTACCTGCTAGGAAATCTCTTGCTTTCTGGGGAAAATTATAAGAATTTATAGAGCATATTCCCAGATGCTGGAATTCTGTAATTAGTCAGGGAAGAAGAAATGCACTAGGAAGGCTACTAAAATATACACAGAAATGCAGGTGGTCTTTCAAAAAGCTTCATGAGAAATTAATGTGTGGCCGCCATTGAGTGCTTGCTCTCCAACAATCCCCAATTCTAGTAATTTTTCTCCTTGCTGATGAAAAAAAAACAAAAAAAAACTGAGAAAGGTTTAATTTCAGCTCATGTTTTTGGCTGCAGGTTGGTTGGTCCCATCGCTTTTGACCGTGTCTTGCAGAAGGCACATCAAGATGGTGGGTCTGTGGTTCACGAAGCTGTTCACCTGTTAGCACCCAGCGGAGGTGATGCCAGGGTCACAGGTGACCTAACGCCCTCTCATTAAGTCCGGCCCCTTAGGATTTCCAGCACCTCCCAAGGGCACCAGAGCTCTGAACCTGGTCTTTGCTTCATGAGCATTCACTTTGGGAGACTCACGTGGCCATTTCAAGCCATGGTAGCTACTCTGTCCATTTGCACTCGAAGGCCCATACCCAGGTCCTCATTTCATGAACAAAGCTGATTTCCTGCCTTGAGCTTCTACCTCCTCATCGTGGAACCTGCCTTAAGTCACCACCTGGTCATCCTTGGTCATTCCGGAACCCCGTAGAAAGGTGCCCACCACCCCAAATGTCAGACCAAGCCTTCTGAGGGATGCCACAGAGAATGTTTTTTGTTTTTCTTTTTAACCTGTGACTACAATGTATCACTTGTTCATTTAAAAACAAAACTACACAAACAGGACGAGTCACAAAGGAAGGAAATGTCGACAGGCAAGTGTTCATTATTCTAGATCTCCTCTTCCAGGCTAGTGGCCAGGGTGGACCAGAAAACACCCTGTGCCCCACGGTGTCCCCCACATTTAAAATACTTAGCAAGGATCTTATGTATTCCTAGCCTGTCAGCTTCGGCTGAATTACAGAGTGCTCAATTATACGCTAATCGAATAGCTGCCCAATGCAGGACACGTAATGACTTCCTGATTATCTGCCTTTAAATGATGAATGAAATGAATATGTAACGTTCTGTTCAAATATAGCATACTTAGCATGCCAAATGAAAACTGATTTTGTGCTGCTCTCTCTGAAAAACGTATATTTTATTGTAATTCAGTTCACTGGTTGTTCCTTGCTTGTTTCCGAGTCATCAAGATAAACATTGAATGAGCGATCTCTGAGAACATTAGTCTTCATTTCGCCTTCCCAGCAGATGCTAAAGGTGTTAAATATTGCTTAGATTATTTGGGTGCTTCTCCTTACATCTTTTCATTGGGGAAAAAATAGAAAGATCATATTTTTTTTTACAAGAAATTCTTGTTGTCAATGTGGCACTATACCCGCAAAAAAACCAAACAAACAACAACTCCTAAACCAAAGGAACAGCAACGACAACAACAACATAAAACCACTATGCAGAATGCATTGTATCGTAAAAACAAAACCTGTAAAATATGTATAGGTTGCTTATTTTCCACGGTGCTTTTAACAAACTGAAAGTTGCTTTTGATATCACCACCCCAAATTTAGGACATGATTTGAAGCCTGGTTATCTGTCAGGTCTGTAATGATAATAGGTAGGACTATGCTAGGTCATTGTGCTATCCTCTTGCCTAACCTCAGCTTGCCTACCTCAGTTTCCAAGTGCAATTCAAGACAGTGTTTGGGGAAACTCATCATGTAGAATTTCAAAGCAGAAACTTTCCCACTATCTACAGGCAGGGAGAGGACAAGCCGGTGGGTGGGAACCGAGCAAAGAACTGTGGAGGAATGGAGAGATTTCGTTACCTAGTCTGGTTAATGCATGCTTGACGTTACAAATTGACATTGTGGCAAAGCAGTGATTTTAGACAGGGTTTTGCATGATTGTCTGTCTGTCTATCTTGGACAAGCTCCCAAAAGGATGTCCAAGATGTCTGCCTTAGAAATGAGCAGCATCCAGCAACTTTAAAAATCTGTTGCATTTGTAAGGGGAAAATTCTTAACTAAAATAGAAATAACTTTAAATTCCACATGCTATTTATTGTAGGACATTAATTGCTTTTGCATTTCCACTGGAATTAATTTTTTCTCCCCTTTCTCTCTTCCTCTAATTTCTTCGATCCCCCCTTTTTCCTCTATATCCCTTCCCCTCTCTTTTCCTTTCTTTCTTTCTTTCTTTCTTTCTTTCTTTCTTTCTTTCTTTCTTTCTTACTTTTCCTTTTCCTCCTCTTCTGTTTGTGCACTATATATATATATATATATATATATACACACACACACACACATATATTCCCTTTTATTTGTGTTTATACAAAACAAATTGCAATCCCATGGTATGTTTGTGTGGGGGGAGGGGATTCCATTGCTAAAATGTGGCAAATGATTTAAAATATGCACATTTATATGTTGGGTATATATTTTTTTATTTAATATCGCCAACCCATAGTCGTATAGCACCAAAGATATGTGTAGACATTCCAGAACTTTCTTATCTCAGAGATCAGTTTGACAGGAGAGAAAGGAGAAATGAATCAATGACACATTTTTCCCCCTAATTAATCGGGTTTGCAAAGAAAACAGAGTATCAGGGTAATGTGATAGAGTTGCCTGACGTTTTGACTGTAGAATGTCTTAGAGCTTTTCTGTAAGGCTCTCAAACAAGACCCACGAACTCTTCAATTCTTGCCAGATCTCCCGTCTCTTGCTGCTTCCTGCTTCTCTCTCCAGTGTTCTCTGGAACTCAGCTGCTCCGCGTGTTCTGACTCCACTGAAGAGCAGATGACGAGTTTCCCTTCCAGGATCTGGGCTCTTCATCAAGGAGATCTGCTTGTCTCTGTAAAAGCAAAGGCCCAGGAATCATTACGAGTCCACTGGTAATTTAATCAGGACTGTCCCTGTTGAGTTTCCTTCTACAATTATATGTGCATCTTGGAGCAGGAATGAGGAATCTTAACATTTGCTCTGGCATTTTTTTCCCCATTAGCGGTGTCATCTATTTTCTGAATAGATGGCTAATGAAAACTATAGATATATAATTTGTAATCAGCAAGGGTTCCTTGACGTCCTGCTTCTTTAGAATGGGAGACAGCACGGTACGTGGAGATGAATGTTCACCAATCCGTTCTAGAAGAAGAGAGCGATAGAAATTGTTCAGCCATGTTTCCTATTTTCAACTAGATCCTGGAGGTGGGAAGGGAGGACAGAGCTACACATCTTTCTCAATATTCAAAGTTTCTGTGTATGTAGAACACACTTTTGACTCAGTTTTTCATCGGAGTAGACAAATCATCACCCTTTGTTTAGCACAACGATATTGAGGGGAGGAAATAAAAGACATCTCCAGGTAGCATTCAAACACTATCCTTTGCGCTGAAATTCAAATCTTCTTGATGTGAATACCATCCTGCAGTTGAGGTACGCGCGTTGCGTATACACTAGTAGGCTTTGGAGAATTTGCTTTCCATTTATGATCTGAAAAGGCATTTCCAGATACTCCTGGGTCTGTCTGGGTTCTTCCATCTGTGTCTCTGCCTCTGGAGTCCACCCCTGGCCCAGGTGGGAGGAAGAGGGGCTGTTGTCGCTCTACTTCCACAAGGAGCCCGTTGGCATTCATTTGTGTCCGCCCTGTGATGACTCAGCCGTCCGCCCTTCACCTAACACCTCAGTGCCCTCTGCCTTCATATTGATGGAGTCAGCCGGGCCTCCCAAAGCTTAGGTCCCTTGTGCCTTTTGGGAGACGATTGATAATGCCTCTTCTTTGGCTTCATAAGTGAAATGGTGCCGGGACAAAAAAAAATATGAACCGATACATAAAGAGGATCTAAGTAAGAAGGTTTGGAGAATTAAAAAACACCAGTGTTTCCTTATATTCAAAGAGCATTCTGGAAGGAGATTTTATTTTTTTAAAATCTTGACACAGGGTCTTGCTAAGTTGTCAGTGCTGAAATTGAACTCTATAGGTAGGCCATGCTGTCCTTGAACTTGTCATCAATCTTCCGGCCTCAGCTTGCTCCAAGTGAGAGTTACTGGGCTAGGCCATCACCCCCAGCTCCTAAATAGATTTATAATATATTATACCAATAGCCACTCCTGCTTGAGTTTTGACAACTTGACGCATTGCGAAATGCTTTTTATGTTAAATTGAATGTATCAGGTCCTTGCTGTGATATACATTTATATATAAATACATATGTGTGTGTTATCTAATAATAGCGTAAGTATTAAAATACACATAAATATTATATATAAATATATATTTACATAAATATTACAAAGATTATACTGACATTTCTAATTTAATGCACTGCTGTCATCACAATTTTCTGTCTAGCAAAATAGGTACATTATGTATCATCCAGGGCTGCCATCACAAATACCGAGCTAATTCCTGCCTGTTGAAAGTTTCTGGCACATGAGTATTTTACTCACTATAGGTGTGATTGCCAACCAGGATTTTGTTGTTCTGGCTCTCTCTACCATCCTTATGTGGTCCATGAAGATCATAAATTTCATGGAAATTAACTTGCTTACCAATTTCCCCCAATATGATGAGGCTCAGGTTTGAATGGAGAACTGGGATCCTACTTTGCATAATCATATTCTTCCCGCCGTACAGCTGGGCATTGGAGTTGTTTTTGTGTCCTGATGGTGCTCTTAGCGTTTGCATATTACATCTCATTTTGTTCTTTCCCAGCATGGTTTCTGCAATTCCCCACCCTGTGCCCAGGCTTTGCTAACCCAACACAGCACCTTCTAGGCATGGGGGAAAGATTCACTTAGGGAACTTGTTCCTTACCTCTCTTCTCCTCTTCCTGGGTGAGGATTTTGCATTTCCACATGTCGGGTGCAACTTCTAACTGAAGCTGTGCTTGCAGAAAATAGGGTCTTATAAGTCTATCAAACACATGAAAAAATATATTCTTAAATTGGTGTTGCATTTGCACTTACCTAGAAAGATTAGAAATGAAACACTAAAGAACACAGGGCTGGGACCATATTTACGTAACAGAGGTGCCAAGATAGCAGGATGGGAGAATGGGAGGAGGCCTTTTCCTCCATCATCCCACTCTCTCCTGAAATTTCCTATCACAGGGGCCACCTTAACCTCCCTCTGCCCCAGACACTGAATAATTACCCAGGTATTCTTTCTCTAGACTCAAAGGTCGGTCCTGTTGTTTCTGGATGCAGAAGGAGGACTCTTGGCTATTTTGGCTTTATTCTTTAGACAAGGCCTCTCACCGGTAGCCCTGCGTGCATTTGCTAGGGCATGATAACAAGTTTTAAAAATCAGACAATGTTCTCTTGCAGGCCAGGTGTTCAAAGTATAATAAACAGCTCCCTAAAGATTAGAAAATGAATATTTAACTAGATGACTACATTTGATTTCCTTCATTCATTTTTTATTATTTCACTGAAAACCCTCCTTGATGGAAATCACACTGACAGGGTTTTTAATATCTTCTGGTAAATGAGAGCTGTCACTCTAAGGGGATTGGTATTTCTTCACTGGACCACTTGGCAAACTTTGGTGAGCAGTAATTTTCCTTGTGGCTGAGGGTATCATGTGGGTATTGTAGATCAAGGGAACCCAATTTGTCCTGAGAGGTTGATAATAATAATAAAACTAGTTACATTAATTGGGTCCTGCTTACAGGGAACCTGGTGACATTTTTTTTTTAGGCAAGGGAAAAATTAATCTCTTCTGCAGAAGCTTTACATGCTTGGGTGTTGTTCCTTTTTTCCTTCTCAATGCAAGGGAACCTCTATGCCCGCCCAAACAGTTTCATGCACAATGTTAGGTCACTTCTGGAACATCCAGACCCCCGCAAAAGCAAAGCTCTGAAAGGCTGATGTTTATTAACAACTATCCTGAAAATAGAGGCTGGAACATCTGGCTTTCTGTTTCCATGGCGCAGGTCTTTTGACTGGAGTTCAAGGTTTCTAATCAAGGTCAAACAAGAAACCATGTAGAGCTCCAAAAATTACACTGGGCTGAGTATTTTTCCAGTGATCACAATTGGCCATTTTCATCTGGTAACTAGAGAGAATATGGTAAGACAATGCATGAAGGACCTGATAAAACCCCTGGGTTGCTCTGCACATGTGTTGTTTACCAAAAACAAAAAAAATACCACCCTGCCACTTCCGTTCTCACGTCTGTGGACTCTGAGAAAGCCCGAGTCTCGTCTCCTTGTTGTGCTTTACAAGATGCAACCGAGGTTCTCTAAGATTCTTCTAGAACGTGAACCTGGGGAAAGGCTTGTCTTGAGAGATGGTTGGACATGACAGTGTCTGAAAGGCTTCCTGTCTTCTGCTCATGGAGTCCTTCCTCCTGAACTGCGCTGGGTCCACACCTAAGCCAGGGGAATCGTGGCTTCTCATTCCTGCCTCTGAAGAGTGGAGTGAAATGAATCCTCCCGCCCTGCAGAGCCACCCATCCATAGTTTGTGTGACAGTGGCTCAAGTCACTCCTACTGTGTCTGTATTCAGTGCTGCGTTTTCTTTTTTGCAAGCATTGTCTTTTGACTTCTGTACCGGGCATGCTAATGGCTCTGGTGGCTCTCATTGCATTTCAGAATCTATTCAGATCCTCCTGGGAGCAGAGACTGAGACTAAAGAAAAGCTGGTTCTATTGGGTTAATCTGGGATTTCTAAACCTGGTTGAAATTAGAAGGGGAACAGGAAAAAAAAAGAGAAGGAGGAGGGAAAGATGAAGGAAAAAGAAAAGAAGAGGAGGAGGTAATGAGGATGAGAACAGAAGGAGGAAGAGAAGGATGAGGTGAAGAGGAGGGGAAGAGGGGAAAGTAGAATGAAGAGGAGGCAGAGGAAAGAAGGAGCAGGAAAAGAGGAAGACGAGCAGGAGCAGGAAGTAGAGAGGAGGAGGAGAAGGAAAGGATGGGGAGAAGAAGGAGAAGAGGAAAAACAGGAGGAGGAGGAAGAGGAAAAGGGGAGAAGGGAGAAAGAAGAGGAGGAACAAGGTAAAACGTGGAGGAGGAAGAAGAAGAGGAAGAGGAAGGAGGAGGAAGAGAAAGAAAGAGATAGAGAGAAAAAGGAAGGAAGGAAGGATGGAAGGGAAGGAGGGAAGGAGGGAGGGAGGGAAGAATAAGAATAAGAAGGAAAGGGAGAACCACTGAAGGTTTCCCAATGGATGGAAATCCTAGTTTATTCAAGTACAGCTTTTCAAATGTCATGGCCGACTCGGGCAAGATGCCCCTGGAATGCAGAAAGCCGTCACCGCTGAGATAACCCCGAAGCCCCCTGCGTCGGCCGGTGCCTCGTCTGTGTCCTGTGGCGGGTCGCTCCCGTGTGTGTGGCTAAGTTCCCACCACCCACGCCCAGCACCACCTGTGTGTCCTAAGCTGATCACGTTCACCAGTGCTTTCCCTGCCTTCCCGATGCCCCCGTCCAGCCTCGGTGGGGTGTCTGCAGGTCACCCAGCCCGTGCCCCCCCCACCCCAGGAGCCGCCGCTCTGTGGAGCCAGTCAGCGCCCAGGAGACTCCGCAAAGCCTCCGGACTCTCCTTCCCTCTTCCTTTCTCTTGTCCTTAGGATGCTGACCTTTCTTGCTGCACTGCACACATGCATGAAATAGAAAATTCATGTTTTCCATCAAAAGACCAGCAGCTGCTCCTCACTGCTTTTGTTAGGCGATTTCCCTCTCTACGCTGGGATTCTTCACTCAGCTCAATTTTCCTCATTCATCAGGTTGATCTCTCCGTTGAAAGCTGCTCCCTGATAGAAATAAATAGCATTTCACTCTCGGGGGTGGCCGCAGGTGGAGGGGGGGGGGCTTGGGAACAGCGGCTGGTGTGTCGGAATGAACTAGTCATAGCCCAAAAGTATATAATAAATACACACACACACGTATATGTTATATACATACACACATGTGTATGTTATATATATGCATACATATGTGCATATATTAAATATATACACCTTATATATCTTATATATCGTATATGTGTGCATTGCATGTAATATATAGTCTTACAAATATTTTATATTATAATACATATTGATATCCCTAACTAGGCTTGAATATAACGTCTGCTGTCCAAGTTTCATGCTCACATATTTTTCCAGTGTGTTCTTCACCTCTGATATCCCAGCCATCTTGACTCGGCAACTCAGTTCCGGGAGCGTGCAGTGCTGTGCCCTGTTTCCTTGTGGTAGAGTGTGTTGTTCATTCTGGGGAAGTGGTGCTTGGGGGGGAAGGAAAGACAGGGTTTGGGAGGGAGCAGACTTGATTTGTGTCAATGAACTGAATCTGACTTTGCAGCTTCACAGACACAATTTTTCTCTTTAAGAAGTGGTCTCTTTTTCTTTTTCCTTTCTTTTGTTGTTCTATCTAGCCTATTTAACCTTAGTCAGCATTTCTTCCATAACATTGAAACATGAAAGAGTACTAAGACTAATTATGCATTGCGAAGTATGTCCAAAAGTTTGCAAGAACAACATCAGGTGAAGATGCAGACACCTACACTTTGGAAACTAAAGAGGCCAACTGCTCAATGTAATTATCCTCTTTTTTAAAAAATATATATTATTCCCTTTACTTTTTCGTAAACCCTTGGGGTGTCTAACCTGGACTTGTGACATCAAAACCTTTCTGTATTTGGAAAGACATCAAGAGGCATTTAAATTCTTTTCCTCAGATTGTGTGAAAGTTTGCTTTCTACTGAGCTTTGTGTGTGTGTGTGTGTGTGTGTGTGTGTGTGTGTGTGTGTGTGTGTGCAAGTGAGATAGACAGAGAGAAGGCCAGAGTTCTCAGGTTATCCTTTCATTTTGCTCTTTTGTGTTGGTACTTACAGAGAGTAAACTTTATGATAACACTGATAATCCAACTTTAAAACTGACAGGCCTGTGGGATGTTACCAGTGGGGCTGGATGGACAGGAAAAGGAACAAGCTGAGGAAAAAATTAAATAGTTCCCAAAGAGCATTCTACTCCCTGAAATATAACAATCCCACAGGAAATGGCTCTATGGGGGCACACCTTAGGATAAGAACTCTTGGTATTAGATACATGTAGGCTATGGTCAGAGGACCTGAGAAATTGATGAGTTGCAGGCTATTGACGGCTGCGTTGGAAGACAATCCTTGAGCGAATTCTGCAGCAAGGCCTCTGCTGCACCGACACTTTGGCAGGCTTAGTATTATTGATCCATTGGAGGCAGAGAGGAGCACATTCTGATCCGTATGCTGGGAAGAACTTGCTTCCTGAGAAAGGCAGTCTCATGCTTCCTAATTTTTCATTGCACTTGCGAAATCCACCCAGGAAGACAGAGGTTTGAATTATTAAAGGCCCCGAGTTTTCAAGCCTTGAAGCAGAATTTTCAATATTCTGCAAATTATACAATATCTTGTTTTGGAAATACACAATTCCTGCCCATCCTGTTCACAGACAATGAGAAAAAGAATACACTCAGGAGTGAGCGACGTTGGCCATGACACCCAAATTCACTTGGCTGGGCTCCTTAAGGATTCACTGGGGTTTTAGACAAGACTTAAGCACTGACACCTTAGAATTTGAATGACTGGCCTGTGGTTTGCTATTCTGTGGATAGCAAACTAATCTGTGAAGAAAATTCATGTTTTGGTTCATATTCTAAATACTTTGGCCCAGATAAGCTGGCATAGTAATAATTAAGTTTTCAAATCCTGCATGATGTCTTCTCACTGAACATATCCCATATTCTCAACACAACATGAATTCAGTCTCCTTTATGTCCAAGAATAAAGCACAGACTAGAGCACAGGAGAAAACAGTGTTTTGGAAGATATTCCAGAAAGTAGCTAATAGGGAGGGTTTTGTAATGATATAGGCCTCCCATTTCTCTATATTCTCAACTTGGCAGGACACAGGACTTTCAAGTTATAGTACGGAAACATGGAAAGTGGGTACAAACTAGAACCCATCTAATGACTCCTCTTTTTTTTTTTCAGTCCTGGATATTGAACCCAATGTGTTGCATTTTGTTTGCTATGCAATTGTTCCATCATCTGAGCTACACCCTGGTTCCGGTAACTGCTATACAGATCAAATCAGAAACTATAGAAAATGCATGCATGGCAGTGTCTGAAATAAAATAAATCCTCTATGTCGAGTATGCATATTGCTTTAATGAACTCATGGAGATTACAGGGAAAAATGATAGAAATGTATTCAATTCAAATGCCATAGTACCTTGTTTGGTTGCTAGATATATCATTGGCCAGATCTTTTATTTCTTTTTTTTGCATTTTTATTGTTATTATTATAAAGGTGATGTAGAGAAGGGTTACAGTTACATAAGTCAGGTGAAGAGTACATTATTTTTGGACAGTTTTCACCCCAGATCTTTTATTTCTATGATAATAAGTATGTACATATCTTTTGATCTTCCTTTGTTTTATTTTTCTGAGCTGGAAGTCATTCCTGGAAACAGCTCTGTTCTGAACGACTAGGGAATGGCACGGTGTCTTTTCTACTCTAACTGGAATGCTCATTAGTGCTGGGTAATGAGGAAAGCTCCTGTCGGGAGTTACACAGCATGCAACTTCAGGTGAGGCACAGGAAAGGTCAGAAGCCACCATCAAAACCCAAAGATGCGGGGCCTTCAGAGCAGTAGCCAACCATTGTAGAAAGTTCTGTGGCCATCAGGAGAGGTGAGCCCTGTGCCTTCAGACACAGGAGAAATGAGCTCCCCCGTCACAGTTGGAAAGAGTTAAAACAGTGTTTCTTGGCACCGGGTGGAATATCTTTGGAAAGGTTTCCTTTGGTGTTGAGGTAAAAATAATAATAAGAAGAAATTAATCAGTGGCATATAGCATGCAACCGTGTGTTGGATGGACTGGAAAGGAAAGGTAGGCACCTGGTAGAATCAAAGGGTCTTGTTTGGACGTGGACACTCTTTGGTCTACCTGGGAGCCATGTCCGACTTTCAACATGCAGACGTCCTTGTGTTTGGTGGGGATCGATTCACTCATTCACTTGATTATTCATTCATGGCTTTGTTCCTGTTAGATCCCATGACATTCCACGGTCCTTTCTGCCTCAGCTCTTCCCCGCTCCCCTAAGGGATGTCGACACAGCGGTTCTGTTGGATGGCCTTGTTTCCCTTGTTCCCACCGACGAACCAGGCCACCTTCGTTGCGAGGGCAGTGTGTCCCTGCTGTCGCTCGTGTCCTCAGAAATCCAGTTCTTCACAGAGCCCTCAGCAGCGGTTTTGGCAATCTAGGCATCCGTGTGCTTTCTGCCGCCCTGCCTAGAACCCTTCCTTCCCAGGCCTACATCTCAGGGTCACATGGGAGCTCCTCCTCCTGACCCCCCAGCGTGGGGAGGTAAGGGTTGTCACTGCCTCCTCCTCCATCCCCTGGCGTCCCTCCCCTCGCTTCGGCTTGCTAACAGCTCCCTCCAAACACCAACATTTCCCTCCCTGGATACTCTTTTCCTTGTCTTGTGATGCCCGGCCCTTCGGGACCTGTCCGCAGTTTGGACTTGTTCATTCTGTCCTTTATCTCAGCAACATACTACTGAGTCAAGGAAGACTTTGTTTTTTTCTCTTTTTCTTACACATGTAACCACTCCACTTGTTGTCCTTTATCGTCACATTCATGCAGTTTACTTTTCTTCATTGATTTCATGACTACAGCATGGTGGTCTGTTTGGATTCCTTCAGCATGGAAGGTCTGTGAACTTGAAGACTGAAGGCATCAGATAGGAAGGCAGCGTGGTCTTCAGCAGCGACTCAGGATGCACATATTTAATAAATATGTGGCCACAGGCCATTCTCCTCCTCTCTGGGGGGGGGGGGGCGGGGAATGAACAACATGCTTTCTGCACCCCCGCAGATGGAAGGGGAAGTACATCATAGACATCAGCTCGCAGGACAGGTGCGTCTCCACAAGACCTGGGGACCAGTGGTGGATTCTCTGTGTCCTCCAGGCCACTCTGCACAGGGAGCGTCACACCGCATTCCTTCACAGGTGCAGCTCACACCTGGCTCGTGCTACACCTGCCCGCTCCTCCACGGCCCTCCTTCACCTTTCCCGGGAAGACCGCTTGCTCCTGTCGCTCTCCATCTTCCCCTGACCCAGCTAGTTCCGTCCCACCGAGCTCCTGGTGCCGACATCACTCACTGACTAGTGACTCTTGCTCTGTCTGGCTTGTAGGCCCCACGAGAGAGGCCATCTTTGTTTTGTTCCCTGTGTCCAAGATAGGCTGTTTGGACATTTCATTTCCCTTTGGAGGTTCTCTATTTTCTGAACATGTTCTTCAACCCCAAAATACCACGCCCCCCCAAAAAAGATACAAAGATACAAGACCTATTTTTACTAAACATTACCTTTACTAATGCTCTTCAATTTTCTCACTACTGTGGTTTTGCGTCATTATGGAGAGGTGATTTTTACCAAGTGAAACACTTCTAGCCTACATAATAAATGATTATGATAATGAGAAAATGTAATAGGAAAAAAAAAACCAGATTATCTATGCCACATGCCAACAGGTGAAAGTCTATAAGGCCCACAAAGTTGCTATCTTCTGACATAATAGTTTGACAGAATAATTTGGCTTATGATAGTCATTACCATTTTCAGATTGATTTTTCCATATTATATAATGAATATTAACATTTAAATTTTCTCCATCGTGAGAGAAAGCATATTATGTTATTTTAACCCCACTGTGGTTACTTGTGCCTGTAGGAAGTTTTAGACATTAAAAAAACATATCGCCAGGCAGCAGTGGCTCACGCCTGTAATCCTAGCTACTCAGGAGGCTGAGATCTTAGGATCAAGGTTCGAAGCCAGCCTGGAGAGGAAAGGCCATGAGACACTCGTGTCCAACTAACCACCAGAAAACAGGAAGTGGAGCTGTGGCTCAAGTGGTAGCGTGCTAGCCTGGAGCAGAAAAGCTCAAGGACAGCGCCCAGGCCCTGAGTTCAAGCCCCACAACTGCCAAAAGTCAAACAAAAGAAAAGAAAACCTTTTTTATTGATTGATTGATTAACTTTACTTAGACTATTCTGTTCAACTGTTTGTGTCAAAGCTTTTCTGTTTTTTTTTTCTCTAAATGCCCTTTCCCACATTTTAAAAAAGTGTGACTGAGCAAGCTACTTACACTTTGAGAGTCATCTTATATTTATATATGACCTTAAGATTGCCTTTGATCCTAAATCAGTTTTTAATTACCATTGTAGTTACATGGAGTTGAAAAAAAATGATTCTATTATTTCCAGAACACAGAATGGATATGACCGGCACTATCTCATGAGTATGGTTATTTTAAAGCTTTTATTACTAATGATCATTGGTTTATTATAACTCATTGTTCGCTGGCCTTCTGGGCTATTTGCTGAAAGTTGTATTCAGGAATACAGCTGCTCTTACAGCTGTGATTCCTCTGAGATTTTGCAGCTTCAGGAGAGATTCAGAGCTCAGATTGGAAGAGGACTATAATGAGGCTCAGGGTGACATTCAGCTCAGGGTTCTCTAGAATGTACTAGAAAAAGGGGTGCATTATTCCCCCACTCTAAGAAGTTATGACTGTAAAAGAGAAAGACAAAACAACAATTGATATCATCCATTTAACTTCTCACAAAGCCAGATCTCTACATTCAGATTTTGTTTCTGTTAGATTGCCACTTGATGAGTGATTTTTTTTTCCCCTGATTGCCTGGTTCTGCTTAAGCGGGCTTTGTTTTCTTCACTTCCCGTGCACAGGAGAGGGCAGGTTTTCCAGTGCCTGAACACCCACTATGTGTCTGAAACAAACTAGGCATTAAAGCAAATATTCACTAGCAATGAAACACACAAGGAGGGCATTCAAGCTCCTTCTGTAAGATCAAGGAATTTCTACTCTGGCTATGAGGCTCTATGGAAGGTTCCAACATTCTGACAGCAAGAGGGACCCATTTCCAACTGGAGTCAGTTACTAGAACCAAGCAACAAATTAGAGACACGGGATATTAGACATGAGGAGTGATAAGAGACACTCACATGTCTCAAGAAAGGGTTTTTAGCGCTGAGGGTGGTCAGGGTTACTCTTTCACCTAGGTAATGCGAGGACAGGTTTTTAGCATCCCACCCTGGCCCCCCAAAAAGTTCATGCTTTTCACAAATGAAAAATTATTTCACACAACTTTATACTCATTCACAAACCCTCTAAAACTTGGGTATGTTCAGAATTCTTATTTATACATACAAGTAGATCTCTGGTTGAAATCTGCAGATGCATCTCCTCCTCGTCATCGTCCTCCTCCTCCTTCTCCTCCTCCTCCTGCTCCTCCACTTCTTCCTCCTCTACCCCCACCCCCTTTTCCATTCTCCTTCTTCTTTTTGCAATTCCCCGAGCTTGAACTCAGGGTCTGGGAGCTATTCTGAGCATTTTCACTCAATCTTGCGCTCCGCTACTTGAGCCATAGCTCCACTTCCTGCTTTTTGTGATTAACCAGAGACAAGATTCTCATGATTCTGCTTTGGCTGCCTTGGAGCTAAGATGCTCAGATCTCAGCCTCCAGAGTAACTAGGACTATACGTGTGAGTCACCGGCCACCCACATCTGCATGTGTAGTTAGACTAGATTAAGTGCAAATCAACTTTTTCAAGAGAATGAATTTCAGGCCACAGACCTGATATCTTGCTGTCTGCACTGAAGCCCTTTCAAGGAAGTTACAGGTACATGCAGGGAGGCGGGCCAGTCATTTTCTCTCTGGATACCACTTGGGCTGCAGAGTCAGAGTTCTTGCTGCAGGTTCCAGTAGGAGCAGAGCTGAGGTAATTGTGGAAATGTTGGGAACGGCCAACGTATCTACGTGGAGATAACAAACCAGCACCCATATGCCAGGAAATCTCAGGGCTGGATCCGTTACTAAGGGTGAATAAGAGTGAAGTGTCAGAGAAGTTAGATTACTGGGTAAAGTCACACAGCCTTTACTATGCTTGCATAAGAAGGGAGTAGAGCACTGTTTTTTTCTCATGGTCCTCAACACATTTTCTAAAGGGTAAAAATGTATTTTTCATAAATACCATAAAACAAAATGACACAACAAAGCAATCATAAACAAAGGGAAATGATCCCAACTATTGAAAGAGTTTTACTAATTATGCAGTAGAACAAGAATAAAATAAAAATAGATGGCAGACACTGTAGGAGAGCAACCTTTCTCAGCAGTGGGTAGGGGATAGAGAACCATCTTTCATCTGTAGGGTAGTTATAGTGTGTTTTTATTTATGCTTTTATCTTTTTGATCATGGTATTTGTTTTTCACTGAAACCTTCAGTACTCAATAAGTTTTGAGAAGGAATAAATGGCATACATAGTTTAAATGATTGAGACATGCTCTCAGATTAACACACATGAAACATCTCTGCATGAGAGCTGAAGTCCTCACATTTCTTTCATTAAAGCAAATTTACAATAGCTTCACACTGAATCATAATCAAGGCTTTGGGTCCAGATAGATCCCGCTTTGTCTTGGGTCGTGACTTTATACCAAAAGGCTTTTCAACAACAATAGTAATATATTTTTAAATCATTCTGTGACCATCTTTACACTGCCTACATTTATTTGGATTCAGAGTAAGATATAAGAGTTTTAACATTTATTATGAAAATAATAGGCTGAAATAGAATAAGATGGTCTGAATGATTAATTTCCTATGGCCAGAACACTGTGCAAATCTAAATGATATTAATGCTTTCATTTTTTCATAGTCAATATTTGCATTTCTTATAATGAAAATCTGCTGAAAGAAATCTCCAATGAATCATGATCCTGGGGCCATGAGAAGCTGAGGATTATTCTAAAAGAGAAGGTCAGGCTGAACTGTACCTCTCTTGGTAGAGGTAAACTGCCCTTGCGGGGGTCGGACAGCTCTCACTCAGTGGTCCCTGCTTCCCATGTGTTTGAGTGTCAGCAGAACCAACAAGCATCTAGAATTGCTCCTGATTTAGACTTGCATTTGGTCTGCAGAGGAGGAACAGTAAACGTATGTTATGAATTTAAGTGAGTTATTTTTATGATGTGACTTATTTAGATGGTGATGCTTTCCATATTGGTATTCTAGTTCATCATAAAGAAAGCAAGGATCTAGACTAGAAGCTTCCAAATGGTCAAATCTTGCAGAAGCCCGTTACAAGCACAGAGTGCTGTGATTTATGGAGGAGATTATCAAATTCTTTAGAATTTTTCTGTTTGAAGAATTGGAGTACGTACCTCCAGCAAATCGTGTTCTGAGCATGGACTTCAGTACACAAGAAAATACTGGCTAATGTTAATCCATGTATTGAAAATTAGCTGCTAAATTCATGCCAGATAGGCACTGATTTTTCTAAAAACAAAAGCCAACACCCTTTATGTGGTCAAAGCAGGGGCTCACCTGTAACCCAGGCACTGAGGAAACAGAGCATAAGATTCATGAGCCCAGGTCCATGTGAACATGATATAGAGTGCCAGGCCAGTAAGGGACGCATAACCAAGACTGTGTATCGGAATGCTAAGAACGGAGGTATTGACTCACTGCTAGAGTGTGTGCCTAGTCTGAAGTACTTTGCTCAGCATATTTTTTCCCCCCAGATTTATCCATTTCCCTGAGACTAACATATTGTTCTTCTTTGAACTCTGGGCCTGGGTGCTGTCCCTGAGCTCTTCAGCTCAAGGGGAGGTCTCTACCTCTTGAGCCTCAGAACCACTTCTGGTTTTCTGGTGATTCATTGGAGATAAGAGTGTCACCGAGTTTCCTGCCCAGGCCGGCTTTGAACCGCCGCCCTCAGAGCTCAGCCTCCTGAGTAGCTGGGATGACAGGAGGGAGCCCCCAGTGCCCATACCTGAACATACCAGCTTAAAGGTGAATCTGTTATCTCCCCAGATTCCATGACTGAGTGCTGCTGGTTCCTCGGCCAGGCTCTCACAAGGATCCAGAGCGAGTGTGGCTAGGCTGGGTTTGATATGAGCCTTGGTGTCTTCCGCCACATCCGTGCTGTTGTGGGCCTGACGGTACCAGGACCATTTTCCTTCTTCAAGGTCGGCCGCTTCTTCAATGCCTTTACTTCTGTACCTTCTGTTAACAGCCTAGGTCAAGCCCATTCATAATAGTCTTCCTTCTGATTATCTTAAATTCAGTTAATTAGGGGCTAGGGGTCATTAATCACATCTGAAAAACTCTTTTACTTTTTCATATTTTATGATCTAATTAAGGACTCGCCTTGTATCAAAGCCACAAAAATTAACTCTAATCATACCCCCAGCAATTGAGTTGTGTTTTTAAAAAAAAATATGTGTGTGCATGTGTACAGGCTGGGCATAGATTGTACGTCTGTTTATAGAGAGTTAGAGAGTTGAGTCATAACGCAAAGTATGTTCTGCACGATGAGTCACATTGAGACAGCATTTGAGAATCACTGGGTTCAGCAGCAAGTTTATAATGATTCCAGAAGGAAGAGCATATTCACCTGATCATGACATGATCCAAGCAGCTCTGCGTCGGAAACTTCTCCGTAGCTATTAATAGTTGCAGCAATTTTTGCATTGTTCAGAATTCAAGCCAGTCGCTGATTATTGAGCACCTTACATACAGAAAGAAGGCTTTGCATTCAGTAACAATGTCTATTAATTCCTTGGGGTCACCAGTTGTCTTAGAAAATAGTATGGGTACCTTAAATAAATGGCCACTGTTACCAAGCAGAAATGATTGGGTCGGGTGGGGGGGGGTGTTGTGGGAAGTGAGGAGAGAATTTAAACAGGAAAACAAGAGTAGGAGTTCATAATGTAAAGAGGTTCCAGTACAGTTACGTGGGACAAATGACATTGCTTTTCCGACTGCCTGAAATGTAACATCCCCTTCAACAACTATAGGAAGAGGATAAACAACAGCAGAGAAAAGACAGGAAGATATGGAAGATGGACATAGCAAGTAGCCAGTGTCTGGAGTATGTATCTCACACATTTTAAAGAAATACATCCTCTCCCCCCAGCGATAGGAATTGAGAAATGAAAGCACATTTCTGATCTCTTGCGTTTTATTTATATGTCATTACTTTTTTTTTTAATCGTATCTTTTTGCCAGTCCTGAGGCTTGAACTCAGGGCCTGTGCACTGTCCCTGGCTTCTTTTTGCTCGAGGCTAGCACTCTACCATATGAGCCCCAGCGCCACTTCCAGCTTCTTTTCTGGGTATGTGGTGCTGAGGAATCGAACCCCGGGCTCCTTGCAGGCATACATGCTACCCACTAAGCCACATTCTCAGCCCATGGTCTCTTGCATTTTGTCTGTAGAATTGTCTCACTTTGCCCCCAATGAACTTGAGTCTCTGAGACAGGGCCTGTCACTCTGGAAAGTTCCTATCCCTCAGGCTTGCGAGTCATGGCGTTTGTCGAGCTGGCAAGTGGTTGAGACCCAGCTGCGAAAACCTCCATATCAAAGCCAGGGGTCCTGTGGAGTTCAGACGCATTGCACTTTGATTGTTATTGGACAAGCAGCCTTCCTAAATGGCTCTTAAATGAGCGGCAGTTTCCCTCAACCAAAGCCTGTTCTGATCAGCCGATTTCATTGTGATACATGACCGTCCGCAATGCCCTGGGGTTCTGTGGTGTTCTTCAAAGTTTAGGGTGACATTGTGACGGCTTTCGTCTCCCCTGATAAACCTGGCATCACCGGTGGCAAAGAGCTACTCTGTCTAACGTCAAGGTATTGTGTGAAAATAGATGTGTTCTGTTACTGCTTCGCCATGATCTGTTTCCAAATGAGCTCCGATTCAAGGCTCGCATGCCATACTCAATTTCTGAGCAGTTTATGCATAGTTTAATATCTGAGAAGCTGTTGTCAGTGGATCGGCTCTCTGCTGTCATCACAGTCAACTGTCTCTTATTTACTGATAGCCTTACCATTCCATCCACATCTTTATCTTGGTTTTTCCACCTAGGCCTCTCGCTGTATCAGTAGTATTTTCCCTTTAAGGATCTCCAAGAATGGAATGAATTTGTCTCCATTTCTATCTTATTAATGTTGCTGATTAGATTTATAGATTTATAGATTCATAATTTGGCCTCATGAAAGAACTCTTCCCATTGAGACAGCAAGCCCAAGAGATTAATTAGACCCTGTTCTTCCCTGATCCTCTATGTTCCAACTTTATTAGGAAAAACAAGCACAGAATGCAAAACAAAAGAAGGAACTATAGTTGCTACTAATGGATTGTTTTTTTTTCCCCTCCAATTACGTGCAGTGTATAATTACCAAAAATTATGTTAAAATCCATAATTTCACACAAAAGGAGAATGTAGGCACACCATCTAGAACACAATCTGCATGTTATTAAAAATGGATTAAATCTCAGGGAAGGCCTAGGTTGACAACCTTGAAATACTTAAGTCAAACCCTGTATCTCTTGCCTGTAAATTCTGTACAGATAGCTAAAAATAAATTGTTTACTCATTTTCCTATAATAGAGATTTGCGTTCTGTCTTTGCACAGCTTTTCTTAGTGGCGCTAGGGCAATCTCCACTTCTGTGCGTATTAACTCCAAGGGAGTTCAAGGGTAGATGTCCTTCAGATAATTCAAAATACATGTCAGAGTTGGCAAAGTTCAGCTTTAGATTCATAGCCTGCATTTAGTATACAGCGGCATTTAATTTAGCTGTTCAGTAGTATAGATTATTGGTTCTGGGGCTTATACCTTGGCCAATAATGAGTGTCAAAGTGACATATGACTGATGTTATTGTTGGCAAATTATTATACTGCCAGTGAAGGTAACTATTAAAGACAATCAAACAGGGGCCCGGCTGTATGGTGAAATCATTACTTCTACAAATATCTTGTGATTTAGTCAGCAGCTTTCTTATTACAAGGGCCAAAGAATTTGAGAGAAGACAGACTCTAATCTAACAAGGTTGTGAACTCACAGATTAAAAGGAATGATGAGGATTTTTTTTCTTTTGTTGGTTTTATGGTTTGTTTTTTTTATTTTGTCACAGCAGAGTCCTATCCCGGTAGAGAACAAGGTCAAGTCTGTCTGCTTCCAGCAAGCTCAGAACATTTGAAATATTCGTATGTGATCTTCATTGTCAAGTAAAATATTGACTTATCTCAGATTGGTTTCCTGTTGGAAATATTCATTTTTAACGTAGAGTGAAATTCTGAAAAAAAAATCTGTCTTATTAATAGCTCTTATTCTCCAAATATTTTTAAAGGGCAGTTTCTATTTAGCTGGGCAATAGTTCCATCCATCTCTGGGCTGGTAGGTAATACATGTTTGTTTGTTTTTAAATTATGGTAATATTCTCTTATTGGTCCCTGTTTCCTCTCCCAGCGACAATACACCTTTCGAAGGATGATGATAGACATTTAAAAAAAATATCTCATATGCTTAGACATCACTTAGTGGTATAATTGAGCCCAGAGTAGCTTGACTCATCGAAAGAGTAAATAAATAAAAGAAGGAAAGAAATAGATGCCTTCAATTCTCCAGTTTCCCATTTCACCAGAAGGATTAATGACATAGTTAAATTTTCAGCTTTCCAACCATGCTCTTTCATTGTTCCTTATCCTACCACAGTGCTGAATTTGTGCTTAAATGTTTCACTTTGTGCATTTCAAACTGTCAGGCTGAAGAAATACCAATAAGTGTGTTAGGTTTAGATAATCGAAAATTCCCTTTACTCAGCTTCTTCGTCTATATTTATCTGTCTGGCTGTGAAATCTATTCCAAGAATATTCATCTACTACCCAAATCTATTCACCAAACATCAAGACTCATCAGTGAGATGGAATAATGCCATTTAATTAGTCTTTGATATACAGCTTAATTAGGTCTTAATAAGGGGTAGTGCATCCTAAAATCAATTATCTTGCTCTTTTTTAATAAGAGCAACTAATTAGTAGGAAAATCACCACAGTTCTCTTTTCATCCTGAAGCTTTCCATAGTGCTTGGAAAGAAGGTTATGAAGATGGAAAAAACTATATATATATATATATATATATATGTATACACACACACACACACACATATATATATATATATATATCTCCTATAAAAACATTTGGGAGAAATGTCAAACTGAACCTACAAGCATATGTTCAAAATAGTCACAATAGGAATGTTTCCAGTGGCTTTTGGTTCAGGCTGCATGGGGCACAGCCATGGCTCGGGTCTGATATGCAGGTCTGCTTCTGCTCTGTGGATGCCTTAGCCGGGAATCCACAAGGACTGTCATACTGTCGGGTTATCTTTATTAGTAGGGACGGCACCTCTCTCGCGCCTCACCCCATGAAGTGGTGGAGGACGCTACGGGGGCGTGCCGCAGGACCTAGCAGTTTTCTGTCTGTGTTTCATTTTCTTTCCTCCATCACCTTCCTGAGCTGTAGAGAAAGGATACTTTACCCCAAACCCATCGAGACGCGTGAGAAAGGCACACAGGAACGAGGGGATGAAGGAAGGAATCCCACGGAGGTCTCAGCGCTGGTGATGGCAATCCAGCGCCCTGCGGTAGCCAAGGGCTAGGTCTTTCTCCTGGGAGGGAGGGGGGGTCAGGCACGGTGACATTGAGGACCGAAGCAGGAAGGGAGCAAACAGGGGGAACCGGAGCTCAGGGAAATTCTTGAGGCCTTCAAAGAATCTGTGGCTGGCAGTAGGTTGTCACGCCCGTCAAAGGAGGTGTGGGGAAGGAATGTTCAAAATCAGGTCACGTGGGAGGGAGTTCAAGGACAGACCGGGCAAAGCCTGGTAGACCACGGCAAAGCGTCTGCATGCTGTTACTCAGAAAGCTTTGAGAATATGTTCACTGGGGGCGATGGTACGATTGATCTGCTTATTAAATAGAAAAAAATCAACGTCAATATTAATTATAGAGTCTAGGCAGTGAGTATATAGATTTTTGCTATATAATTATTTCAATTTTATGGTTGGAAATTTTCATGAAAGTGCTTTGGGAAGGTCATTGTCTATCAACACGGCAGAAGTGAAAGTATCGGAGGGTCCAAGCGTAGAGGAGGGGAGCTTGAATGAGGAAGAGAGGCAGAAAGACCTCCCAGTGCTGTGTTTACAGGCTGTGGCCCTCCTCTGCCCCCAAATTCTCTGATGATTCGGTGGACATCCAGGAGGTTAGATGGGGGAAGTTCTTCCCTTTGTTCAGAGCCACCCATTGGAATTGAAACCGGGGGTGTGGGGGCGGGGAGGGAGAGACAGAGAGACAGAGACAGAGATGGAGGGAGGGAGAGAGAGACAGACATTAACAGAGACAGAGGGAGGGAGGGAGGGAGGGAGGGAGGGAGGGAGGGAGAGAGGGAGGGACAGAGAGAGACAGAGAGACAGAGACAGAGATGGAGAGGAGGGTCAGGGACTTAGTGCTTTCAAGACAACTCTGAGAAAAGGGCACCCAGACCAAGGAGAAGGAGCATGACACGCGCTGGGCACCGCCTCCGCTTTCTTGCTTGAGCCGGGGGGGGGGGGCGGACGCCGTAGGTCTGAATCCACACACAACTTGGGCATACGGTGCGTCTCAGGGGTACTGGCCTATGTCCTCCATTGAAGTGACTAGCTGCATTTATCTGGAACCAAAGCAAGAGAGATTTTCCTTACGGAACTCACTTGTTCAAGCCTGGAAATATAAAGAAAACAAAAGTTGTTTTTTTTTGTTTTTTAAAATGGTAAGTAACCTCCTAGAGAAAGTTCTGTCGAGAGGGGGTGAGAACGTTGAATGGGTCGCGCTGCACTGCATTCATCAGCTGCCGAGGTGGATGGCAACTCCTTTGTACAACGACTTGAAGATGATACAGCTATCTGAAGGAGCGACGGGGAAGGGGCTGGGCCACGTTGCTGAGCGGGCATTGTGCTTTCTTGCTCTGTTGCCTTCCAAGGCAGACATTGATTCTGGAACACCGCTCCCGTGTGACAGGTTCACCTCTTCGCTTCCCTCCTTTTGGGTGTTAATCTTGCTTCTTTGAGAGATCAGTTCTTCTAGAATCTCCTCCTCCTGGGGCCTGGCAGATAGTTACCTTGCTTCGAGAGCTAATCCTGACTCCGATGTTAATCCTCATAGTTCAGTTCTTGGGGGCTGGTAGCTGCTGGGGGGGGGGGTGTTGGGCAGTACAGTCACTGGGCATCCAGCCCCCTGGGAGGTGGGAGGCCAGCACCGATCCCAGAGCGCTGGCCGTACACAGTCCACACACAATGGGGCTTGGAGAAGGGCCGCGAATGGGTGTAGAAGAGGGGGAAAGACGCTCCGGGGTGGAAGGAAGCCATTGGCACATCTTTCTTTCTAAAGAAATGATTGAACGTGGAAGGTCTGAGTTCAGGAACGAGCTAACTACTCCAAGCAAGTGAAAGGACTGACAGGGAAGAGTGAATTCACTTTTCAAGTGAGGAGAGCCGCGGCATGCAGTTTAGAGCTCACAGGCCTCCTCTGCTTTGTACCCCTGCCAATGTACGCACGGAAATAACGCTGAAGTTCAAGAGTCCCCGCGCCCAGCAAGCTGTGTGGAGGACTAGCTAGTGGATGGATGGACAGGTGCATGGATGAATGAGGGCATAACGTGGGAAACAGGCAAGCAGAGACAGGCTCTCTTGGGGACAATGAATGAATGCGGGTTTGTGTGTTGTGTTGTTTTTTGTTGTTGTTTTTTATCCTTCCATAACGCTCTTGGTGCACTGCAGAGAGGAGAGTCAGAATTCCTCTACATTTTTCTGGCCATATGCAGCAATCAAAAGTTAGGCCAAAGTGTCCAGCTTCTTCCCTTCCCGGACGACGCAGTGAAATGTCACATTTGTTTTGTCCAGAGTGAGCAAAGAAAGGAACAGCTCGCACTGGATAATTAACACTTGTCAACTGCCCAGAGAAACTTGGCTCCAATAGCGAGCCTAGAAGGCCGTCGGTGGACTCGGGCCTTCCCCGGGGGCTCGTGCTGGCTGCTCCTGCTCTTTAGAAGAATCAGAATGGGTGCTCTGCCTCTGGGAGACCCCATAGCCACCCACCCCACGCTGGTCGTCACACCTCCTAGACAGTGGGTTTGTTGTTGTCCTCTGCGCATCTTCATCGTTGCCAAAGGATGAACAGTTACACACAAAGAATACGCCTGTGTTTCCCTTGCTTCCTGACGCAGAGAGAACAGGTTATATTCTCCAGCAGGGCACCAATGGCTCACGCCTATCATGCTGGCTACTCAGGAGGCTGAGGTCTGAGGATCGAGGTTCAAAGCCAACCTGGGCAGGAAAGTCCAGGGGAATCTTCCAGTTAACTATCAAAACATTGTAAGTAAAACTGTGGCTCAAGTGGTAGGGTACAGGCCTTGAGCAGAAATGCTCAGGGACAGCACCCAGGCTCTGAGTTTAAGCCCCAGGACAGAGAGAGAGAGAGAGAGAGAGAGAGAGAGAGAGAGAGAGAGAGAGAGAGAGAGAGAGAATGAGAGAGGTTTATAAAAAAAAACAGTGGCCCTCTTTTTGTATCCCTATATTCTATAACTAAGTAGAAAGTTAATTTAGATACTAGGTCCGTTCATGGATGTCTTGTAAAATACTTTCTCGTCTTCCTCTTCCTTTATCAATCACGTTCTTTTGAGACATTACCTTCCGTGTCCACATATAAATGTTTGCATCGTAAGCCTCTCTTCTCCCTACCACACAGTCAAAGCTCATGATGCAGTATTGCTTCCCTCCAACCCACTGAGACCACGTTCAAGCCCAAGAAGCTTTGCCATTGTGGCCCCTAACGAGAGAGTTCGTGTTCTTTGTGCGTTTACAAACGACATGGTTTTATGCAAGAGGGAAATAGATGTTGATGGCAGTGCTTATAGAAAGCAGAGGAAAGTGTCTGTCAGAGGTTTCCTTTCCTTCCTGTAGAGATGCAACTGGGAGGGAAGCGAAGGGAAAACCCTTTCCCTATACAGATCGCTTCTGCACAATTCATGTAGCCGCTTATGGCTTCTTTTGCTATTCCTTTAATTGATTCCTTATTCAGCAAATAGAACCAAGATACAATTAACCTTGTGAATAGTTCTTTAGGGGGGACATATTTAGATTTGATTGGGTCTCAGTGGGGTCACTCTCATTGACCTGAAGGTCAACAATAGAGCATGCTGACTGCTTTTGGGTAAGTAATATTGAATTAAATCTCTTTAGAGACTAGTTTAAAGCCTGGGAAAGTCTTCTGGCTTAAACCGTTAGAGATAATTGGTGTGTCTTGCAGTATCCAGTGTGTGAGTGCAAATTAATATGTTGGTGTGATGGCTGGTTCTGTGTTTTTAAAGGAAAAGCCGTTCGGTTTCCGCACAGCTCGCCCACTTCGCTGCAGAAAACACTTTCCAGGGGCAGTTGGCGCTCTGATCATGGAGGGCCCTTCATTCCGACTGTGAAAATCAGGTTACCCTTTTACCACACGATAGACAAGTAGCGCCTCAATTAGGGTACGCTGAACGTTAAATGTCTCCCAAAGAAACACATTTAATTGACCTGCTGCATTCTTGTGTTTCCCTTTTTTCTTCTGTTCACGGTAAAGATTTCCTGGGGCTGGGAATATAGCCTAGTGGGAATGTGCTCTCCTCGTATAAAGATTTCCTCTTCGGTCCCTGAACCATGAGTCATACATTTGGGGGCTGAGCACAGAGACAACGGAAGCATGGGAGGAATCTTTGGAAAATCATCTGTAATGTTGGCTGTGAAAATCCCCAAACGCAGAAGATTCCATTGGAGCTTCCAGGCTCATGGGGTCTCCCACTTTTTCTTTGCTGGATTTGGGGGCTCTTCATTAGAATCATGATTGTAATTTGTTAAATAATAGAGTCTCTCTATTCATTTTTTTTTTCCTTTTGCCGGTCCTGGGGCTTGAACCCTGGACCTGAGGTCTAGTGCTCAAGGGTAGCATTCTACTACTTTTCGTCACGGAGCCACTTCTCATTTCCGGGTGGATCATTGCCAGTGAGAGTCTCTCCGACTTTCCTGCCTGGATTGGGCCCTGAGTCGCTAGGATTACAGGTATCAGCCACCAATGCCTGGCCTCTACTCATTTTCTTGACTCCTTCCCCAATATATATTTTGACTTTAAAATATTCCCTTTCTTTCAACTAAGATTGCCGGGCAAGAAGGACCCTGCCTAAGTCCATTTATTGTCTCATGTTTTGTATTAAAACCAGGAGGTCTCGTTCCTGTGGAGTTTCAGATGTGGAAATATTTGATCCTTGGGTGTTGTAGCTGCTAAGTTCTACGGGATGGTTGCTAAGGCTCTTCGAACACATTCAGTGACAAAAAAATTCTTGAGATCCGAAAAAAAAAAAGAAGTGTTGCCAAAAGATAGGGTGAAAAAGCAAATTTGAAATGGTGCACGCTTGCCTGACTGTAAGACAGCATAGCGTCCCCGTTGTCTTTGTTACCATCCACACTGTGTAACATTTCCAAATGATTTGCACCGATGGGTAGCCTTCTTTTATAAGAGTTTGGGGGGCTATAAAATGTTAATGAATTACAGCCAATCATAAATTAAGTTGGGAACATGTAGCCAAAGTAGTTGAAAGTAAAATTATACACAGTAACTCTTTGCCAGTTCATAATCATTTAAATGTCAAACATAAGATGCAGGGTAATATTTTCAATGGGATGTCAAGTATGGACTCTGGAAATAAAAACACGTAGAATCTGAAAGGAGAACTGGGCACTTTGCTTATAAAAAAAAATAGACACTTTATCTAGTTACTTTTCGGTATGACTTACTTTCCTTAGGAATGAAAAACAGGATCCAGTAGATGACCAAAAGGTGATTGATTGCACAGGGCTTGAGGAAGGTAACACAGTGGGCCAGAGAAACAGGAAGGCATGGTGGTGGGAATGGAGGTTTGAGGGCAGGAGGGAAACAGATATGTAGTGTGGGTTCTAAAGGATGAAAGGATGGTGGAATTCTTTTCATCAAAATGCTGGTATGCCTTATATGAATGAGCCTAAAAATAGTTCCGCTGGCCACGCACTTGTTGTTACCAAAGTTGGGAGGGGGAAAGTTATAGTTTACTAAGTTTCCAAATCCTGCATTTTCCCACTATTGTTCACACCTCCTGTTGATCATGTTCCCAAAACACTGGGAGGCAGGGGCAGGGGAGGAATCATTGCAAAGCGTAATCTATTACTTTTCCATCTTCAGTGTTTCAAAATACATATATTTATTATTTTATTTTATTTTATGCCCAGACTGGGGCTTGAGTTCATGGAATTTTTAGTCCAAGCTTCGTGTTATTTTTTCAGGTTCCCTACTGATTGCTAGAACTCAATGCATTGGGATCATTCGTGAGCCATCAGAGAAGGGTTTGTTTCTGACATGGCATTACTCTCTGGGTGCTACTGGGTCCTTCACCAGGAGTCGAAAATGTCATGAAAAATGGGGTCTGTTTCACTCACGAGTAGTAGAAAAATAAAGGGAGAGAATTGTGTGAACATTTTTGTCAAAAGTTTTAATCTTAATGAAGTCACTTTTACTCATAACTTACTTTAAGGTAAGATTTAGAGTTAAATTCATCCTGAGCATATGTTTTATACCCAAATCTGGTTGTGAAGTCACGATTTAATAATTATGGCATATTAATTATGATTATAGTAGTTGTTTAGTTATCAAATCTAATATAAGCAGATAGACAGATAGTGTTTGTTGTTGAGAAGGCAAAGCTATAGGCATGTATCTTCCTGCATGCCTTCTTTCCATAGTTCTACCCTGTATCGTATTGTGAGAGTAACTCAGTTTATTTCACAACACCTTTATCGAGGATTTCCATGTCTCTACTTATTCTTCTCTTTTATGACTAACGATTTGACATGTTCCCTGGTCCACATATCATCGCCATGGTCTATGAATATTTCTGCTGAATGTTTCCATGAGCTGGAGTTTTGCAAGGCAGAGGACACAGAGTCACACTACTGTAACTCCCACATCTCCTTCCCTAAAGAACTTTGTCTTGAAGTCTAGTTCACAGTGCAATGCATGTGAAGTAGAAATGATTTAAAAAAAAAACCTGTAATGTTTCCTGCTTTAAACAGTCAAAACTGGCAGGAAAATATTTATTTTAGAAACAGTCAAATTGTATAGCATATCCCACCATTAATTTCCGTTGTTTATTGTAAATAATAAATCTATAAAGATAAGGTATCAATTGCTGATTTACAACGGCTGAACTAAATTGGTAGTTTAGTAGTAAGGCCCATGATGAATCTATAATTACATACAATTAGCCTATTATCCAATAGACCTATGGCTCTTTCATGTCAGTGGTTTAAGAGACCGGATGATAATATTTATCCTCAAGGATTCTGTGCTGATTATGTGGAGCAGAAACGACTTCATCCCACGTCCCTGTGAAAAGCTGGTATCATAAACAATTCTCTCCACTGTGAGATATCAGGCCTCTAAGTAAGTGGATTTCTGCATATAAACCTTTCCGTATTGGTGCCAGGGGAAGGAGTCAGAATTAGATAAAATTGTATTGTGAACGCCCGAGAAAGGAAGTTTGTAGGAACAGAATGAGCAGCAGTAATATAATAAAAGTCAGGCTTCCTGACAAGCTTTGCTGGGTGTGTGAGAAGAATCCAGATGACGCTGCCACCCAGTGTAACCGTGAAGACCAAGCCACGGTGACCGCGGTGTACTCAAACACGTCCTGAAGAACTTAGCGGAGCACTACCATCTTTCAGGGCTATGGCCCAAGATGCTCTTTTATTGTTTTATCCATAATTCAAAGTTATCTTAAGTACAGCATGGGCAAGAACCCTCCGTGACAATGTCTTCATTTGCTATCATGGGACGGGGTCAAGAGACAGGTGAGAAGACAAAGCAGAATGCTTTCACTCTGGTGATCTCCCAGGCCTTGCCCACAGCAGCGCATGTAACAGCTCCTGGGGGAGGCGGTGGCAGCAATTTAGTGCACCTGTCGCAAGAATGCTGCGATGGTCACAGAATGAAGTCAATCAATGGCTACGTTCCAAACACCCAACTCTCTTGGTAAAGATAGCTATGAGCCAAGTGGTGGGGTAGCATGAAGTGACCTAAACTATACGTCATGTGATACACACACACATACTATATGTGCACACTTACACACAAACCCATACATACATAAAATTGAATCCCCATTTATGAGTTATGAAATCATCAGAAAAAAAAAATCTCCCCTGTGGCCACTGATGTACTATGCACAGAGGACTACGTTTCAGAGCCAGTATCTATACTTATTCTATCCTACGTTGGCGAAAACCCGTCTCTGGGACCTAATATCCAAATGTTCATCACTCTCCTTCCTTGCTTGCCAACATGACTTTCCCCCCCAAATTCAGAAAGCAAGAATTTCGCCGCAGGTGCCACCGTATCTGGAAATACTCTGGAAGTTTTCTTTATTCTTTAGATCACACTGAGTTTTGTCTTATTTCCTGAGTTTTCAATCACAATAAACGTCTTCCTCAACTGAAGGCAAAATGAAGCAGTGCTCCGTGTTTTGCTCTTCAAGTGAAGCCCCCTGCAGGACTCAGGGGGAGATTGGATGGGCAGTCCACCAAGGGCGCGGAAATTGCTCTGCGGTGGAGGAGAGCTATCTATGGGGTGTGGCGGGGAAGGAACCCCGCCCTCGGTCTTTGGTTCAAGACATTTTCTGACACCTGCATCTTCTGACGTGTTCTGCAATCATCGTATATTGCATATAAACTCCCGAGGTGCCGTAGTATATTTGTGGGAGCTTCCGTTATGAGAGTACTTTATTTACTTCTTATTGTGGAACCATAAAAAAAAAAATCAGTGTGCACTTTGTCGTCAACGTTTATGTCAGATTTTCTAGATTCAGGGCTGGAAATTCAAGAAAGCCAACTAGAAATCTGGCTCAGGTGGCAGATTGTTTGCCAAACCAAACCACTGCCCCAACCAAGTTCAAACTCCAGTTTCCATACCCCACAGCCCCACACCAACAACAACAACAACAACAAAAAAATAGTGCTGTAAGTTTGCCTCCCAAGTTCAAGAGAAATTGCAAGAAAACTTTACTTAGGAGAGGGGAAACTTGCTGACTGATTCAACATTTTACTTTACTTGGTGGTGTTTGCATTCCTGTGGATTAAATATAAAATAGATTGTTTGGGTCAAACTGTGGCAGGTCTATATGTCTATTAGATTTATTGGAGTAAAGCTGAATATAATTTAGAAAGACATTTTGGAAATTTTCTTTCTTTTTCCTTCCTTCCTCCCTCCCTCCCTCCCTCCCTCCCTCCCTCCCTCCCTCCCTCCCTCCCTCCCTCCCTTCCTGCCTTCCTTCCTTCCTCTTTTGTTTTGGTTTTTGGTTAGGAGTCAGCGTTACTCTGCATCTTTAGATGTCCTGTGTAAGTCTGTTTTGCAGAACCAGCCTTGCTATTTCTTTTTGCAAATGGACACTGAGTGTAGAAATGGAAACTTAGGAAAAACTAGAGGACGCTATTACTCAGGTGTCATTTTGCTTTCCTCTCCACATAGGAGTCTACTTTCCCTAATTCTCATTTGCGATGGTAAGTAGATCTCCGGAATAATTTTTGACCTACCAAGACATGCCTTTGCAATATGCTGATGTTTCTATGAATATAAAAAGACATTCTCCTGCAGGCAGTTGTATTGGCTTTAGAGTGCTAGCATTTTCCATTTTGAATGTAATTATGCAAAATAAATGAAAGAAATCTACCCCGCTGATATTTATGTAACAACTTCTAGAATAAATCTTCTGCTTTACAAATATACGGGGACCATTAGCTTGAAGGCGTCCCACACCATTATTCCGCCGAACTTGAGGAGAGTATGATGACTTTTTTTTCTTTCCTTTTCTCAGATCAGCATTATTTGGCAAAGTAAAATAAAACAGGAAACGCAACTGAAGTTTTCTTTTGCAGTTTGTTTTGAAGAAGCAATGAAGCTACGTCTAAGAACAACAACAACAACAAAAATCAGTGAAGGTTATACCTTGAAAACTAGTTTAGGTATGCCCATTTTTGGAACGATGATTCCTTTTGACCAGTTCATCTTATATTTTTTGGGGGGGTAGGGGGAGAGGAAGATGGGGAGAGTCACGTTTAATTGTTTTCATATTGGTGGCCTACGTTGAACTTCCTTGGGAAACTGCGAAGAGTGTGGGCGGAAATCCATCCTCCTATTTCCATCTACTGTCTCAATGTCGGTGCCCATTGCACCAGTGCCGGCCACAAACAATGTACACGATTCCGTCTTCTCTGCTGACGGTTAAGGTAGCAACGACCCCGAAGGCAGAAGGGTTCCGGGAAAGGAAGAGCTGGGAAGGAAGGACTCTTCTCTCTCCATCGGTCCCACCAGGACCCAGTTCATTCGTGAGCACCTGCACATTGGCGGTGTCAGAGCCTCTGGGTGCAGCCCACCTCCTGCCTCCCTAGGTGAAACTCGTGTTTTCTAGCTCCTCCAGGTGTTGGTTGTGAGGTTCTGTTATTTAAAGCTGAAAATGGTATCTTCCCCCGGGCCGCTCCTAACCCGACCCCAAATATCACTTTCACCCACTCAGGGAATGAGACCGCCGCACACCCTCAGACCCCAGTTCTTCACCTAAAGCTTTCGGTTCCCTTTGTTTTTATTCTGGTGCTGGGATTTGAACTCGGAGCCTCCTCTCTCTCTCTATCCTCTCTCTCTCTCTCTCTCTCTTTCTCTCAGCTTTCTTTTTCAGTCAAGGCTGGGTGCTCTATCACTTGAGTCAAGCCTCTATCTGAATATTTTTGCTGGTTAACCAGAAATGAAGTCTTTCAGACATTTTCTGCCCAGGCTGGCTTTCAACCACAGGATCGTTCAGATCTCAGCCTACTGAATAGCTAGGATTAGAGGCAGGAACCCCCGGGACCCGCCATCCTGGCTGTTCTTGATCATTTTTAAGTACAGTCCAGCACAAGATACAATCCTACCTTCAAAGTAGAAAATTATAAAAGAAAACTGCTACTCTGGGATTCTTATCTAAGGAGAGTCTGTAGGAAAGGACTCCCTTCACTCTTTCTCCATATGTCCCCAGGGGGTGATTTGGGAACCTGGTCCTTGTGAAAGTTCTCTAAGATGGTTCTAGAATCCCTTACACGGAGCGGGCTTCTCCTGCTCAATTCTGGGTTCACGGACTGAACTAGCTTTTCCTTCCGTCAGCCTTTAGTACTGGCTGATTGCCGAAATGCCGCCAGGTGTTGTGGCTTTGTTTTCAACTTATGCCACTGAAAAGTAATGCGGTGCTTAATGTCAAGAGGGTGGGGGGAAGAAACCTCGACTCCATGAAATTATTACTGTATATGGGACTGGCATTTGAGAAGCGAATGAGAGCAAGTTGCCCTTCCCTGTGTTCCGTAAGCAGTGCGTACAGTTGTTAGGGTATAGAATAAGGTTTTAAGAATCCCCTTTGTGTTGCAAGAAAACTTCTTTCAAGAGCATGGTGGTGCCCACCAAAGATAATGTGTGTGGGGGGTGGGGGGTTACTTAGAGTTAGGGGGTTGGTGAGTTTAAGGATTTCCAGCCATCAAGTCGACAACAATTCCACGTGTAAATACACCAGTAGTTACGTCAATAACAGCTTGGTAGCATTCCAGAGAAGTCAGTGGCATCCTTAGCAATGCGCTCGTAGGGAAGTGTATCCTCAGCACAACTATGAATGCAAGACCAGGTGCTGTAGTGAATGCCAGTAATCCCAGCCACGTCTTCCTAGAGGGGTGGGGTAAGGGGAAGCTCTGAGGATGTGTGGTTCCCATAACAGAGCATCTACCCAGCAAGAGCGGGTCTCCCTGAGTTCAAAACCTAGTACTTCCAAAACCAAAGGAAAAAGAAATACTCCCGCTGTAATTTCCTGCCATTGAGAAGCTAGATGATTCATTTCCAAACCTAACGTGCTGAATGGAGAGACGGGGGGTGGGGAGGGTGCTGGATGGAGTTTATTATTTGGGGGATGTTTATGAAGATGTTCTTCAGGGGGAAAAAACAAATCTTCGTTTCAATCTCTAGAGTCGCGTCCTTTATTCACTCAAATGGCTCTCACCCGCCAGCACCGATTTCCTTACTGGGATATTAAAATAGGAAGCTGAAGTCTTCCCTACCCGTCTCACGAGAGCGTTCTGAGGATCAACTTGAATGCACACGAGGGGGGTCCTTGGACACGATGTGTTAGCGCCCTGCGTGTCTGAGATCTGGCTTTCTTACCCTCAGAGGTGTCTGTAATGGAGGTTTCCATGGGGCCAAGCAGGCCGAGGGAACGGGGAGGGGAGAGTCCAGCCTAGGTTTGCACTCCAGGTCTGCCATGAGCTCCCGGAGCCAGGGTGGCGGTGTAGACCCAGGAAGGAATCTGCAGTGCCACCTCCGTGAGCAGGAGGAGGCTTCCGCTCACCGTCAAGCAACCTTGAAAGGCAGCGCCTGTGTTCAAGCCATGCAAGCTTTGTCCCAATGTCAGCGCCTGCCAGAGGATGCTGCTGAAGCGGGGGCCGGAGACACAGGAATGGGGTCCCCTGGACGGGGAAGCCTCAGTGTGAGGGGCTGCGTGTGGTACCTCACTTTAGAAGCCCCTGAAGCATTTCAGTCCTGTGCGATGCTGTGGGAAGCCACGTCTAGTCACCTTCAGAACACAGATGAATCATTGAGAGGGGAGAGGAGTAGCTCTCTCCGCCATTGCCTTGCCCCCCTCCCTTGAATTTACTTCAGCTTTTTCTTGGCCTTTTATCTTTTCAAAGGTTTCCTTTATGGCTCTCTGACCTACCATTAAAGCAGGCATTTGTTTCCCTGCTTTGCTTTTCGGGGTTTTTTTTTTTTTTTTTTTTTGTATTTGAGTGAGATGTTTATCTCATTTTATTCAGCTTAACCATAAAAAAAAAAAAAGACTTCCAGGAGCTTTTCATTATTCATTTTCTTTGTAGAGTTCAATCAATTGTTCTCATTTCTGTTTCAACTGATAACCGGGGCTGTTAATTCTCAGCCTGGGGAGGGGGGCCGCTGCTGTCATCTTTGGGAGATCTTTAACCCTTTCGGGGAGCAGGGTGGGGGGCAGGTTTGACGCTCCGCCGTTTACCTTTTTGGAATTTCATAGGATCTTTCAGCCATGTTTCAATTTCATGCTACACTGCCGTCGCGACTCTTCTCCAGTCACTTTTCTTTCTGTTATTATTTACTGTCCTTTATCTGCTCCCCGCCTGTGCCCCGCTTTTCATCTGAAAGCATCCCTGGATTGCGTGGACACAGCCACCTGTGTGCGGGCCCTGGGAACTCGCGTGGCCCTCTTCCCCCTTCTGCTCTCCAGGTGAGCCAAGCCAGCAAGGGCTGAGGACAAAGGGAAGGAAAACCTCGCGTGGGATGACTCCCAACCTCATCCTTCTTGTCAATGACTTGACTTACTTAGACTTCGATTTCCCATTTTAGATCAGCACTGTATCTCCTACCGTTTGCATTCCTATTCGGTGTTACCATCCCATCTTCTCTTTTTAAAATCTTTAAGACTATTTTCTACAAATTTTCCTACCCCCAAAATCTCCATTTCATGACCTTCTCTCTCCCCGTGTTAAGCGTGCAGTTTTTAACCTTGGTCTTTGTCTTGTCCCATATCTTTCTGCTCTTGATTCCACCCACTGCTGTCCTTCAGCTAATCTAGGGCACTAGTACAAATATTTTAGGTTTAAATCTGTTTCTACCATTTCTATACACAACATAGAACAATAAAGACAAAGGGAACATTTATACCACCAGTGTCTAAATGAGCGGTCCTTCTATTCATTGTGTCATTAAAAGCTACATATATATACATATGTATGTATATATGTGAGTATACATGCAACTATATACATACACACATATAACTTTATGCATACCTACACATCTCTATATAACTTTCTATGCACTTATTTGTTCGCATATGTAGACACACATAAAATTTACCCATAACCAGGACAATAATTCTGATTGCCTAGTACTCTGTAACATGCTAGCTAAATCAACTTGCTTAAGAAGATCTGAATCAGTGCACAATGTCCTCAGGAGGGATTCTTTTTTCACTTTTGATCTCCTTAATATTTTTGTAGGGAGGAACTCCTTTTTACCAAAGTTCAAGTTAGTAAGCAGGTTTTCCAGACCCCCTACCTAACAATGCTGGGTCAGGACGGTTGATTCACTTATAAAAGAGGAATCCAAAGGTTTTTGTTGTTTGTTTTAACTACTGTTTTCAAGGTACTGTGCCAGTCTTAACTGTGTAGGCATTCTGTGTTGCGTATACCTCCTTTTGCTAAGATGTAATAACTACCCTCAATTTTTATATGCTCCTTTTCTTTCACTTACAGTTTTCCCATCTATTATCCTTTTAATCTATTATTCAATTTCTTTCTCTTTTTTTGGCCCATCTTGGGGCTTGAACCCAGGGCCTGGGTGCTTTCCCTGAGCTCTTTTGCTCAAGGCAAGTGCTCTACCACCATTAGCCACAGCTCCACTTCTGGTTTTCTGGTGAGTAATTGAAAGATAAGTGTCTCATGGACTCTTCTTTCTTGGGCTGGCTTTGAAGCTGGATCCTCGGCTACAGTTTCCTGATTAGCTAGGATTACAGGCATGAGCCACTGGTACATGGCTCTTATTCACTTGTTCTTGATGAAGAGTTTTTTAGAAGTCAATCACGGGGGCTGGGGATATAGACTAGTGGCAAGAGTGCCTGTCTCGGATACACGAGGCCCTAGGTTCGATTCCCCAGCACCACATATACAGAAAACGGCCAGAAGCGGCGCTGTGGCTCAAGTGGCAGAGTGCTAGCCTTGAGCGGGAAGAAGCCAGGGACAGTGCTCAGGCCCTGAGTCCAAGGCCCAGGACTGGCCAAAAAAAAAAGTCAATCACACTATTGATTCTTTTATGCCTTTCTGTTTGCTGTAAATGGTATATAGTCAAGATTCCTTCAGGAATCCCAGACAGCTGATTTGTCTTCCTGGCTGTATAGTATTCTATTATACACACACGTATTTATGTGTGTATGATATAAATATGTATACAAATATATGTGTCTATGTGTGTATACACATATATTTCCAGATATATTTATTTCATAAGGATATATTCATTCAAGTAGGATCATTAAGTCAATGTTGCCATATTTTTTAAGGTATATTGATGTATAGGAGAATGTGTTTTTTTTCTAATGTCACCTTGGTTTAAAGACATCTGTAGATCTTCCTGCATTGACCCTTTGCTTTTCCTCCTTCCCAAAGCTGTCATTTTGCATTCTTTCTACCTTCTTTCATGTGACACTCCAAAGCCATTCCCTAGGAACTAGCTCACTGTAATGCAAGGGGAGTTTTCCAGGAGAAGTTACACCCACAAGCAGGAAGTTAGAATGTTGATGTTCAATAAGTTGGGGCAAATGATGACCAGAATCCATGGCATCTTAGAACACTGGGAGAAGTGGCTGGGAACGTGGCCTAGTGGTAGAGTTCTTGCCTAGCATGCAGGGAGCCCTGGGTTCGGTTCCTCAGCACCACATACATGAGAAAAGCTGGAAGCGGTGCTGTGGCTCAAGAGATAGAGTGCTAGCCTTGAGCAACAAGAAGCTCAGGGACAGTGCTCAGGCCCCGAATTCAAGCCCCAGAACTGTTAAAAAGAAAAAAAAATAACTAGGAGAAGAGCAAAACCTCAGCTTTGACTGGAAAGACATTGTTTCTCCTGATGTGGTGTTCGAGAGGCACCCATTTGGCTCTGTTTTTGAATCCGCGCACGTGCAACTCAATTGCAGTGTGTGACGAGCAGCTATTTTCTGGCTCCATCCACCTTCTGCTTTTCCCCCTTGACACTGTGACCCTGATGAAGTAAGTGGCATCTTTCCAGAGGAAATGATTAAATCAAAAACTGCTATGCAATCAGAATCATTCAAAATAAAAGCTTACCCTCCCCAGTACAAGTTATGCGGGGAGGGGATTGAACAAAGAGCAAAGCCCTTTGATGACAAACCAACCATGGACAGGCGTGGATTTTTTTTTTCCCCATCAGAAACTTACTTCCGTCACATTTCTTTCCAAATTATACTGAAAGTCTTAAATATATGTTCTCTTCCATTCCCCTTTCTCTGGGGGAGATTTTATCATTTTACTTTGATTTCACTTACTCATACATAGCATCCGTAATTGTGAGTTGGACTATTCTCAAGACGGTTCTATATAAACACACTCCCTGCGATGGCAGAATGGAGAACTGAGAACGTATTGATTTCTTTTTTTTTTTTTGTTCCTGCCCTTCTTACATTTTTTAGGGAAAAAAAAAATAATAAATAAACCTAGCAAACCAACTAGACCGGGAGTCTGTGAGCCACCATTGGCTCAGACCTCTGCCTAGGCAAAGATCAAACGAGCGTGATCCATCTCCTTCATCTCCAGCTTCAACTGCGGGCCAGAAAACCTCCTTCCTTGGTAGTTGACAGTAAGCGAGGTTGGCTGATCCACTCCTCCACCATTTCCTAACCGTGTTTTAGACAAAGCGAGACTTTGTCTTCCAGACTCTGTGACCTTCAGCAAGACTTTGTCTTCGAGACTCTGTGACTCTTCTGTTCATGTTAAATGTCTTCTTCGATTTGCTGGGCACTCGGTTTCACCTATGGCAGACTCTTCAACCACCTTAAGATGGTCTCATTTAAATCCAGCATGTATTTTGTGGAAAATGTGGTAAGGTATGCAAGTCCCTAGGCCACAGGGCAGCATCGAACAGATGCACAGACAGCATGAGTGAGCAAGCTCCAGGAATCAGCAAAGGCCCTGCTCTACCTAGCCCGGGCACAATTAACACTCTTGCTCGAATGGATTCCCTCCATGTACCTTCCTTTAACCAGAGCAAATCAACCAGCTGAGAACTAAATGCCAAATACCGGTTTGCATTGAATGTTGGGCTTAGTTTGATCTTAGAGCCAAGTGTGATGTGTGTCTTTCCTTTCCTCTTTTTTTCTTTTTTCCCCTTTCTTTCTATGTTACTTGCCCAGTCCTTGGTTTTGATGTTAGCCTCTCCCTTTGCAAGCTACAGAACAGAAGCTACAGGTTAAAGAGCTCATTTCTGTATGCGTTCAGATCACTGGAATTGGTGAAAGCACATAGGAGTGGATCGGTGCTGGACACTGGATTTCTCAGGCCACTGAGGGGTTAGAACTTAGAATTCCATTCTAAATACGGAATGGATAGGAATTTAAATAAATCATTGATAGTAACTTTTAAAAAAATACAGTCATTTTTTGCTTACTTTTTTCCCGTGAAGGCTAAGAATGTTTCCACCCATATTCTCGATGCCGGCAGGGGCCTTCGTTTGTGAGTTTGACATTCTCATCTTATAGGCTTGGACTGAGGTGTGAGGACATTTCAGTTTTCTGGGCACTGGATGGAGAATGCAAATAACCATCAGCCTGACATGGAGGGGGGGTGAGGGGAACGCATGACGTTGCTGGGACTGAAGATGTGTGCACATGTTTGGAATTTGCAGCACTGCCCACGAGTGTTCGCCACGTCGGTTCTTAGCAGGCGGACCTTTCTGGTGTTTTCTCAGGATTTCTGAGGCTTGGAGGTCGAGCTCGGTTAGCACAGTGCTTGCATGAAGTGAAGCTCTTGCATGGGTGAAGCTCTGGGTTCGAGACCCAGCAGGAGACAGGAAAAGGCATGTATTTGTGAAGAAGAACTCCTAGCAACCTGGGGAAAGGTGGAGCCGCCGCAGGTCGGAGCTAGGGGCAGGAAGAAACGTTCTCCTCTTCAGTGTCTGCTGTCTTGGAAGAAGGGGGGTAGAACACTCAACTCCCGGTGAGGAAGAGCACCTTAATCTGATCACACCTGAAGTCTGAGAATCACGAAAAATAGCGGGTATTAGTTGGTACTTCGATCCTTGACACTTTTGTCCCTGGGATGGGGTCAGACTTGGAGTTCTTTGTTTGAAGAACAACATTTAGAAGTCATATCCATACTGTCTATTCTGGGCTCATTGAACTTGATGCCTATGCATGTCAACATTGAAAGCCAGAAATAACCTGTAGGTGCATTAAGAAAGGGGTAGAAAATACTTAAAATATTATATATTAATGACATGATCCAGTAGCCAACTACAGCATCTGGAATAGACTAGTCCCTTCCAGGTACTTTATAGTCACATAAGATATATATTTCTTTTTCCTAAATACCTGGTCTTGCAGACTTTTTAGAACTTGCCTCTGGTATTTAAACTTTGGGAAATATAATGTACTAGTCCTATTCTTCTAGCTTTTAAAATGCAAGTGCTATTTCAGACCAAAAAGGAAAATCCATATGCATGCATTAAGAAATAGATTTACATGTTCTGACACTTTGATTTCTCTGGTCAGAAATTTGAAGTTTACCACAAAAAAAGGGACCCATTAATGTTCAACCTTACTTCACTTTTAAGCCAGAGTACTATTAGAGTGATTACCCTTATTTTATAAAATGTGTATCTTAATGGTACTTTTCTTTTTTAATTCATATGGGCTGGTTTCCTTTTCTTCTTTTCTCTTTGTCGATTTAAAATATTTTAGCCACCACTTGTTTGAGTGATTTCAGCTCTTTACATTCTCCAAATGTAAATGTGTCTATAAACATAGCTTTCTAAAAAATGGACGGCCATTCAGATTATAATCAAGTTGAGCAATATTTCAAGAGTCATTGAAAGGTTCCAAGATTTAATTTTGAGCAATTGCTAGGTCTCCAGGACATGCCTAAATGGTATGTCAGCCCGAGGAGAAATACTCAAAACGGGAGTCACAGGGTCTGAAACTCCCGTCCCGATGACATTCAAGGCAGTGTGCAAACTTGTCGGAGTTCCTCTGCTCCCTAGGCTTCTCCGAGCCACCCCACCGTGTCGAGTGTCAACGTGGAGTCTTTCAGAAGACTGAACTACGCGTGGCGTGTGGAGGTCAACAGGACACCGGGCGTTGCTCTGTGTGGACCGCCGTGGGAGCACTGCAATCACCACCGAGGCCGCGGCTGTGGGCGTTGATACCACGCTCTATCGTAATCAAATCTGGTGTTTCTGATCACAACCCGACCACCGCCTCGGAGCAGGTTCTGGCCTCCATGCGTAGCTGCCATGGCAACAGGAAACTAAAAATACCCAACTCTACAACCGACCTATATTGGACAGTTGGATTATCATTATTTTTTTTTTCCAATTGAGTTTTTCAGACTCGTTAATGGATTCTGTCATAGACACACACACACACAAAAAATAAAATAAAAATAAAATACTGGATTCTACTAGCAGTAGCCAGAAATGAATCCTAAAAACAGAGACCAGAGTGATTTCATAATTACCTGCTGTGACCATTTACCCAGTTTCTGTTCCATTCTTTTGTTGTGAGGTTTTTTGTTGTTTTTTTTTTTCCTGTAATATGAAATCGGTCCGAGTAGATGGAGATGTCAGTGCAGACAGTAGAGACAAAGCACAATCCCCCCATGGTTCAGATTGATTTCTCTTTGGTGTGTATTTAATTTTTTCTCTGGGATGGGTTTTTTTTTGCCCCAATAATATGGAAAAACAACAACCCTCGCAAGCAAAGCCTGAGATTTACCATCTGTTGAACACCTGCTTCGGCCACATGCTTTCTGGGGAAAATGAAAATCTATCAAATATGGTTGATGGTACTGTGTGTGTGTGTGTGTGTGTGTGTGTGTGTGTGTGTGTGTGTGTGTGCGTGTGTGTGTGTTTATACCAGTCCTGGAGTATGAATTCAGGGACACTGTCCTGAGCCTTAAAAAAATATATATTGCTCAAGGCTAGCACTTTACCACATGTACTACAGCTCCATTTCTGGCTGTTTGGAGATGTCTCAAGGACTTTCCTGCCTGAGCTGACTTTGAGCCTTGATTTTCCAATCTCAGCTTCTTGAGTAACAGGCATGGGCCCCTGGTGCCTGGCCCAAAAGAATGTTTCATAGTTCAATCAAGCGTTCATAATGTTTTAGGCGTGTTTCTAAATGAACAAACCTTGGGTCCACTGAGTGTTGATGAAGTACATTCCTCAAATGTGAGAGAAAGAAAGAGACGGGGCTAAGTCGCCACTGCATTTTAAATAAACTGAGCCGTAGTGTTGTTCTTGGATAGTAAAAGTGATCCACACAAAGAATCCATTCCAATTCTAATTCGAAGGACACTCCAGTAGGCCTGGAGGAGATGGTTTTAAAATTTACCAAAATGGGCTGGGAATGTGGCCTAGTGGTAGAGTATGCTTGCCTAGCATGCATGAAGCCCTGGGTTCGATTCCTCAGCACCACATAAACAGAAAAAGCTGGAAGTGGCGCTGTGGCTCAAGTGGTACAGTGCTAGCCTTGAGCAAAAAGAAGTCAGGGACAGTGCTCAGGCCCTGAGTCCAAGGCCCAGACTGGGGGAAAAAATTATCAAAATGCTAAGTGTTTTCATAAACGATTACAAAGCATAGTCTAAACGCTATAGCAGTCAAAAATCCTACAAGCCTGGCCGCACACACAGAGGAAGCAATGTCAGAAGAGCCTGACCCTAAGTAAAACTGTGTAATGTTTAGTTTATAATCAAGGTAGCACTTTTAGCCATTACACCTGGTGAGAGGAAAGAAAGATGGAACGTTTTCATAAATAGCAATGGTGAAACAGCTGCAACACTGAGAAATGGTTTTCTGATTTGCATAATAAAAGGGCACAAATTCCTTATGGATTAAAAAAATTAAAACAATGTAAAACCATGAACTTATTAGATAAAAATGAATACAGTTAGCCTATTTGTATAGTTTTAGAATAAAATATAGAATACCTACATAAATATATATACACTACATGAAAGATGGAATATATTTATATAAAATATAAAACATGTTGATATTTACACATTACAGTGATACCTTACATAAAATGTAGAATATATTTCTAGCATAAAGAAAATACAAAATTTAAATGTCTTACATAAAATACAGACTGTTAAAGAAATGTATGTATTGGGTATTATATTTTTCCTTGTGTTTTGTTGCTTTGTAATGAAGTATAAGTTTGCAGGCCTTACATTAGATTTACATTGATTTTTTTTTTTAGAATACCCTGTGGAGATTGCCCTTATGTTTACCCTGTTCATTCTCATGCAATCATGTTTACAGTACAAAAATAAAATAAAATGCTAGCCTTTTTTAGGTATAAAACTAGAAGCACTAACTCTTTACAGTGAACTAGAATAAACAACATAAAGGAGGGCATTTTCTCTGCCTCAGAGTTCATGTACGTAAACACGGTTTGTTTACCACCTGCCCCAGAAGTTCTGTTCACTGTTGTTTAATTTTTTTTTTTACTTTTTCTCAGTATTCCCACTAATATTCTCCTGTTTGTGTCTGGCCTGGATCTTCTTTACTCGTTGAATAGCTCTAAGATCATTTATTTTAAAACTGTGACTACTAAGTCTCACGTCCAGTATTCCTAGGAACACTTTTTTTTTTTTCTGGAAGGTTCTGTAGCTTAAACTGAGAACCCCCTGCCTCTCAGACCCATCGCTCAACCCTTTTGCTTGAGATATTTTACAGGCAGGGATCTGGGCTTCCTCAAGCCATGACCCTGCTGTCTCTCCCTCCAGTGTACCTAGGGTTACAGACGATGATGCCTGGCCTGTTCTTTGAGATAGAGCCTCCCCAACATGTATACACAGTCAGCCTGAGTGAAAAATACCCTCCAATCTCTATTTCCCCAGGTCCTGGGATAACGGGTGGGGGCCACCACGACGCTCTGCCCTTTTAACATCGGAGCGAAACGTGTGTCCTTGATGCATTAGACTGTAACTGTCCCCAAAGAAGTCTTGCAGCACATAGATGAGTAATAAGTCAGTCTGCATGGCGTCGGGGGAGGAAGGAGAGAGCTGCGCATCTCTGTCACACACACGCGTCTGCCGGGGATCTATTTTTAGAAAAAAAAATTGGAAAGTATAAACATGGGGGGGTGAGGGAGGGAAGGAAGGCAAATGCAAGGAAGACATGAAGCAAAACTGCCTGAGCTCCTGTGGCTGAACCCCACCTGGGAACTCTGTAGACCTTCTAGATCCTTCTTTGAGATGTCCCCATGTTCCCACCCGGGGCAAGCCTGTGCTTCCACAGGTATGGATCAATTAGTATTTGGTCCAATTCATACCGATTAGTATGTGATCAAGCCAACCTCGGAGACTGAGGTAGGGCTCAGGACTCTACAGTTCCAGGTGCTGGATTTTGCGGAAAAGCCCAACCTGACTGTGAAGCACAAACGTGAAGGAGGCGGGTAGCAAGCATCTACAGCATCTACAACCCAAGGTAGCATCTTGGATTTGAGACGCAAAAATGCGCACACCCGAATGAACGCAACGTAGAATTTGTCGGTAAGATAAGATGGCGAGCAGAGCCCTGTAAATGATCAAACAGAAGTCGAAGTCAAATGCACTGTTCGTGTTATGTGATGACCCAAGGAGCATTCGGAAATTCCGCAATATGGAAATCCAAGTGTTCTGCCCAGGAAACCATCTCACTGACGGAATGCACAACGCTCACCTTCCTGACGTCGACACAGAAATGGCTGGTAGTGGTATCTCGTTTGGTACTGAGTGAACTCGAGAGCTAGAACACCGCACACCCTCAATACCAGATTCTATTTTTAAATAAGATAAATTCAAGGAAGGTAAATGTAATTGCCTCTACTTAGAGTCTTGAATGTTCGATCCTCCCCCTTGTAATTGCATAGAACAACAGAGGAGTATTCATTAACTATAATGTAAGCGAGTAAATAGTATCTTTTGTCTGCCAGAAAAGGAAACAATCTAGAGATTCACTGATTGAACATCATGGAATATCCCTGTCTTCGGCTGAGCTTATTAGATTAAATTAGGTGTCTTGGTCTAGTTGTAAATACAATTAAATGAAAACATACACCAATGAAAACACGCTGAGAATGGTGTTTAGGTTGGTCCCCTGGCCTCGGTAATTGGTAATTATTTAACTGAATATTTATGAACACCTGTATTAGTTAGCTTTCTCCTGTTCTGCCCATGTGACAGAATACCTGACAGAAACAACTTAAAGAAGGAGAAGGGGGGGTGGAAATTTATTCTGGTCACCATTTCAGTGGGTTCATTCCACCACGTTGGACACGCTCACACCACACTGGGCAGGAAGTGGAGGGCTGAGCAGCCCAGGAAGTGATCACGGCAAGATGGCTTCTCCAGGGTCACTCCCCTTCCTGGTAGCCTATTTCCTTCAGTGAGGTCTCACCTCCTGCTTGGTACCACGCCCCAATAGAGATGTCATATTATGAAGCCAGCAGAGGATTCATCTACTGATTAATCTATCAATGTATTGATTAGGCCAAAGTCCTCAAAATGCAAGATCCCCCAGGAGACCTCTTATAATGTACCTCTGACCCCGAGCCTTCTCCCTTTCTAGTCCTCTCAGCTCTAGCCTTACAAGACTCCTGACAATTCCAGGTTGGGGGAGGGAGGGGGGTGGACCAAGTATTCTTCAGTCACTGTGATTTCCTATTGCTCTTTTCAGCTTTGGATGATCTTGGTCCGAGCATCCGGAGCTTTCTTCGCTCTCTTCCTTCAGGTTCTTCTTCCAATGCCATGTTCTTCACAGAGGCATTGCGGGATCATCTGTGAAGTTACAACGTTCCCCCCCCCCCCACCACTCTCTCTTTTCTTGGCAGGCACTTATTACTATTTGACCAACGACATACTTACAAGCATAATATTCTGCCGCCTGTGGCATTCACTGGGATATAAGCTTCTTAAGGACAGAGACGTCACCCTTAACTGCTCCCACCCTCACTGTCACAGGCATGCAATAGAAGAATTGCCCAATAGGTCCCTCGGAGTAGTTATGTAATTGAATATCTAAACGTGTGCCTAGCCTACACTGTGTAGAAAGTGAAGTTAATAGACTACATCTGCATGATAAAACACAACTAGAATGCCACAGTGACTAGGAGGAAATGACACAGGAGAGAAGAAAGTAGGGAGGTTGACTCCGAAAAGCTAAGATGCTTTCTTTTCTCAGGTAGCTTTAGAGCTCAAGGAGTTGGGACTCAGTGTGGGGCAAAAAGGAATTTCAAGGCAGTTAGAGCATGTGCAAAGGCCCTAGAATTTGAATCAGCTGGTAGATGATTCAATACAACTATGAATAATACAATAAGTGAGTAAAAGTTAGGGGCTTGGACAGCTTAGGGGGTATTTGAACACCAAGCTTGTAGGGTCCTGGAGACGACGCAGAATCCTAAAAGAATCTGAAATGTGGAAGGGATATGTTCGTTCACCGCTCCGTGGGACAAGGTCACACATAAAACATGTTTGTTTTCCAACTTGAAAATTGTTATCTGGTGCAGCCGACATACCAGATATCTTGACCACCAGCTGCCATGATGCAATTGTCCAGTGCTAGAAAAAGCTGTATCAGGAGCTGTAAAGTATCCCGACACTACAGGCCTATCAAGAAACCGCAGGGTGAAATCGAACGAAGGAGTGAGGGAAGGTTCTAGAAGGTGTAGTGGTGGGACCGGACAGATTCTTCTACTCAAATCTGATCTCTAGCATGCATTTAAAATGACCTTGGAGAGAAGGAAGGACAGGGGAAAAAGAAAGAGAGAGAGAAAGAGAGAAGGAGAGGGAGAGAGAGAGGGAGAAGGAGAGGGAGAGGGAGAGGGAGAGAGAGATCAGAGCACCAAAACAGTTTTCCTTTTTTAATGTAAAAATATTTGATAAGTTGTTGAAGGGTTACATTTATTAATTGCGCCTGGAGGTGAGGGCAAACTGGAGTCATTCCCCCAAGATAAGATGATTGGCAGTATACCCCGGAGAGGGGAGCAGGAATTTAAACACTGAGAATTGTTTAATTAGCCTAACTGCATTCAGGACCTCTCAGCCTAATTTTCATTGTTTGTATTACATACCATAACATCTTTCAATATCAGGCCATCTTTTATTTTTTTTTTTCAGTCTCAAGCCCCAAGACTCCAGCACAGTGTTTTAAGATAACCTACCAGGCATCTCATTCTCTAAAGAAACCAATTATATAGGAAATTAATAATTAAAAATTATAAATAGAAAGAACAAGAAAACATGCATACTCCATGTCCTGCGGGTAGAATTTTTTTTTTTGGCATGATGTACAGGGAATTAGGTGCAAAAAAAAAATTCCATTTATGTTAATGGGCATTGCATGTCTAATTTCTCATGCACCACGCCGCTGATTTCTCCCCTTGTGTCTTTGTCAGTACGTGGGACCTTTGCAGGAGGGAAGAAAAGCGAAGGGTTTATTTGATGGCCTGTCAATCAGAAAGGCAACCAGAGAAATTCCGACGCTGTTTTTAACCTCTATAGAAACAGTTAGTCAGCCCATGTGCTTTTTCTTCCTGCCAGATGCTGTCATTCATCAAATTCCTATTAAGAAAATGGGATTCTGCAAAAAATAAAAAAATCAATGAGGGTTTGGGGTTTTTTTGTTTGTTTGTTTGTTTCCCCTCATTTGGAATAGATATTCCACAAAAACCAGGTTGCAAAGATGTTTCAAAGCCTTCACAAAAAGTCTCTGGGCACCTGACAGTGTCCAGACTAATTTTTGCTGACCTTTAATGATGACTGTTAGGTGCAGTCTTATGTCATTCAACAACCATACTCTAAAATTGCCTTTACCTTGCATTGAAGCCTAGAGGTCAAACATGGATTTGTTTGTGGTTCTGCTCGTTCATTTAAGAGGGGGAGGGAAGGCTAACAATTAGCTGCTTTAACTATTCTTTTAGTCTTGGTGCATAAAGGCAGGTACTGAAATGTTTGAAAAAAGCAAGCAATCGCAGATGCAATGTGGATTGTGGGTATCTAAGGGTAGAAAAACAAAAGGGAACTAAGCTATGTTTTGGGAGGATTTTTCCCCCCTCATCACCAAGTAAAAAGAGCTTTCTTTCATTTTTTCTTGCTTAGTGCCAAGGAAATATTTAATTGCTCTGAAATCCCACGTGGGCCTGGTTGTGTTTTTGTTGATGGTTAAAGGAAGAAGATACCTAGAGAACAGAAGTACTCCTCGTTTTGGAGAAAATAAAATCCTTCCCTTACGTGCACCCCTATTGATTCTCTCTCTAGGGTTTGGCTGAAAGTTCTGACAGCAATCATGTTTGGATTTTTAACTTCCAGTGCTCTAGGTGAGCATATTGATACTTGACCTCATTTCTAACTCACGCTTCCTTGAAGTGTGCTCGTGGTAGCCCTGGTGACTTCAAATGATCGTTGGTGAGCCAACTGCCGATGGTGGACGTTTAAGGATAAAGAAGAGCCTGTGTCACTTAGACAAAAACCTACGGAGTGGAGTTTAAGGAAGGAGGGCTTTGGGGACACCCGGGGGATTGCTTACAATGGTTTACCAAGAAAACTTAAGTCCTCAGTGTTCCTGAATGGCCAGGCCAGGAGAAACAGGATCTGCTTACTTAGGAAGCGTGTGGCAGATACTCAGAACAATAAGTAAATGAAACTACAACCTGCCAGCTGTGGGATCCATGGTATCCATTCCGGCCTACCTCAAGTCCAATTTTTTTCTCTTAAAGATCACAAGCGAACCCTACTGTCATTGCTTAGCATTGGAATTTTCCCCTCTCTCTCTCTGCTGTCTTTTCTTCCCTCTCCCCCCCGGGGTGGCTCCCTCTCCTCAAGCTCAGGGCAGTGACATTGCCGATTGACTGTGTAGAGAACACATCTAGCCGTCAACCTGGGTCTCCACCCCAAAGCAGAGCCTCCCGCTTGCCCCTTGCCCTGAGCGGAAACCTGTTCCTGCTCCTGGGGTCACACATGGTTCACTTTTCAGGTAGGCAGAGGCCCGGCGCTTGCTCTGCCTGACTCTACCAGTCATTCCCAGTGATCGGTGGTGACTGGCGTTCCCGCGTGCACGGAGCGTCTGTGGGTCCGAGGACGACGCTCTTGTTTATTCAGGAATTTGTCTGTGAGTTGAGACGATTTTCTCTGCTAGTCCAGGTTTGCTGCTCAGCTGTTGGCTAAACTCACATCGTCATTCTGGGAAAGTACTGCTGTCTGTGTTTTGGAACCAGCACAAAATTTGAGTGTTTGATCAGCCACGGAGGATGGGGAGAGAACAAAATTCTTATTGGAAGGTTTCTGTGCTTTGTAAAACACAAGTTTTAGTTGTGTGTCCCCTACCCCACCCCAGAATGGACAAGTCAGTTCTCACTACAAGCAGAGGAAGGCTGTGTTTCAGCTTGCTATTTTTTTTTTCTTCTAGTATTTCTTGGTTGAATTTCTCTTTCACCACTGCTTTTGAGATGGTCTTGTCTCCCCTACTCGACAATATACTTCTCTTTGGGAAAAGGAGTCTTCAACTCTCTATTGATGCTTTTTATTTTTTGGGGTGGGGGGTCAGGGGACACGGTAGTAGAGTAATTGTGCAGTTTGAATTCAGGGCCTGGGCGCTGTTCCTGAGCTTTTGTGCTCACAGATAGCGCTCGACTACTGGAGCCACAGCTCCACTTCTGGCTTTGTGGTGACTAATTGGAAGTAAGACACTTACTTGTGGACTTTCCTGCCCAGGCTGGCTTGGAACCATGATCCTCAGATCTCAGCCTCCGGAGCAGCTAGGATGAGAGGTGTGCGCTACCAGTGCCCTGCTAGCGTTACTTTTTAATCTCTAATTCAGATTTCTCCTTCTTGGTCTGTGTTCCTTATGGTCTGTTCTCTTTCTAGTCCTTGGACATAACAAATTAGCAACCTTGTCTTAGTTTAATGGCAGGGTAGTGGATGGTTCCTGTAATGAGCTCCTCTTAGCCATTTCTGCTGGTGCCTTGACCCTCCCAGCCTGACAGATTTCTTGAGCCTTCAGACTTGGTTCTGACGGCCGGTGTTTCATTCATCACCAACTTTGTTGCAGACCAAACAAAACCAGCAAAGGAAAAGACACCAAACACCGGTGTCTCCACATGGGAGTCCAAAAGTCTGAGAGCAGGTACGGGAAGGACTCCACGCCCTCGGAGGCTCTCGAGGGGCAAGTCCGGCTTTCCTGTGCCTAGCCTCCAGGGCCCCCAGAAATCCTGAGCATTTGAAGTTTGTACATGTCTCTCTCCCCCATCCTTTGCTCAGACAGCATTGGTTAACTCTGTCTCCCGTGGGCCTGAGTCACTGTGTTTTATCTGCTTCTAAGGATACAAGCCATTGGGTTTAGGCCTCCCTAACCCAGCACAACCTCATCTGAACACAAGGAGACATTCGTAGTCTGTACTTTTGGGGCACACAGGTGCATTGAAAGATGTTGGGCAGAGATGAGTAGGAAGAGGTGGTCCTTCAACTCCCTGTGCCATTTTATATTTTATTTCCCCTCCCCCAAAGGACCCGCAGGAGAACTAGCGGAATGAACGAAGCAGAATCCTGGGCGCTCTACCTCTCTCTTTCTAATATTTTTTAAATTAAATTTTATTGATAAGGTGATGAACAGAGAGGGTACAGTTACATAATAAGGTAGTGAGTACATTTCTTGTCTTATTTGTTACACCCTCCTTCATTTTTCTTCCCCTTCCCTAGTTCAGATAAGCATATATACAGTATCCAGTGTACCAGAATCATATACAGTGACCACAGGGGGTACGTCAAAGGAAATTCACCTAGTACATTAAACATAATGACAACAGTAAAATCCTCCTGTTTCCATCTCTTGGAGTTCATTTTGCTTAGCCTCATCTTATATAATCATACGTATGTAGCTGTTGAGCTATTGTGCTCCTGGCAGGTCTATCCTAGACCTTTTTATGTTTATTTAGTAAGTGTTTGGTTTTAGAGACATGGTGTAAAGTCGCTGACCAAAACATGTAGAAATGCCATTTGAAAAGAAGTTTGTTGCTTTACAGACATGATCTCTACTGTTCTCCCCTCCCCCTCCAACAACCCCATATCAGGGGGACCATGCACCTTTGTCCTCTGTGCTCTAGGCTTGTCTCGCTCAACATGATCCGTTCAAGATCTGACCATTTCCTGAATGTATTTTGAGGACCTCAGCTGCGGCAACCAAAGCAAGGGCAAGTGACATAAAGGATGTGAAAAACTGGACCGTGAGCCACAAAGATGAAGTGGTCTCCGCGTGGTACATCACTCCTGCACCCCGCCAAAGGCGGTACCTGGCTCCCGTACCCCCACCAAAGGCTCCTTCTGGCCTCCACCTGGAGGGCCAGAAATTACATCCCACAGTGACAAGAAACCGCTCAAAAAGCAAGGCCACGTCTTTCTGGTGGAAACCAATTGTATACTCCATTTTAAGTTCTTGAACACAGTATCTTAGTTTAAAATAAGCATGTCTTCTTAATGTTTTTTTTAAACACTTACTATTTCAATTAGCAGGGTTTCCTAATTCATAGGTAGCCATTTGTCCTCCTGTGTGACCCATGTGATCTCATGGGGGAAGATTCTAGCATTCTGGGTGACCACAATCAGATGATGCTTGAATGCTTGGCATGCAGCGAAACTTCAATAAAGATTTGGTAGATTAATAAACCACTCTAAGAAATGGCTCGGAGTCTTCCTGGCCTTAAGCAGAGTATCTCATTTTTTATATCCACTCCTGTTCTTTCCTTGACATTTAAATCTCCTTGCATCCTCAACTCCATGTAATTTTCCCCAAGATCCTCTATTATTATTATTATTATTATTATTTTGTAGGTGCTAGCATAGTTTGAGCACCGAACTTCGAGCTCGTTATGTAGATGCTTTTCTGCTTAAGCCACATTTCAAGCCCATTGTGGTCTGATTTTTTTTTTTTTGAAGTAAGGTGTCACTGGTTCCCCTAAGGAAGCCTAAATCCCAGTCTCCCCAACTTTTGCTTCCTACTGTGTCTGAGATGACAACCGTGTATGTCCACTACGCCTGGATTTTCCTCCTCTTTCTCTGATGTGATGAGCTCTTGGAAACTTCTTTGACCAGGCGGATCTGGAGTTTCTCCTATTCTCCGTCTCTGAAGCAGCTTCATCAAGACAGCTCTACGGAGTTTTCTTCTTCTCACTGAAAAGGGTGAGATTGGATCCAAGAAGCAGTGAGCATTCTGCCTCTCAATCTCAGCCTCATCTCAACTCCATCAACAACTCTCCTGGACATCTTCAGCTACTGTGTGCATTTAGTTACCAATAAAAAATGTCTCTCCTAACTCTTAACTGGAAGTGCAGTTCTAAACAAGGAAAGGCGGAGTTGTTAGGTATATCCTATATGTCACAGAGACTAGCACACAGTAGGCACTCGAAAAATACTTCCTGGCTCAAGCAATGGGTTAGAATAGAACTGGGGATGTTCTTTATCGTTGATTGCTTTTTATAGTACTTACCCTAATGTGTTTCAAACTTCAGCTGCTTCATTAATATTCAAGACAGAGAACTATTAACTTAAAGCAAACTAAACTTTGCTAACTTCAAAAGGAGAGATAATAAACTACAGAGCCCACTAAGGTAGAATGCCTTTGAAGTGAGTAAGTAGAAAAAGGGAATTAATCACCAGTGTTAACTGTTTCTTGGAGACTTAGAAACAGCCGCTGTGTTTTCGGTAAGGAACTATTTGCTTAGAGGAGCACTGGAGAGATGGTAAAGAGAATCATGAAGCTCGGTGCTTCCTTCCGCCTGCTCAGGGGCTTTAAGAGGGTTGGACCCACAAGACCCCCCAAGAGTGGAAATTGCAGGACCACCACGCAGCAAATGAAGCATCGAGCGTCCGCAGGTTAGAAGCCTTCGTCTGTGAGAACAATGGGCCGTGGGCCGTGTGGCGGAAGCCCTTTCACCAGAGACCATTCATTTTTCCCCCTCTCTGTTCTTGAGCCTTTTCATTTGGCTTGGTTGAACTTTATATTTATTTCTACAGGCATTCTATGAACCGTAGCCCATGTTCAGGTCATCTGAATGGTTGATGAGTCTCTAGGACAAATATGCACGCTGACCTAAAAGTTCAGGTAATGAAGGAAGGGCTCCGTGGAGGGAGGAAAATAATGTCCATGCAGTTGAACTTGTGTTGCGCTGACTAGCTAAGCAATACACATGAATGATGTGGCTATAGCACTGGCCATCTATCCCCATGGAGATTGGGAAGAGCTTGTCCAGGCCACACCTTCCCGTGTGCGTGGTGTGATTCCGTTCCCAATGCAAAAGAAAATAAATCTGCGACGCAGAAATGTCTCTCTCTTCTCTCCTGGGTAAGAACTGGTGCTCAGACGTCATTTGGTCAATAGGGGTAGATTTGTACGCCTGTCCTCTTGTCTCCACCTGGGCTGGCTGTCTGTCCTGCCCCTCTGCACCAGGCTCTAGAGTGTGGCAGCCACAAAGGTCTCTGACATGGTGGATTATATTGTATATTGAGTATCCTCTGAGGGTTTCCTGTTCCTACTTGGAATAGAGCCTCCACCCGAGGTCTGGGATCTGCCCCGTTGTTTCCTCTTCCTCCGGGACTCAGCTCCATGGCCCCAGTTCTTCTCTGGCTTCCTAAAGCATGGCATTCTTTCTCTCCACGCAGCTGGCTTCACGCCGCATTGCTTCTCTGTTCTTCCTGTGGACTGGCTTCTCAGGATTTGCTCACGTCAGCTCAGATGCGACCATAGACAGTTCTCTCTCTATCTGACCATCCTTCTAGATAGTTCCTTCATAGTTACTCATGGTACGTTGTCTTGCTTGAGGTTTACCGTTTTGTGTTTTTGCTTGTCATTATTATACTCTTCTTAAGTAGTTGCAGGAAAGGGTTACAGTTCAACATTTCGGTTTCTGCATGCGATGCATTTTGATGCCACTCCTTCTATCACCTTTCTGCAGTCTTTTTTTTTTTTTGGCCAGTCCTGGGCCTTGGACTCAGGGTCTGAGCACTGTCCCTGGCTTCTTTGTGCTCAAGGCTAGCACTCTGCCACTTGAGCCACAGCGCCACTTCTGGCCGTTTTCTGTATATGTGGTGCAGTGGAATCGAACCCAGGGCTTCATGAATACGAGGCAAGCACTCTTGGCACTGGGCCATATTCCCAGCCCTTCCATCCCCTTTCTTCGGGACCATTTTCAAAGTGATCTTGTACAGAAAGGACATGCTGAGCTCTAACCAATGTTTACCATCCAGGATAAATAATAATTATAGGAATTGCATCCAAGGAGGATTTGGGAATATTAAATCATCCGATACAAGGACCCTGAAGAGTCTATTAGTGGCTTGTAAGGCATAGTCATTCATGGTTTATTTAATAACAATGAACAAGAACAGGCTAAAGAGATGCAAAAGACATGGAGATGTCAGTAGCTGGTGGACATGGTGATTAAGAGAAGGAAACTCACAGTTATGTATAAATTTGTGTGGACAAGCTAAAGAGTGAAAAGGAGGTATCCTGTAGCATTTATTAGAATGGTTCCGGAAAGTTCTTGGGCAGAGAGGGACGTTGTGAGGCCTGAGGCTAGCCACACAATTCCACTCGCCCATCTTTTCAAGGAGGATGGCAAATGGCGGAGCTCACACAGAAATTCTCCATATTCCCTTCAGCCCCAGTAGTTTGCATCGAAGGCAGGGTCTACCTCTAGGTAAAACTGCTGTTCTCTAGCCACCAAAAATGATAAGCTATCTTCTTTATCAACTTCTTTAAAAACAAAAAGTCACGGGCAATATAATTTGATACTCATTTATATTTCTTACAAGGTATTTCAATGCACTATCAACTGCCTTTCTAAGTACTAGTCTGCTATTCCCTTTTTAAAATTAGTCCTCTTTTTTAAGAAATGGATCTTTTCTTAGATGAGCAATTAAGGGATGGTGGAAAGTGGCATTTGAAGTCTACTGCACTTTATTCAAGTCAATTCCTGATACAGTCAGTTAACATGCAGGAGGTATTTCTGTAGTCAAAGATGGCTATGCCAACATTACCCCCAAGAAGAGGCCAAAGCTGAATTATTTTCTTTATTGCTGGTCATGGGGCTTGAACTCAGGGCCTGGGCACTGTCCCTAAGTTCTTTTGCTCAAGGCTAGCACTCTAACGCTTTGAACCACGATACAACTTCCCGTGTTTGAGTGGTTTATTGCAAATAAGAGTCTCATAGACCTTCTTGCCTGGGCTGGCTTTGAACCACCATCCTCAGATCTCAGCCTCCCGAGTAGCTGGGATGTCAGGCGAGATCCACCGGTTTAGAGGTTCAAAGCATCTTGAAAAGAGAGCACGCTTAAGTTCTCTGATGCCCCTTTTCCTTCTATGCCTCATTACTTACATTGGGTGACATGCCATGCAAAATAATCTTAAAACTGATTTTGCCTCTTCACTCTTCTATATCATCTTAAGGGAAAGTTATGTAAGAAGAAAAAGGAAAGGAAAAAAGATTAATTTAGTAGTACAATCAGGTATATTAAAATGTTTGAGTGGATCAATGCACATCTCACGTGGAGGCCAAGAACTAGGCAATCAGAATTCCGTGAGGGTAATAAATTACACGCGTGCACCTACAGAGATGCGTTTCTAGCATGTATCAACATCTGCTGAGAGAAAACTCCAGCCCTTTCTAGTTTCTCATGGCTCTGGACAAGTCACTCTAGGCTGTGGAGTGTGTTAGACCAATGTTAATGCTAAATGTAACACTGGTTCTTTGATAAGGATTTTCTTGAAGATGAAATGATATTCAGTCGAATATGAAAAGGGCTTGAAAAACTGATAACCCCCCTCCCCTCTCCCTCTCTCTCTCTCAAATGTATCATGACTCATCTTCTCAGACTTGTAGCTAGAGTTTTTGAGAATCTAATTTACATATCTATATTATATCGAAAGGCAAAAGCAAGTCTTGTATTTTGGTCCTCTTGTTTACATCAAGAGCATCATTTCGTCATCTAGCTATGACAGAGAAATGACTCCGTGTTTTTATTTGCGCAGCCTAAAGTGTATTTCCTGAAAGACCTACAACTTTTGTTTTTCTTCGCTGATTCAGTGGGCAAGAATCACAGTAGGCCTGTAATTCTAGCATCACGTTCATATTTGAGACTCGTAAGCTTTCTGTTTGTGATGTTGCAATTACATGGATTAGAAGGTATTACATGATGGCGAATCATCTTATGTAAGTGCATTTTTTTTTTTAGATGAAGCTTCATTGTGAATTGTATCTTGCAATCCTGAGATACAGAATGAGATCAGATACCTCATCATCTGGAAAGAGAAGGTTTTTTTTTTTTTTAGTGTTAATCCTCCCTGTAAATTATAAATTTTTTCATAACAATGAACAATGAAATTTTTTCTCTTTCTGTGAAAGCTGCCTGGATTGTTGACTTTTGTTCTTGACAAGCTGGGTTTTGTTTCTATCCATCAGTGAATGCTCAGCACACCAGAGTGTCATTCAGTGATAAGTCTCCTGAAAAAGGGTTGTGGACCCTATAGATTTTTCCCTTCCTGTGACCTCATTTCATAGTAATGGATTCTTCTGCCCTCTGGCAGTTAGATATATTTGGGGCTGCAAGCAAACTTGTCTCCAAATGAGTAAATATTACTAATAAACTACCCTTTATTTACATCAACTTGTCTTTGTGACAGCTGCTGACTTCGCTCATTCAAGTGCTTCACAATATGTCTGGTTTCTTGCCTGTATTTACATCAGGATAAAGCAAATTTATTTTTTTTCATATTTTTTATTATCTTTAATTAGTTGTACAGAGGGGTTTCAATTCAACATGTCAGTTTATGAGTATAATACATCTTAATTAATGTTACCCCTTCCATGATTGTCGCCCCTCCTCCAGCATCCATCTCGGCCCTTAATGAGGAGAGAGGAAGAAATTATGTGGGGGAAGCTGCTATTTTAGATGTTTCAAAAGACTGTCAGCATTTAAGTTAAAGGAGTGATTCCATGCCATTTGCTTTCTTGAAGATCGGAGTTCGGTATTTATTTGCATCCTTCACCGATATTCATACACGTATTATTTCACAGTTGCATAATTCATTGGCTAAAGGAAAGGCTGTAACCCTTCTGCCCCAGGTACTAGAACACCTAATTGAAATGCACTACAAGAAAAAGTCAAGTTTATTACCCTTGCCTACAACTTGTGTGACATTTTGGTTTATAGCATTTGGAATCTTTCACCTCCCAAGAACAATGAACTTCAAAAACATCGTACAAGTGGGAAAATTGCTTTTTTTTAAAAAAAAAATGTAATTTTAGACATGATTCCTTGGAAGCACTGTTAAATGAGAAAGTTTGGTGGAGATGAAACTAATATTCCATTCACCTTATATTGATTCATATTTAAGCCCAATGTAAAGTTCAGATGTTTAGGGAAAAGAGAAAATATAAATTGATTGAAAGAAATAAGTCAGAATAACTCTTCAAAGTTTAACTCAGGTATGGTCATTTGCGAGTTTTGGTGTGTGTTTGACTTATGATTGACTCTTCTCTTCCATCATGGCCCTTGGTAAATTTTGTCCTTTTGCATCTCAAGTGAAGCATGTTTTACACGAAAACAAGGGACAAATGTATAATTTCTTTTCTTGATGCCACTTACTTTTTTTTTTCTCTTAACCAGTCCTGGGGCTTGAACTCAGGGCCTGGATGGTGTCTCTGAGCTTCTTTGTGCTCAAGGCTAGCACTCTACCACTTGAGCCACGGTGCCACTTCCGGCTTTTTCTGTGTATGTGATATTAAGGAATGGAACCCAGGGCTTCATGCGTGCTAGGCAGACACTCTACCACTGAGCCACATTCCCAGCCCCCCACGTACTTTTAATGTTAGGATAATTTTTGTGTTCCCCAAGGACCAACTGTAATTGACAAAATCTTAGGGGAAGCAGAGGTGGTCTAAGGAGGCAGAGCGATGTGGTGATCGTCGGTCTTGGCTGTCCGGTTACCAATGGGCCTTTCACAACACAATAATCATGGTGGACAACCCGACGTCTTTCGTTGAGTTAGATGTAAAGTTCACACTTGACATTCATCACGCATCTCATCCGCAGTTAATATTGGGGGCAAATGCCATTTGACACGGATGACTTTGACATTGTCCTTGCATCTATGTTCCACTTTTACCACCCATGTCCCCCTGTGGGGCCCATTAATCTCCACCCCAGAGCAGCTCAGGATGAACCACCTCAGATAAACGTATATGCTCAGTACAAACAGCATGTTCATGCTCTGGGTAGGCACTATTTAAAATCTCCCACACTGACTCCTGCCGACTTCTCCTCTAACTTCCAATCACCCCTCTTTCAGATCCCTTTCCCATATTCAAATGAGGACCCAGAAGTGAAAATAATCGCTGTAGCATTTCTAATTTCCAAGGCAACCCACGTGCTCCGTGTCTTCCCTAGGGTCAGAGTCCCAAGTTTTTTCTGTAACAAATGGGGAATGGTTTGTTTTGTTTTGTTCTTTCTTGTCCACTTCTCCCTCCTCCTCCTCCTGAGAATCAAAGGACAGAAACAAGAATCTCAAAATCCTCCTCCACACGTACATCGATGAACTCTAGCTCTGGGGCCAAAAGTAAGGAGCAGAGGGTTTAGAAACACCAGCCTACACGCTGGAAAAAACCCAGAGATTTTCCCTAAATTATTTATATGTGTGTGTGTGGGGGAAGGGAGGTGTCCAGGGAACTAGTTGATTTGCTTCAATGTTAGTGTTCTGCCTGCTCCCATTATTGAAGTTTTGCAGGTGATGTTGAAAAAATAAATTTTGAACATTTCCAAGACTGAAAAATGTTAAGCAGAATTAACCCTCAGAGGTCATGCTCTGACCATGCCATGTAAGAAGATGGCTAAGAAGGCCATTACTCAGAGGAGGGCCCTCCCAAACATTTCCCAAAGACCACAGGGATATTACAAATATGCCGAAGCACAAGACGGAGTGAGGTCATCCTTCTTGTAGCATACAACCTCAGAAAAATTCAGCTAAGTCATTGTCAAGCTCACAAAGCACTCTATGGAGTCTGGTCCAGTCATCCAGAATAGGATTCTGCTCTCAGGCCAATATCAGGCAGAAAAAAAAAAAAAAACCCACCTGTGAGGACCTAATAATCAAATGAAATCTACCACTTAAAAGAAGACTAGAAATACCAAGCGGGGTCACTTGAAATTAGGTAATACTGTTTCTATCTCCCCACTTCAGCACTTTTTTTCTCTTCTTCACATGGAGACTACTTGACTCTTTCTGCCATGCATGGGGTACACAAGTGTCCTTGTAGGGAGAGAAGAAAAACATGTTTTGTAGGGGGTTACTATTCCAAGGAGAATGTTTTATTGTCGTTTAGAGCCAACACACACGACTCCATAGGAATGCTGAGGACGGACCACCACCAGAATCCTTGCAAGTTCCCTTGCACATCCGGGACCTTGCTTCCCAATGCTCTTTCTCCTCACTTAGGCTAGACATACCCACGGGGGTGGGGCGGGGGGGGGGCAGCAGTCTTAGGAAGTTGGAAAAGCTAGAGAATTTTCTTGTTCACAGGGGCCCTACCAATGCACTCAGGGGTAAGCGTTCATGTTGAAAAGGAAATGAACTTAAATGTGCAGCTAATGTGGCCCAGTGCAAGATCGCGGCTTTCACGCACCACAGACCACCTTGCAGGGAGGAGGAGAACCACTCGCGAAGCCACTGCTCACAACCAACTTGAAGCGGCATCTTCTGTCGCAAGGAATCCATTCCATTTGGAAGAGTGGAGAGTTCTCCAGGCCACGTGTTCTGTCGGTAATTGCTATACATCACCCACTTCCCAGACACAAGTGCAGGCTCTGGAGACATACTCAGAGGGGCCACATACAACTCAGGGAAACAAGCAGTGAAGAAATAATTGTCCAGGTAGGACATTTAGAAAACATTCGAGGGATGTCCTGCCCCGGCAGATCACCTTGAGATAGATTTAATGACTTTCTGAGCAGGGATATTTGAGCTAAGATCTGGGAGACAGAGTGTGCAGAATGAGTAGGTATCTGTAATGCATGTCAAGCAGAAACATCTGAGGTTAAAAAAAAGATATATATATATATGTGTATATATATATATACATATATATATATATATGTATATATATATATCCATTCACTTAGAAATGGGAGCCAGGGACATCTCTACTCCCCGTTGATGGTGAACTATCAATGATGTTTATATTCAGGGGTAATAAGACAGGAAAAATCAGCTCTCAATATATCCTGGAAAGGGGTATGCTTTCATTCCCTTTGAAAACACGGGTTAACAATGATAATGCCCTCCTAACTTTCTCTGGAGTGTTGCTAGGGTGACACTGTAATTCAAAGGACAGAATATCAATACCGCCAGGATGTACAGGAATGTAAACAAGCTTTTTAAAAAATGGTCCAAGTGTTTGTTAAATAGACCACAACGGGACAGGTCCATTATCATTGCAGAAAGCTCTGTACTTTGTATGTCCAATTATCTAAATAGCTCAAAAACATAATCAATCCATCAGTAGTATTCAGCTTTCTAGCTCTGATATCCGATTGTGAATTCCCGGGGTTTGTTCAGATCTCTGCCAAATGTCGATCTAGAAATGTATTAGCATCTGCCAATGATGAATAAACATAAGATTGTACTCCTGCTATTCTTAGTCAGGCTCATTGAACAGGGCTAGTCCGATCACACCCCATGGATGTTTCTGAACATCAAAGAAGTGTGCTCTTTTCTTTAATAGAGTCAGCATAGTCGAGAATGACTCTCACCTTGAATTCTTGGCCTTTAACAGCATCTCTCTCTCTCTCCTCTCTCTCTTTTTCTTGCTCAGCCTACACAGACTTATGCATTTTAAAAGACCAGGTCCGGTTGTTTTCTTGTCCTTCCGTTTGCTTAACGGGGACAGGGATAGGCTTGTGGGATTCCAAAGATATTGGTTCTGAGAAACGTCTCGGAGCAGAGGGAGTGAATACCTGGGCAAAGAGATTCGTGAGGGCTGAGAGCCGCGGTAATGTCCAGGGCTTCCTCTGACCGTGCACGCGACGCTTCCTTTGCTTGTGTATCAGGCCTGGTGGTTTGCTGAGTGCCTGTTAATGAATCTCTTCTGTAGAGGTGCTGGGGGATCCGATGGTTCTTGAGAGCACGCAGTAAGGGATGGGTCACGTCACTGCCGAGGGCGCTGTGTGGACCTAGGGGTGCCATTCGTTTTCTAGAAACTGCTGGTGCGGTGAGATTCAGCGAGTTTCCCCTAGATCCAGCTCAAGCCACCTGCTCAACTGCAGTGAGCCTCACCCACCTTGCAAGGCTGTGTGTGTGTGTGTGTGTGTGTGTGTGTGTGTGTGGTGTGGCTGAGACACGAGACAATCAAACCCAAAGTCCGTGGATCGGGTGATCATTTCCATTCCACACAGGGGAAAAAAAAATAGTGGAGGGGAGGGGGCTTTCAACGTGTGTGGGTGCTCCCATTGGTAATTAAATATGAGTGTCTCCACCTTGTTCTTCTTACTGAACTATGTTGTTTTCATTTAAAGACAATGGTAGCGCCTTCAACCTGTGGCCAGGGATGCTAGCAGTGGCCTTCCGTCCTCAGATGCACAAATCATGCTTCTTCCACAAAGGTGCATGCCTTTATTATTATTCCCTCCCCGCCCCCCCCCCCCCCACGGTCCGGATATGTTCTCACTAGTGACTATTAGAGTGTCTCTGATTTGTGTAGGAAGCCCATCCTAGGTACTCAGCTCCGGCTGGCAGAGGGTGTCTATTCTTGGCAGCGTTTCTTCGTCCGTGGGTGGGGGAGGAGATGAACGTATGTGTGCAGGCTGTGTCTGAGGGAAGAGGGGGCCCTGGGTCTTCCCCGTGGCTGTCACTTGCCTCTTCACATCCCATCCAACGGAGCTACCGCCTCTCACCAGCTAGGAGAGTGACGGGGTACTCACGGTGCTGGTTACCCCGTGACCCACGGCGAGGTCTCGCGTTCCCTGTGGTTTCCATCCTCCAACTTGGCCCGTTAAAGTCGGAGTTGCTCATTCCCTGCTTCGAGAAAAGTCCACCTGATGTGCAAGCACGCTCGTCTTCTGCTCCGTGTCTCTGTCAGGCTCTACACGCCATCCATCAGCGAAGTGAACAGTGAAACCGTCCGCACACTTACTGCGAACACCTAAGTCAGCAAACTGGCAAGTTACTGAACGTTATCAGGCAGGGTCTTCCTAGAATGTTAACAAGTTAGCGTAGAGACGGGCTGACCTAGAAAAGGAAGAGCCGTCTGCGCATTTCCCAGTTGGCAGAGCTGTAGCTACCCCTAAAAAATGGTCATGGCTGCTAAAAACCCCACTGGATTCCTGGAGCCAGAAGGGTTTTAGTATTTTGGTTGTTTGATTTTGGTATTCTCTGTCCACCTTCTCCCCCAAACCATCTTGCCTTCCCTCTCCCTCTCCTCTTCCTTGTTCCTCTTCCCTTCCTCCTTTCCCTTTCCCTTCCCTTCCCTTCCCTTTCCTTCCCTCCCCTCCCCTCCCCTCCAGCCCTTTCCTCCCTCCCCCTCCCCTTCCTTTTCCTTCCCCTCTCCTCTCTTCTTCTCTTTTTTTCTTCCCTCTATCCCTCCCTCTGTCCCTTGCTGCTTCTTAATTATGGAACATTTTACACGAAATTGCAAATACTTGTGAGTACATTTGCCTCTTTGTAAAACATCGGTTCTCAGGACTGATCCTATGGTCCCAGCGAGAGAGGTCTGACAGGGTCTGGGACCCTAACGTGTGTGTGTGTGTGTGTGTGTGTGTGCGCATGCATGTGCACATGTGCAAGTGTGTTTGCACACACTTACATGTGTGCACATGAGTGTGTGTGTGCATGCGCATACACACACCAGTGTGTGTGTGAATGTGCATACACACACCAGTGTGTGTGTGAATGTGCGAGAAGTGTACTATTATAATCTAATGAATAAAGGTCGGGGATACTGACAAACTCACTGCAAATGGGACAGGCCCTCGGAACTAAGAATGACATATCCCATTATATCCACAGTGCTGAGCGTGAATAAAGCCGCGCTGAACTATGAACTTTTACAGGCATGAAATATGTCTTAAGTCATGTCTAGATTTCTAAGATTTAGTTCCAGTTTTGCCCAGAGATTGTTCTCTCTCTATCCTTGGATAACATTTAATGGATGAATAACCGAATGGATGAGTAGGTGAATGGTTGGGTAGGAGAAGTGGATGCATAAATCGGCCATTCTGAGACCATTTCCTAGCCCATTCCATTCCCGGCAGCGTTTTTATTCCAATTCAGAATTGCTATTTATTATCCAAATTACAGCCTAATCAAGCCACCAACCAAGATGTTGACCTGATGAGCTCTCATTTTAAGGCTGTGCTTGACCAGGGATCTTAAGACACGTATACTTAGCAAATATTTCTCACCCTTTCCTGGTTGTTTGGTAGCAGGGTCATTTATATTCTGTTCCCATTGTCCTGAGCACATGTTTCTCCTATTTTATCATCTATCTCGTTGCTGCAATGCTTCTTATAACTGCATTATTCTCCAAGGCTGTTGATGAACATGATGTGACTCTCACTTTAAAAGCCCTCTGAAGGGGCTGCTCTCAGGTTCTTTCTAGGCAATAGGACTTGATCGTGATCTCCGAGCTAGAAAACAAATGCATTTTCTTTCAGTCGGCCTCACCAACTTATTTTTCAATCAAGTGCCTTGTGTTTGGGTTTGTGATTTTCAAAATAATCAAGTATATCAGGACTTGAGAAAATGTTCTTCCTTTGAAGTGACCCCTCCAACAAAAGCTATCCACACATAATGGAGTCTTTATGCCTCTTTCTACTTACACCGTTTCTGCGTTTGCTACAGAAAGGGGCCCTGTGGATTTTAGGTAAAGCATTATGTGAGTTGCATGTGACTTTTTTTTTTCCTGCCAGGCTTCAGAAGTGGTTTTGTCTCTGCATGCTCTGATTGCATTATGAACCAGATCTGGTCAATGAATACAGCAACATCATATGCTTCTTGAATTGTTACTCTTTACAAAATAGGAAGAAAAAAAAAGTCAAGCTAGCTGTACTATTTAAAATAACAGCAGAAAGTATGTTTTCGAAAATGTTAAACCTTCAGTTAAAATCAGCAGTAAATACACATATACACTTGCATAACATACACAGCACAATTTTTTCCCTGCCAATAAATGAAATCACCAGAAATAATTTAAATCTCTTGAAGTTTGTACTATGTAGTAAAAATATTCTAAGGGACTAAATACGAATATTTAGAAAATGTGAACTAATGGCGCTGAAGATCCATTTGGAAAAAAAAAACAACAACAACAACAAACAAAACATAGTGCAAAGGAATTGCCTGGGTGAAACTCCACGGGCAAGTGCTCCACTTTCATGATGGCGTGCGTTTCCCTCAAATTCCCCATCATGAGACAGAGAACAGGTGCATCTCCCCAGGAAGACGCGCACAGGTTACTTAAAGGACAAAACAATGGCATCCCCACGCCTTCGTTCTGAGGCCAAGGCATGGTCCTGTGTGAGACCTCCGTCGCATGCTTTTCCTCGAGTCCACGGCACACGCTGGCCTGTCCGGGGCCTCGCTCCTCCTCCAGGGGGGCCCCGCGCTTCACATGACTTCTCCCACTGACCTGGTTCAAGCTCCTGGCCAGGCAGGCAGCACCCATGGCCAGAGGACGCCTGGGCCTGGCAGTCAAGGTCAGCCTCCCTCTGCTCTGAAGGACGACAGGAACGGCCGAGGGTCTGCTGGCCCACGGCGTGCCTGCCCTGGCATCGTGGTGGGAAAGGAGCGTGGGCCGTCTGGGAACAGAGCAGCGCATTCCTCTCCAGCTCGTCCTCGGACACTGGAATTGAAATTTCCTGAATGGCTATGAACCTGGAAATAGTCTTCTTCTTTTATTTTTTTTAACTTTGTAAAAGTGTGAAAGCTATGCTTAGCTCTGGGGCCCTCAGTGGAGTCTCGGTCTCGAAGGAAGTTGAATAGACTCTGCTACACCTTTGTGCAGTCAGTGTCTAAGATTTACAGCAAAGAAAGTTCCCAAAGGTAGATTTCTCTATAAAGAAATTTTATATGTGTATATATATATGTATACACACACACACATATATATATATACATATATGTTCCCAGTGTTAATAGTCTGTAAAGGATCAGTATGTATAATTTAACCAATGTTACAATGTTAAATTACAGAATATATATTTCTATGCATACAATGCAGCCTGTGAACTCATAAAGCAAGATGCTGGAGCATGTATAAGATGATGCCTTTTATTATTATTATTTTTGGATGATGATGAAGAAGAAGAAGAAGATGTCTGTGGTAAAGCAAGGGTTGAAATTTCAGTTGTAGTGAAAACCCAAAAGGACCCACATCAGATTATCAGTCCGAGGCCAGGGACCCACGGTGTGGAAAAGAGAAGACAGAAAGGACAGAGGAACAGTTGCAAAAAAGCGCAACACAAAGAGGCACCATTCAAGAGTCAAATCCCGTATATGAAACAAGAAGGGTTTTCAGTACTAGGAGAACAGGAGTTAGAATGCTCGGAGGGCTAGAAGCGAGTGCAAGTCCCCTATCCAGGAGAGGGAGGCTGGGCGCCAGGCGCCCACACCTGTAATCCTAGGTATTCAGGAGGCTGAGATCTGAAGATCACGCTTCAAAGCTACTCTGGACAGGAAAATCCCCTAAGACTTTATCTCCAGTTACCCGCCAAAAAGTCCAAAGTGGAGCCGTGGCTCAAAGGGTAGAGCACTACCCCTTGAGCCTAAAACCTCAGGGGCAGTGCTTTGGCCCTGAATTCAAGACCCAGACGCAGGATTGGTACCAGAAAAACAAAACAGAACAGAAAGGACAGGTCAAACAGATGGGCTATGGATTTAGGCTTTTCAGTTTTTCCACTACTCATCTGATTGGATGTTTTCTCAATACTCTATCGGTGATATTTGGACAGGAATTGCCCGGCTGGACAGCTGCTTCTGCTGAGCTTAAATGCTTTGGCAGGGAGAATAGATCGCATGATGTGTCTCTTGAAAAGTAAAGACGAACGTCGTACCAAGAGAGGAAAGAAGGAAAGCCACTGTTTCAAGAGTCCCTTTCCTGATGACTAGGGCCAATTTTAAGTACGGGGAGGGAGTGGAAGCAGAAGAAATACTGTCACAAGAAAACTACCGTATGAAAAATAGAATAGAGAGACTGTTCCTTGTCGATCTCGATGGCAAGGCAGGTGAGGGTCTGTGCCATCGCCAAAAGCCTAAGAGCTCTCAAACCTGAGAGGCAAATGAGAGGTCCACACGTATCCCTGTGCACGCACACACCCGGCCCTCGCTCGCAACAAATGCCCCGTGCACGGCACACGCCTGAGAAACAAGGAGCCATTTACATTATCTCTAATTGCATACCATGTTGCTTTGAAAACCACCCACAAAAATATCACACTGGAATTACAAAGGCACAGTCCTCATTATCCTTATTATCTTCCTCTTATGGAATTAAAGAAATAAGCAGTGTGCACAGTAATTTACAATTTTTCTTAGCATTATAAACACATCAGAAACAAGCTTTGTTGTATCAAGGCAAGTTCAAGAAACAAAGGCAATTGGCAAGCTCTCAGGTGCTCCCGTTTGCCATTCTGCTGGAGTGTGTGGCTCCAAGTAGATTCTCTGGACAGGCAAGCCCTCTCTGAGAGTAAATATTGGGCCGAGATATCAACTTCCTAAGCTTCAAATAACTCACTATAAAATATGCATCAAACTAGTGCACACGCCAATGAATATGAAAGATGGCCAACATACTCTTAACTTAAGCAGCAGACGTCAGCTGCTCTTCCTGTGTTGTTCACTGTTCAGAACAGTCTTGAAGCACACCTTTGTGAAACTGGCTTGGGAGTCCCCGGGTTTTCAGGAGCCATGCAGTATCGGTGCAACGCCAGTTCCTTTTATGCCGAAGGGCTAGCCTTGCGAAGGTCTCATCACGCAAAGACGTACAGACTTCAAGATGAATTTTGCCATTGTCACCCGCAGAAAGGAATTGGAGGGAACTCCCAAAGTGCTTCAGCTTATCTCAGCTGTAGCTCAGGGCGCCGATTCTGCTGCCCTGCCACCTCTCGTGTTTTACCACTTGATTTGCCTGGCTGTAGAAGACAGTTTTGCATGTTCAGGGGCTAGCTGGATGAGCGAGGTTTGGGGTTTTCGTAGCATCATCCCCCATGATTCAGCAAACCCGTCTTTCCCCAGCAGGACGGTTGGTATGTGTTTGACCTTCAGAGCTGTCATCAGACCTAAGTTCTTTCCCAAGTTACAAGGTGCTTTCGCGGCGAGCAGATCAGCACCTCTGACTAGGAAAGCCACAGTCAGAGCGGCTGCCAAAATAACCTCGCCAGGTCTGCCACCGGTTCTGCTACCCGGGAACCAACAGGTGAAGCCACCTCAAGCGGACACACGGAGAGGTAGATCTGTCCCTTTCCCAGCCAGCCGGGAACTCGTAACTTAATGAACAACCCACTTGGCCTAAACTTGTATAATAATGTGATGATTCACAACTTGCTGGCGGAATGCTAGCCTGTTCCTGAGGTCATACACACAAACATCCTCTATTGAAAGCACAGTATCCAAGCTATCCATGTCCGATGGTTTTACTAGCAAGCTTATGAGTGTAATGAAAGGTCTAAAGCAATTAATACAAGAAAGGTTCACTCAGCTCCCAGTTCTGGTGATTTCTGTCTAAGGCCAGGTGTCCCTGTTGCTGTAGGGCCCTGGGGAGGGAAGCAGATCTCAATGGCAGGAAGCATGCGCCAGAGCAAGCTGCTCGCATCAATAACAGGGGAGAAGACGAAAAAGACTGTCTGGGCCCCACGGTTCTCCCTGGAATTGTCCCTGTTGTCCACACGGCAGGCTTTGCATAGGAACTATGTATTGAGCATTGTTCTTCCCACCGCCACGCTTTCCCAGGCCCAGTTACTAGCTGGTCTCATCATGCAGGTCCACGTGAGCTTTGCATAGTTCCCAAACATGGCCTCATCCTAACACTGATGCAACAGCAGCCCTAGGGCTCCTGGCTTGATAACATTCTTACACGGGCCTGGGGGGCTGGGGGACTGGAGGGGCCCGGCTATGGTCACAACAGAGGCCTTGGAGGATGGGGTTTTCCTAGCGTCTAATTCTTTGTAGACAGAACGGTTCACCGTTCTCTCTGCTCTGCGATGGGCCTGCCAGGATGTCTGTGGACCTTCCCTCGCGTGGCTGACTTCTTCTATCCTTCTTCCGTGGAAAGAATGACGGCGCAGGCATTCGGCCCGAAGTTTTGCGAGTGGGTTGTTGCCAGCGGAACTCCAGCCAGAGGCCTCCTGTATCATCCCGTGGCAGTGTCCCGGTCTCTGCTGAGAAGCAGTGGGGTTACAGTCTTGAAATGACAGAGGATTTTGCATGAGGAGCCCCGTGTGTTGGTAAACATGACGTATAATAATGGCAGAGAGCTCGTGTACTGAAATCCTAGTTCAAACGACCCTTGCAGCCTCTCAACCTGGTTGGTTAGTACCTCAGGTCTTGTTTTCGAGTGATTAAAATTGGACCAATTGCAAATGTCATTGCATTGTGGGTTTCCCCTCCCCTTCTTGTCCCCTGGGTCCCACTTGGAAGGCTCTCTGAGTTCTCCTTGTGTCACGGCGGACTAGGTGGGCTGCACCTAGCTGTGTGCTTTCTTCCCTTCCCTTTTCATTATGAATTGTCATTCGGGAGTCCTCCACCCCTTTGATTTCTATTATGGACAGTGGTCAGTAAAACACTTGGTCAGATAAAAAAAGTATTGGAATAGGCTGGAAGCACCAGTGATTCACGCCTGTCATCCTAGCTACTTGGGAGGCAGAGGTCTGAGGATCACAGTTCAAAGCCAGCCCAGGCGCGGAAGTCTGTGATATTTTTAATCTCTAAATAACCACCAAAATGTCAGAAGTGGTGCCGTGGCTCAAGTGGGGTAGTGCTTCTGTGACTTGAACACAAAAGCTTAGGCACAGTCCTCAGGTCCTTTATTCAGGCGCTGGGATGAGAGTATGTGTGCGTGCGTACGTGTGTTCAAAACCAGCCTGGGCAGAAAGAAAAGGCCGTGAGACTCTTTTCCCCAATAAACTACTCAGAAAAAGCCAGAAGTGGAGCTGTGGTTCAAGTGGTACAGCACTAGCCTTGAGCACAAAGACACTCGGGGACAGCATCCAGGCCCTGAGTTCAAGTCCCAGGACTGTCACTAGAAAAAAAAAAAAAAAGAAAGAAATCGAAAGGATTTTGTGCCACTCCCATAGTAAATACCTTATTCTTCATCTTCTCTCGAAGAGTGTTTTTTAATTAAGCATGCTCTCTATTAAAAGTTTTGAACAGTAGAGAAGCAGTCTTAAGTTGCTTCTGTGAGTATTTCCCAGAATTTCACCTTGACAAATCCTACCCTTACCACCTCTTAAAACGATGGTATCTGTAGAGTCCCCGAGAGAGAACTACGCTTGCTAGGTCCTGGCAAGCATTCCTGAGGGAGAGAGGGTGTGTGCGGTGACACTTGTACATAATGGGTAATTCATAACTGTCATTAGCTCCAGTCCCAAATTAGCCATGATCAGATAAACGCTTGAGTGGGAGTGGTTGTGTCCACACACAGGTATTTATCTAAGACAGGTGCCTCGAGTTCTCTAGGCACTAGGTTTTATCTTTTTAATTGCCTGGTCAATGTTGAAGAACCATCTCAATAGGCTCGAAATTACCGTGTTTGTCTTTATTTTTCACTGTTCGTATTATGCCTCTTGTTTTATTTTTGTTGTCTTAATTTTCCCTAAAGACTTCTTTGTGGTTGTAGGGCTGGTTGCCAGGCTTCTGAGAAGTCTATGTTTTTTAAATATTTTGCTGCTGTTGTTATTAGTATTTTCTTACCGTCCACGTGCATGAGATGTTCGCGGAAAGGCAGATCCATCTCTCGAGTTGACATTGTTTTGACTTTTCAAGAGCGAGTTCGAGTTGAAGGCAGGAGTTGTGTTTATTTCTCCGGGGCCTGTCCTTGTGCTCAGTCCCCGGGCAAGGCCTCATCCCTGCGGATGAAAACAGTGAGCTAGCTGCCTGCCAGGGAATTCACAGGCAGCACGCATCCAACCCGCACTGTTCCATGGAGATTTCTGGAAATCGGGGCTTGCACACATCTGGAGAATGATGGCAGGGTGCCCCAGTTAGAATTCGAATTGATGTGGGCGATTGTCATTTCTTAGGTCTCACAGTCCATTTTCCTGTTTTGTTCTTTACTCTTCTACTTTCCCCTGCCCAACCACACACGCACGCACACACACACACACACACACAGCCAAGTCATACAAAGGCCAGGGGGGGAAAGAAGAAGTGAAAGGTCACCTTCACAATGGGTTTTCCAGGATTATTGAGATGTAATGAATAAAATTGCAAATTCTATTGAGGCTTTTAGAACTAATGAAAATTATCAATGTGTTACACAGCTGCGTTTCAGTTTTGTTTGTCTGAGCCTGGAACAGAATAGATTTTATAAATAGAACTTAAATGTGACCACAGAGCATGCATACTAATCAGTTCATTTTAAGATATTGTTTTGCAATACTTTTAAGATGCACGCATGCTGGGAAAAATTACTTGTCAGGGGAACAATGCAGTGCGATTTCTTACCAAAGTTGCTAATGGAACTACTTTTTTTCCCTTTCTATCTTTCTTTTAATTTTTCCCCCTTTATGTTTCTTTCCGTCCTTCCTTCCTTCCTTCCTTTCTTCTTGGTAAACGTGACGTATCTATCTTCATTTCCTTTGAGGTAAATGTTAAATTAGGGAGGTCTGGAGAGAAGGGAGGCTGATCTCCAGGAAATTTTATTGGAAATGCACCTCATTTGGGAGGAAGCAACCTTTATTTGGGGAATGTTAAAAATAAAGGTAATCACAATACATCGGCTGTCACCTGCTGTGTTGTCTCATCTGTCTAACCGTTTCTGCACTCAAGTAAATGTAGAGGCGCCTCTCTTCCCTGGCTCTAAAGAGATTGGAGCCGTGTGGGGTGGAGTGCTAAGTGGTTCCCCACCGAACCGTGTTCTCGATCAGCCACTGATTTCCCCTAAGTAGGCAATCCTAGCTGAAGCCTTCTGATACCTGGATAAGTCTCCTCCTCTTTCCCCCCTTCTCCCCTGTGGGAATGCGTTTTGTTTCACCTGTTTGAAGCCAGAAATCCCAGGGGTGGGTTTTGATGTAGAATGAAATCCAGACACTCTTTCAGAAGAGGAAAAGTGACTGAAATGAAAGCTGCCTTTCTCCGATCATTAGCAGGAATGGATGTGAAATTGTTAACCTTCAACTATATTTTCAAAGCCCAGGGTGGTGTCTGTAAAGGTGTGTCTCCTGCCTTGCCCACTGAGCCTCCCAAGGGTTATCTGAGGGCTGGGCACCAAGGGTAGCCCTTAATTATAAAGCCCTTTGAGGAATCTTTCATACGGATATGCAGTGGACTGGAAGTGACCTTCAGAATTAAAATCCCTGCAAGTCCCAGCAATTCTCTGACACTCAAACACTCATAAATGTCACTCATTCTCCACCACCCAAGCGGTCACAAAACTGTCAACAAAGGAAAGCAAATAAATGAATGATTGTTAATCCCTCTCCAAATCGAACCCGAAGGTACTTATTGAGTCGCCACAATGATGTACGATGCACAGAGCACCTTGCACCGACACATGTTGCTGGGTAAGTCATGGTACTCTTCCAGAGTTTGCCATCTAAGGCCCCTGGAACAGACGTGGTGCACAGGTGTTCAGATCTGAGTTGACAGTTTCGGAGCAAAAGACTTTTTGGTTACATTTCTACACCTCTGAAACAAAAGGAGCGGCCTAAGGAAGAGAGGGGGTGATCATGGGGAAGAGGATGAGTAAGAAGTGAGGAGAACCTCCTAGGTTGAAAATATCTACTGTCTGGCTCTTCACCAGCATACCCTTCCCTGTTGCTGAGCAGTTAATTAATTAATTATTAATCCATCAGTTCATTTCTTAATCAGACAAGCAGCCAGGGGAAATGCACAGTCTCTCAAACAGGCCACGTGAAAGGCCCAGAAAGTAGAATGCCACCATGCAACAGGAAGTACCCAGGTGGGCTAAGTCTTTCCTTCCTAGATCTGTAGAGCTTGAGGAATGCAGGCATGTTGGAGATCATCTACCGCAGGGTTCCCAAGGCACAATCCCCACGTGAGAAAATGCAGAACGACTTGCCAGCCTTTCTGGAAGAGCAGGATTCTATTTTAATATCACGAGCATATCTGACACACGATCTCCTAGATTTTATTGCTTGAGATGAGGCTAAAGTATTAAATAAACAAGCATATAAATGGTATTAGATTTATTAAATTATAGTAAAGTATTCAGGTGGTTTATCCAATCTCTTTCCTTGGGAGTTTTCATTTGTGAGAAGGCATCTACCATTATACCTACGTCTTAACACAAAACCAAAGAGAAGCACACTTTAAGATCCTCTGATACAAGGCAATACAGACTCTGTATTTGAAAAAGAGAAATCAAATATTATCTTAAAAACAGGTAGTACAGGAGAATGAAAGGTTTTAATAGTCTTCTTGCCAGAATTACGCAGTTCATCATCTGGCGTATATCTCTCTAAATCAAATTATCTGACGAGCACCTAGTATTTGGTGCTGCGAGCTACCATAGTGAACAATTGCCACATGGAACCAAGGGTGAACAAATACAACAGTGGTACTCGCTGGACACTGTGAAAAATGAGCTCCAAAGTTTGTGGGTGGGGCTGGGAGGGAAAGAGAGCAAAGGAAGAGGTGACATGGTTCAAACAGAAATGTACTCATTCCCTGACTCACGGAGCTGTAGCACCTCTGTATCTCACTTCTGCGATAACAACAAAATACATATTTTTCAAAAGAACAAGAACATTAAATTATTAACTGAACTAGAGTAGCTTCAGCTCAAAACATTGTAATTGCTTAGAAAGGCTTCATCGAAGTTCAACCAAAGAAAAGCCAGGAAATGAGTATTGAAAGGGGTGGTGTGTGACCCAAGGGAGGGGAGGAAGGCAGATGAATGAAGAGAAGAGGGGGGTGAATACAGTCAGAAGGCCCATGTATATACAGCCTGCAAAATTAAGAACGGTGTGGGGAGATGGGTGAGATTGCTGCGAAGATCAAGACTCACCGTATTCATAAACTGCTTTGTGAAATGGCAACTCCTCTGTATGACTACTTGAAGAGGACATCAAAGCTTTGAAAGCTCCTCGCGCCTTTCCAGGCTTTTCTAGGCCAGTGCTCAGTGGTTACTGCCATCATGCTAGCATGGCCCCCTCCAAAAGTGAGATTCTTGACAAGGTGACAGTTTGGAGTTGAAGCCTTCTCAGATGTGACCGGGCTGGAAGACTCCAACTTTCTGGTGGAGACTTAGGGTTTCATCACAGAAATGGAAGCTCCAGGGTTCTTGGACCTTCTCCCCGTGTGAACCACAGTTTCTCCACGGTCCCTAAGATTCTGACCCAGACCTACCACGAAACCTGCTGGCCCGCCGACCTCTGCCCTGACCACTTCTAGGACTGTGTGAGGTACATTGCTTTCTTGTAGAAGTGAACATTTCTGGGGTCTGCTGCTGATAGCCGAATAAAGGGAGCAAGACCGTTACAGAGCTCTCACACCTGCAAATCGTGGTGCGGCAGTAGGCGTGCAAGCCATCAAAGCAACATCTCAGTTCTCCACAAGAATCCCGCCAGCCCAGCCCACCCCTGGCCCCCGCAGGCAGCTCTTGGGCTCAAGAGTCAGAGTGGGAACTACCTCTCGCTAGTTGCCCTGCCCCGGGATAACCACAGCCCCTTCCCAGGCCTCCACAACCCTCGAGGGAGTCTCACACCACAGCTGAATGAGGCAGCGGCCCCAATGATCGGGGAACACTCAATCTTTCCACAAGCTGTCCTCTGATGAAAGTCAGATTCAAGCTTTACATTATAATTAGGGAATTGAAGTCATTGTGTCAGGTGATCAGAATCTTCACCCATCCCCACTTCATCTCCGCAATGACCTTCCGCCCCTGACCTTCCTTCTTCACAGGTAAACATCCACTCTGTTCTCATCAATAGGGTGGGTGCATTATTTCGCATCCTGTTTGTCTCACAGTCTTTTCCCAGAGACTATATGACAGCCTTACATCTTACGTTAAGCAGAGTTTCCCCCAAATTCTGTTCCACCTACTCTTAGGAAGATGATTTTTATTTTTTCATTTTATTTATTTTTTTTTATGAAGGAGGTATTCCATGCTAAAATGCAACTTGGAAATGGGAGGTTAAAATAGTTTACCAGGTCCGTCTCTCTCTCTCTCTCTCTCTCTCTCTCTCTCTCCCTCTCTCTCTCTCTCTCTCTCTCATTAAGTATAAAACTTCTTAGAGATTTTTGTGTCTGTGCATTATGGCTTCCTAAGAAGATAGTGTAATTTGGGAAAACACTAATCTGACTATAAATTTCAGCTTTGATTGCATTGACAAGCACTTGAAGACTGCCAGACTCTTAGGATGAAACATTGTAGTTATAAATTTCTCCCCTTTATTCTCTCAGCTGCTACTTTAATATATCATAAGGATAGGTTTGAATTGCTTAAATTGCCATTTGTGATCAATTCTATTAGTGGCGGCTTCCTACTTGTGCTCTTCTATTTCTCTCTGCCCGTTCAAGGAGATTGCAACCACCACATGTTATGCATATATGGTATGTTCTATGCCCACCAATCTCATCCCTCCCTTTGGAGAAGGGTGCAACCCAAAAGGGTAAGCATGTGAGATTGCTCTGAGAGTTATGCAGTCTACCCAAAATATAAGATGTGAAGGGGGAGTGCAGAGGAAGGGCCCAGCTTGAGCAAAGATGGGGGAATATATATATATATATATATACATACATACATATATATATTATATGTCAGTCAAGGAAAAGCCCAAGTCTGACATAGTTAAAAGGCTCATTTGTGATTGGAAGGCCACGAATGCTAGGAAGGGTGGATGGGAGCTACGGTTAGTCACGTGGGAATGTCTCGTCATTTCTAAACATGGAGCAAAGCCTGCAAATCACTCAGACATTTTCTGTGTTTAGGGCTAGCATATAACCAACTTGGATTCTATGTAGCTGTTTTGTGTGTGTGCCGGTACTGGGGCTTGAAGAGCACTCAGTACCTTTTAACTCGAATAGAAAAGATTCCCTTCCATCCTTCCAGCAGTAGACACACATTCCACATAGTCCAACAGATGTGATTCATCAGGATCCTAATACACGGTGGAGTAATTTTTAGACGCTGAGCATACAAGTGACAGTTGGTGTAGATTTTTACTTATTATCAATGGATCTGTTTCTCTGTTTCTGCTATATCACCAGAATAGTTATTAATCTCAATATTTCAGATGTGTATTTTTCTTTTATTCTTGGCTACTTTTCTGACATATTAGTTCTTAGTAAGGGGATAAAAATGACTCAGTAATAGTAGACATGGATTCCACAGTCTCTTCACAGTTCACTGGGTTCCATAACAGATAATGGCATAATTACTTTTTGAGTTAAAAAAACAACAACTGGAATGCCTGAAGGTATATGTACATTTATTTGGTCGGGAACTTATTTTTCTTAGCATAATTCATTGACTATATTTGGTGTGATGGGTCCAAATGAAACTCAAGCTTCTAGAGGAGATTATCCTTTAAGGCAGACTCATAACCCAGCTAGTAAGAAGCGTTCTTTCTTCTCCCCTCACCCCAAGGCAGTAAAGGTAGTTTTTCTTTTCAAATCCATTAGCCTCATCCATAAGGAATATTTATTCTCTTTTTCCTCAAGATTTACTCGCTTTCTGCGCCGGCTTCTGAGCAGTGAAAAGAAAGCAGATTCTACCCTACGCACTCCTCCCCTCAGTGAGGAGGTAAAGGGGACCTCCCTCCTACCAGGCCAGTCTCCGCGCCAAGCACTGGAGGTGCAGCCGCGCGTGCGGAACCCAAAGACGCCTGATCCTTGCAGACCCGGCCTCGGGTGCCACTCCATCCACACGAAACGGGGCAGAAGAAGAGGTGTGCTGGGTCCTTCTGATACCTGAACGGCAGCGACCATGCTTTCTGCCTGTGGATCCATCTGTCTGGACCATCACTTGCAGAGCGCGCTGAATGATGTCTCATACATGTTAGGTTGGGTAATGAGAAATGGGGAGACTTTCACCTCTGAGGATCAAGGGTGGCCCTGTCACCCTGTCACCGCCCCTCCTTGTCCCCTGTTTCTCACGCTCGCCCGAGATTGGGGCAGTCGGGAGTCTCTTCCAGGTGAACGCAAAGCAAAATGGAGAGATACATCATCACAGAAGAGTGGCGACGGGAATGGCCATGGGGTGGGCACAAGGTGAGGAGGGTGGTGGTGCATCAGGAGGCGGGAGTCGTGTCCCGAGAAGGGCGGTCAGGCGTGGGCAGCGGCATGTTCACACAAACCTCAGGGTGCACACAGGCAGGCTGATCACCAACTGTTCTGTTTTCTCGCATATTCACCCAGGCTATCCAGGGACAATCTTTATTGACATTCCTCAAGGAAGCAGCCTGAGGCTCCACATCCCATAATGAGCTGATCATGGACAATTCCGCACATGCAGCTTCTAGAATCATCTCCCCTCCCCGCACAGACCTTTGGACCTTTCTTGGGGTAGCTCTGGGATGGGCAGGCACAGGGGTCGAGGTGAAGTCAGGGTGCATCTCTTTAAATAGAGATGGGACGTAAAAATAGCTCCCTGCCTTTGCTCGTGAGATTACCCAGTGGGTTTAGCCACAGTGCGAGTGAGCGGCAGGCTCTGCTAGCGGGGCGAACACCTGGACGGCAGCCAGACCCTCCAGCTAGCAAGCCAGTGTGAAATCAAAGCAACTCGTGTTGACAACTTTGACAGAAGGTGCCACATACAAATGAGAGCAAGTTCAGAAATTAACTGCCAGATTATTAATTCGAAAGAAATGTGCTTAGCCTGGTTTCTCCCTTCTCCTGTCTGGCTGAGCTCTCTTATCTGTTGTCGCTGATCTCCCTCCTTCAAGCAGCTACCCAGAACAACACTGCACACTCTGAAAAGAATGTCTCTGCTAGGCAAGATTCCAGAAGGCCAGACCAGCCAAACAGGCGTTTTGCTCTTTTGAAGTTTCTAGTGGACCTTGGCTGGGTATGTGGCTTTCTGAACAGCTATCTAATTTGTGAAATCCAGGCCAATCAAGCCACAGACCCGAGGCTTCCCAATGGTAAATTAGGTAAATAAAAGAAGGAAAAGGGATTAGAACTGCTCCTCTCTTAGGTGCCTTAATAAAGTCTCCCATTGCAGATTAAAAATGAATACATTATTAAAATAAAAAATAGAAGTGCTTGAATACCTGTACCTTACTCAGGGATAATCGTCAATACCTGGTTGTGTAGTCTTTGATACTTAACTTCCTGTTCACATACAATATTTTATAGATTAGGATGCACAGGTGCTATTCTGAGATTGCCTTTTCAACATCATAATTGAATATACACTCTTGTCAATAATGTAGACATATCTTTCTTTCTATGTTGGCGCCAGTCCTGAAGCTTCAACTCAGGGCTTAGGCACTGTCCCTGAAATTTTGCTCAAGGCTAGTGCTCTACCACTTGAGCCACAACTCTACTTCTAGCTTTTTGGTAGTTCTTTGGAGATAAGAAGAGTTGCATGGACTTTGCTGCCCAGGCTGGCTTTGAACTGTGATTTTCAGATCTCAGTCCTGCTGAGTGACTAGGATTACAAGCAGGTGTTACCAGCACCTGGCTATCTCTTTATTTTTAGCAAGTGCATAATATTCCATGATCTGCATATTTCACAACTCATTCACCCAGTTATTCTCTCTTAAATCAATATTTACCTGTGCTTCCAATTACATACTGTTTATTTGCAAATAAAACTGTGGCAAACATATCCCTAGAGACCACATCTTTGAGTGTTCACACGTATATTTCTGGAGGAGAAATTCTTGAGGAAAGAACATTAGTGCCAAGGGCCCATGATCCTTTCCAATAACTCCTGAAGGTTCAGGGTCACCTAGGCAACAACCGCACTCCACATCTTGTGTTGGAGTGAGAATTTCTTCCCTTCCTGATGGCTTGAAAATTAGCACATTTCTAGAACTGCGCTTCTGATGGGTCTTTTCAACTTCTTATCCAACCGCCAGGCCTAAAATGATTCCTTTCTTGCTCATTTTTATGGGTGATAATGTGTTCCTCCCACCCAGCACTTCTTTTTATTTCAGTACAGATACCACAGGCACTTAGAGGAATGGCAATCTAGGTTACCTGAAAAGCTTTTCCTTGCTAACTTGCCTAGAAAATCGGGGACTAGAGAATAGAATTAGAGGCAGTGGCGGTGTCCTGGTTACACAACGGTAGAACCCCAGCATCTCATTAACGTTTTCCCCTCGGTTTACCTATTTTAAAGTAGGGGTGCAGTATCTTCGCCAGAGTTTTGTAGGTGATTCCTGTGTGCTAATCCTTAGGGTTCAGCGGATGATTCCTAGGCTTTGTGAGGACGCACAGACCCCATTGCCCCCACCTTCCACAGACGGAATGCATTTTCTATGGACAAATATCATGAGCGGCTCCGTCATCATAAACAAGCACCTTAATACCCTACGATTAGCACTCAATAATGACCAATGTGTAGACCTCCTCATTTCTGTCAAAAATCTATTCCAGCAGACACGGAAATGGTCTAAATTATTTGATGTGCTTTAGCTATGAAAAAGACCTCATGCCGAGTTCCACCTTCAAGTCAGTGACCCTTGCTGGAAGAGCAGCAATTAGCTGAGCTATCTGTTCCATTCACACGCGCACACACACACACACACACACACACACACACTTCTCCACCCTCCTCAGGAGCACAAAGAACAGTCATCTCAAATCCCAGCTTCTCTCCTGTTAAAGCCCGCAGCCTCTTCCCACCCTTCCCCTGAGTTGTTTGCCTTGCTCCCATCCCGTCTCTCAAAGACATGGGCATGCCCAGCATCTGCCTGTACCATGATGGCTCCTGGGGTCCCTTCCCCTCCTGAAATTAGTGGGTAGCTCGCAGTAAGAATCCCCCAGGTAACACTGAGGTCATTGCCTATTGCAGAAGCTCACACTTCCTAATCCCAGCATCAGAGAGACTCGCGTGCCTTGAGCACTTGAGGGACTTGTTAAGCTTTCCTCGCTGTTCTCGGTGGAGTCTGGGAGCCCACGTTTTACTACAAGGATATTTAGCAGCTGTTGCGGTTGGTCTCCTGGCCTTCTTCCTGGACCCCTGGGGGGCCACGTTCCGTCATCTATCTTCATGACCCCAGAGCGTGAGGCAGGAGACGCTTCGAGTGCTGGTTCCTTGACTGAAGAAATGGTTAAGTGCCCAGTCCAGGCTGGCTAGTTACACGGTCTGTAACTAACTAGATCTGAAATGTCATCAGTACAAGGGATGTGATGGGTTACGGGTGGGTTACCTTTCACACAGGAATAGGAGGCACACAATAGTCTCTAGAATCTATCATACATGCCTCGTGCGCCAAAGAGGCATTCCAGAAGTAGCAGTTACAGGATCTTGAGCTGTTTTTGTCTATGAACATCACCAGGGCCTCTGGATAGGCCAAGAAATGCAAACAGATGTCACTGGGTAATCTGTGTTGTTCATGACCTGTGCGTTCGTTGTAATGGCACTTATTTGGTCTTTGGGGAGAATAAGAAATGAAATAAAACAGTATATTCTCTCTCTAGGTAATGTGTCTAATCATTAGTTAGATCTTCCATCTTTCCGTGGTAACCCAAATCCCTAGGAAAGCACCTGCCTTAATCATACGAGCTTGTAGAAGGCACCCACTGGAGGAGGGGTGCACACGTGTCCCATGCCTGTATGTCGGTTCCTAAATACCTGTCCATGAGGCTGTCTTTACCTGACACTTGCTTTCCTTTCTACCTGTCGTGGGATGTGTGAGAAGGACATGTGTAACTATCCCATCCATGACCCAAGAAGCTCAGCCACATTGGCTCATGTTCCAGGTATCAGGAAGGAAGAGGTGTCAGTCCGCTTCCATCTTAATATGTCATCTATCCGCACACATCTCAAGCAAATCACATAACCCAAAAGGATTTACAGAAGCCACATCGGCAGTGTTAATTGAAGTATTTATCTGTCGCTCACCCTTTATCTCTGTAGCCAATCCTTGACACAGGAAGGTAAATCATTGGCAAAAGGCTCCAAGTTTGCATTTAGGATACCTTCCTACAGAGACACACACACACACGGGATATATCTCCCAGTGTTCATTCAACTACACAGAGTTAATGTGAGTTTGAGGGAGGGGAATCTCTGTTTACCCTTGCACTGTCTTAAAGTTAGGCTTCTGTGTGTCTTCTTGTTGAGGTAAATAATCTGTGTTGGGGGCTTTGTGCCCTCTGTTAAATCCCAGCCTGGGCATCCTTGCCCTCTGTGAAATCCCTGCCCAGGCGTGTGTGTGTGTGTGTGTGTGTGTGTGTGTGTTTACGGTGCAGTGATACTCAGTTGACACTATGTTGAAAATGAACATACAATATACAACATATGTGGGGGGGGGGGTTGGGAGGGAAAAACAGGGAGAGAGTGAAAGAAGGGGTGGCACTGACCAAAAAGAAAGGTACTTGTCGCCTGACTTATGAAACAGTAACAGCTCTGTTCATCACCTTAATAATAACAATTCTTTTAAATGTCCAAGAGTTGGCCCAGACCCAGTTGGATTCGTTAAATGTCCCCTTGTGAAATCAGCAACCATATTCCTCACCATGGGCTCCCAGAGAACAAAGGAAAAGATAAGATGAGAAGAGGCTCCCTGGCTACCGGCCTTGGTCCACTGTCTCCCACAAATAGGGAAATGGCGACAGTCGACTTTGATGAAAATTTTCCCGTAATAAAGCCTGTGATGGAAATCTCCCTGTCTTCAGTATATTCACAGAAAAAAAGAAAAAAAAAAAAAAGAATGCCATTGCTCGCTACAGTAGTAATGATAACTCCCCTAGTGGAAAGTGAGATAAGGTGCTCCTGACACATTTTACTGATTGAATGTTCGCTATTCCAGATCCACCTTTCTGACTCGGCCCCGACCGATACCCGAGGCGGCGCTGAGGACAGTCCCTACTAAGGTAAGAAATCGGTGAGATAATGTTCGGCGACGTTTGCTTGGAGGACAGAGCTGTCCCTTGCACGGCGGGAGCTGAGCGGAGGCCTTGACCGGTGCGGTGCTCGCCTGCGTGGCCAAGAGGCCTTCTGGATGGCCGTTGCGGAGACAGAGGCCCACGGGGAGGGCGGGGAGCGAGCGTGCGCGGACCATATCCATCGAAGGGGGGGGGGGGACGGTGGGCTCACCTGCTCTGCAGACGCAGTCCGCGGGCCATCTGAAGATTTCTGAGTAGAAAGGTGGGCATGCCCGTGAGCACCTCGCAGCTCGGCGGCCTGGCGGCCCGGCGCTGGGGGCGGGGGGGGGGGGGGGAGGGCGGTGCCGTGTGGGCCGTGTGACCCGCCGGGGGTGGCCTGCCCGCCTCGTCGTGGAAATGCGTCCCCCAAAGGAGATGGTGGCCAAAAAGGGACGTGAGGGTGAGGGTCGGGGTGACACAGGTGAGGGGGGGTGGGGGTCAGGGGGTCATGGGGGGCAGGATGAAGGTGAGGTGGGGTGAAGGGCGAAGGTGAGGGGTCAGGGGCTGAAGAGATCCTGAGCTGCGCCCGGGGTCGCCGGGCCCTGGTGGAGGCCGCGGCCCGGGTGGAGCACGGCGCCGCCCTTCAGAGTTGTGGGCCACCCGGGCGCGCGGTGCATCCTGGGAAGCGCGGTGCGCCCTGGGAGCATGGTGCATCCTGGGCGCGCGGTGCATCCTGGGAACGTGGCACATCCTGGGCGTGCAGGGCATCCTGGGTGCGCGGGGCATCCTGGGAGCGTGGCACATCCTGGCCGCGCACTGCATCCCGGGGGCGCGTTCGGCACCCCGGGGGCGCGCCGTTTCCGCGGAGTGTCCGCCGCCGTCACCGCGCGCGTGCGCCGCCGGGTGCGTCGTGGAGGCGTCGTGCGGGAGTCGCGGGCTGCGCCGTGGTCGGTCGCGTGGCAGCCCCTCGCGGAGCAGGCCCTGTGGCCCAAGGGGGCCGGAACCGGAAGAGAACCGGAAGGGCTTCCTGATTGACGGAGGAGCGTCGCAAAGCCCGGATGTCCCCGGCCTGTCCTCACTTGACCGAGCATCCCTTGGAAGGAATGGGACCCGCACAGTGCATTGGGCTGGTCTCGGGCTGGGCCCTGCAGACCCCTCCCCGCGTGCGTGATATATGCATATATATATACATATATGCCCTATATATGTTAATTCAAATATATATGTGTATATATACACATATATATATCAGTGCAGTTGTTTTTGCTTGAATGAGCACACAGCTGCTCCCCAGACATGCATGCATGCTCGGGCTCTCAGAACCCACACGTGCGTGGTGATATCCCTAAGTGTTCACCATGTGCACCCATGACCTGAAAAGCCAGTGCATTCCTCCTGCAAAGGCGTCTTCCTCACATGCATTGCCTCATCCTCATCCTGATGACAACTTATGAGGTAAGGGGGGAGTTCCTTAGTTCCACATTGCTGATAAAGCAGTTTGCCTGGGGTTCCCCAAGTTGTGTAAAGGTTAGAAAGAAAGAAAAAAAAAGCATGATAGGAACTTAGCAATCAGACTCTAGAATCCTCTTCCTCCTGCCGTACTGGCACGGTGCAGAGCTCGTTGTATTGAATGGAGATGTACCCGCAGCTTAAGGGTGTGGCCTGCTGAGCTCAGAGCCTGGGCTGGAACAGCCGTGACGTGGCCTGCGTGAACTTAGAAACTTAAAACACGTGGTCTGGTCCTTCCAAGGAAACATGGGTGGCTCCTGGGTTGTAACATCAAAGGAAGAGGAGTGAACGTGAAGTATTTCCCTCTATCATTGTAAAATGCATGTCGGGTACAGTAGCAGGCACCTGCTGGGCCACTTTTCCTTATTGCATTTCCAGGTAAAATGCTGGTCAATAGTCATCATATTTTTTTTAATGTTTTCTATCCTTTGGATAGATAGGAGTCAGATAGATATGATAACTCTGTCATTAGCCTATCTATATATTACAGACTTTCCAAATAGGTGTGTTCTGGATATATTCGGAAAATGTATGCTTTGTCAGGTTAATATTCTAAGCTATATGCTTAACTAGGTTGTGGAATATTTATAGTCTTGGGACCGACCTAATTGGGGTTCAGTAAAACTTCTTTGGGGGGTAATCGCTTTGATACGTATTTGTTTTTAATTACGTTTTCCTACAAAGTTCCATTTTGGAAGTTGCAGGGGAACATACATTGTCAAATTGCTAATACATTGGAGAGGTGATAGGTAGCATGTTTTTCTTACTAATTTTAAGGAGGAGTTTTTCAACATTATTGTGAATCATAATTATGTCATTATATGTTATAAATATATTACATGTATTTACACTACATAATTAGACCGAATTCTAATTATGTAGATTCATGGTAATCAGCTAAAATTTGCTTTAAAAACTAAGATAATTCCTCTAACAGATGCTACCTTAATAGAATATTAAGTTTGAGGGGAAAAAAAAACTTACCAAAATAAGAAAATTAATAAGTAATGATTCTAACCTAACATGCAAGTAGAATGACATATCTTGTCATAACTCTCCCAAATCTTCATTATAAGAAGAACTGTTTGTTCAGGAATAGATACATTTGACAATTTTGTAAATAATGTTGGTGAAAATACCTCTTAAATTGAAGAAGAAAGCAATCCAATAAAAAGACTTCAAAGTTTTAAAGATTTGTTTTGGTAAAACATAAATACTCTCTTCTCAGAGCTCTTGTATAAAAACCTTTTAAAAAAAAGAAATGCTCTAGTTACAAAGAGGTAAATAAAAGCAGTATTTCCCACTGGATTCTTGCTCTCTAGATGTTAAATCTAACATCATTGCTGTAAATTGCTAGTTGTAGTCTTTGATTGACATGTTTACCCAGATAATGTAACAGTTTTTGTGAAAGAAATCTACTTAGTGTCTGGATGACATGAAACATGTTTCTCGTGGAAGGAAAAGCCCCAGAGTGTTCTTTCAAATGGGAGTCTTTTCTCTCCAAATCTTTCGAGCTGATAACGAATCGTGTAATTTGGTTTACTCCCTCATTTACCCAACATTAGTAGTTCAATTGCAGTGTGCATCTAAATATACTTCTGAAATTCCCTGAGTGGCTCTGTCCTTGACTTTATTTCAGATTAATTTTCAGCTCTGAGTTACAACGAAGCCCCTTCTCACAATACAAGATGTGGGAACCAGGAAGGTATCAGGTTGTCTTGAGCCCTGGTCCTTTTTATTGGATTTGAACCTGGTTCTACTTTGTCAACACACACACACACACACACACACACACACACACACACACACACACACGGCTCCAGTTGCTTCAAATAGAAGAAGTCAGGCATTGCTTCCAGTGTCTTTCCCACTAAGTATCAAATGTGATTTCTGTTTCATAAAGTATATTCATCCCTTTGATGCTGTCATAATCGTCAGTTTACTATGGGGAGGATAAAAGATATTTCCAAAGCACTTTGAACTTGTGCAGTAGACTTAATCATTCTTTCCATGGTCCAGGGCCTTGAAAATACAAAATGCCAAGTGGCTTGGCCAGGATACCAGAGGAGAAAGCAATATAACCTTTTCTCAGAAAACTGGTCAAAGTGGGCAAAAGCTAGCCTGTAGGGTGACCTTGGGAGGGCTCTTGCAATGACCTTGGGAGAGCTCCTGCAGTAGAGCTGAGGCTCAGTGGTCTGCATCCAAACCTGTCACAGCTGGTAGGTCGTGAACCAGTCAGCCAGCAGGTTATTTGACCTTCCTCACAGAATTTTCAAGGTCATTGCCTTTAGAAGCGCTATTTCCCAATTACGTTGCAAGGCCTATTCAGAAGAAGCCTGTCTTACCTTTCTTGCCCATGAGTTAGCCAAATCTCAAGCCTTTAAACTCTAAGAAACCTTAATCACTGCCTGAGAGTAGGTTTTCCTTGCCTTGAGGGAGAACTGTACATTACACTACACTTTCAGTTTGTTGTCTCCATCTTCATGTTATTCTTACCAGAGGAATTAGATCAGCGCTGAAACCAAGAAAGGGAAAGCAACAGTTTTGTGTCATCTTCTGTGCTGAAGTGGCCCCTACAGTGAAGTGTGTTTTGCTTACTTACCTTTGTGTATTTTGTATCTTGGGGGGTTTACCTTGCTGAGCTCAGCGCTGTAGCATCACAGTTAGAAGAATTACGTTCTAGAGTATGACTCTTATGTTGATGTTATCATCCTCCTGCTTCTGCCTCCCAAGTGCCGGGATTGAAAGTGTGAGCCACCATCCCCACACAGAGCATCGTTTCTCTTTGAATACTGGCTCTTTGCCTAGCAAGCAAACTGCTAGAGCTAGCCAGGTTAGCTAGATAAATTTTAAGGAAAGGGATAATGTGGAGATCGAAAATCATTTTATTCATTATTAGGATTATCACCACGTACTTGGTATTGATCTAAAGCCATTCTTTAAAAATATTTGGGTATATCATAATATTATGGGAGAGGTAGTAATGAGCATTATTAATCTAAAGGGATCTCTCCCCAGTGGTCTTTTACATGTCATCCGCATGATGAGCCACTTCTGGTTCATTCATTCTAGGATCATCATTGTATATGCAATCGTCTTCAGCCTCAAAGTTGATCACAAGAGTCCACAGTGCATCACAAACTATAGTTAGAAACTAAGTACACACTACAGTCTAGATGCAAGACAACAATGGTCAAATACTTTTGCTTAACATCTCAGGTGTTAGAGTAACACCACCTAACAAAGATTTCCACTTAGTTTAGAAGCACCATGTATTCCTAGGAAACCAAGGCTTTGTGACTGTGTTGTTAATACCTTTCACATGTGGGGGCACACCAACAGAACACTTCCTGGACACAGACCAACAGAACAGATACTGAAGATTAGGATTGCTACTTTCTTCATCAGGGAATCCGGGAGTCTAACACAATACCTAGAGAAGTTGCTTACTATTTAGAAGTGACCTTGATTACATGTTCTGCTTTGATGTGTTAATTTGCATTAAAAAACCCAGCATACTACGGTCTCTGCGGGTACTTAAAGTAGTCTAGACTCCAAATTGGTTGAAAAGACAAAGAAGGAATGGGCCCATGTGTGGAATATGTCCCACTACTCCCCTGGGCCTGTTCAAGTAGACATTACCAATCCATCACCGAGCTCTCTCCTGCTGAGCCTGGATGCAGCCTCAGAATCCTTCTCAACGCAGGACTTCCATCAGCCACGACCAGTCAGCTGGATTTGGCAGATATTTAGGAAGCCGTTGCCACTGTTGGATTCGATTCTTGCTCTAGGACTTCTACCAGAAGGTGCTACCTCATGATCTCCACCTTCTACCTGCCTTTTCGAAATATCACGGTGAGCTGTTGGGTTGGTTTGGGGGTGGGTTTTTTCTTCTTTTTTTTTTTTTTTTTTGCTACCCACATTGTAGAGTCAATTAATCTCATGAATTTCCAATTCTGACATAAATAGTGGCATTCTGGTGGATGCAAACCTCTCAGATATCAGAGCCATCAGGCCAATTTCCATATCCGCTTTCTAACTTTTAGAGCAAAACAAAAATTTTGCAGGAAGTTCTCTGAGATGCAGGATTATTGAGAGAACTGAGAATCTCCTGGACAAATGCGACGCTTCTCGATTGGAACTGTGTGTCTGCCTGGGGACAGTGTGGGCTGTCACAGATGTGGGTAGGCACACTGCTGGCACCCGAGAGCGGAGATCACTGACACCGGGAAGGACGGTGAAAGGCCCCAAGTCCAATCCCCAACAAGGAAGAATTACCCACCAGCAAAATGTCAATATTGTTAAAGTAGACCAACCCTGCAGTGAGCTGTTGAAACACATAGTCCTCTGTTAAATTTTGAAGAAGATGATTTTTATGGAAATACTTATGCTATTATTTTGTTATAGAAGGGTAAGAGAACCATCCTTTCCCAAGAGTATAATCCCTCTCTTATTTGAGTTTTGTCTTTGGCCCAGTGCCAACCATTTGATGAATAAGATGTTCCCCCAGAAAACGAGCAGTCGGTGCCGGGGCCCGTGCAGTGTCTACAGTGGAGGTTCCACGGTGAGCTAGGTTTCCATGTTCTCTCCACGAAGGCCCTGAGTGCGAGCCTCTCTGTGTTTCCCAGTGCACTGGATCTCACACTGAGAAACCGCTCTTGTAACACAAGATGGATTTCAAGGGTTCTCCTTTCTTTTTTTTCTGTTAAGCGTTGAATCTAGTCTAACAAGATTACACACACACACACACACACACACACACATACACACACACACACACACACACACACCAAAAATTTGCTTCTGTCTACCCGACAGGCCGGTGGCTTATTGATGAAACCAATAGAAGTTGTGTTTCAAAAGCTGCTTAAGTGCTAGGAAAGCAAAGGTTTTCGCTTACACCCACTTCCAAACTCTTTGCTTTCTGAGGATTAAACCCATTGCTTCCCCCTCCCCCACCCTCCCCCAACCCCTGTCTCCCAGAGATACCAAGAGCCTTTTAGACATGACACAGTGGCTGGGAACATTTCATATTAACTCCAATATATAAGCCTTAATAAGCCAATTTCCCATTCAGTTTAATCTATTTTCAGCAGATCAAAATAATTAAAAATGCTAACAGTTATGGTAATTTTCAATACACTTGGAGAGAGGCAATTTAGATAGCACCTTCCCAGTGAATCTATATTTGTATAAATTCTGATCAAGAATATTTGTTCAATTTTGTACAAATCAAACATGAATAATTTCTTCCATATTACTCTTTCCATTGTTGTGTTTTTGCCTGTATCTAGTTATCCATTTGCCGCTGGCATGCTGCTCTGGGAAGATTTGATTAAAATCAATAAGTTATTGGGAAGATGGCAATTAGCGGTCTTTCACCTATAATAGCAGTGTCTGTTAAGCTTCCTTTGTGTTAATCACAATATTTTTGCAGGACTCTTCTCTGCAGCCTTGCAGTTTAATGAAATGGAAGGTTTAAGAAGCACCCTTAATGTGGGGGCCCTGAAAAGGATGCATCTGTGTTTCCTGTGTTTTGAAAGGAAAGCTCAGCATTTCTGTAATACATCAGAACCCTCATCTCCTTTGAGAATTTCCCAACTTTGAGATCTCAGAAATATCTGCACCGTTTGTTCTGCATAAACTTCAAGTCCGCTCAATGAAGCATAAAAAAGATATACCAGCAAATATCAATGTATAGATTTGTTTAACTATTTCAAAGTGGCTTGATAGTTTGTTTGTAGTAAGTAATTGATATGGGAGAGTTCTTTACATTGGCTATATGATATTGAGTGGTAAGTGCCCAGGCTAAACACCCAACCTTAACTAATGCCTCTAGACAGCAAGTAATGATTGTGAAAAGTCATTAATTAGAATGAGGTTATCCTTCCTTCTTTTCTGCATTGGTTACCATTTGCTTCTTTGTCCCAAAGACTCACTAACTAGTTCTGTTGCATTACGTTGTCCTTAGAGAAGACTGACACATAGACACACCTTGGTGTACACACACACACACACACACACACACACACACAAGTAACATGCTTATTATTCAGTTGATGTAGTAGAAAGTCCACTTTTATCCATTATCTATACATAATGACATTTGCTATGACTGTAGGCATCTAGACTAGCAAGCAAGTAATGTTCATTTTTGACTTATAACTAAGATTCTAATTCATAGATCAACTAGTAATTCTCTCAGAGAATTAGAATAAAAGGTACTAAAATGGGAATATTCAGATAATTAGTGGAAATTTAGGAACTACTTTGATTCCTTAGAGCACTAGCCTGTGGATCTCCGAATTCTGAAAAAGTTGACATGTCCCTTCTGCTGTGAGTCTCAAACTAAAGCAATCCAAACTAAAGCTAATGCAAATGAAATACGGAAATGGGCCTTTTTGAAAAGAAGTATGGTCCAGAGAGCCAAAAGTAGAAGTAGAAGAATTGTACAACTCATTTCTATAAGGAAAGAATCTATGGTTTCAGTGATTCAGATTTTTTTTCCACGTTCTCTAATTGTAAAGCAATGAAGATAGAGATTACAATAAATTAAATGACTTCAGATAGTCAACACTCTTAGCTTCTTGTGCCTTTACATAATAATTTTATCCATATACCAAGAAGATTTCTGGTATTTGGTGTCATTTTTATGCATCTAATAAGTTTAGTTGACTATTTTTAATAATAATGGGCCTCTTATTAGACTCAAAAGAAAGTTAGAAGAGTTGTTTTTTTTCCTAGCTCACATCAGAAATTCTTATTGTAAAATCTCTTTATAGAATTCTCATACTGTAATATAAGTGTTTCTTAGATGTCACCTGCATGATAACACAGAGATTATTTTAATGAAAGTAATGAATTCATTTTACCCCCTTAAGAATTTGAAATATACAACTACTCTAAAATGTAAGTTATGGAAATATCCTGCCGGTGACAAAAAAAAATGTAAGTCTTTTCACAGATAGCTTACTGTTCATTTACATCTTGAATATAGAGTAGGTTCAGGATGACTTCAGAGTAGCAGTGAGCTTTTGATGGCATTGAAGAAAGAAAGCAGAACTATCTATGCTAACCCCCACTCGTGCTTTTATTGATGATCAGGAAGCCATTTTTTTCTGTTTTTCTAGTATTCAGTTCCCAACCACCTCTAATTTTATAGTTGAGAGATTTATAAATGACTGAGTAACCTAGTTGGACACTGTACTACTTACAACCTGCCTGGTGTTGTTCAAACAAAAATAAATACTCAGAGAAATATGTTTGCCTTTGTAGTGATTTAAATGTGCAAGGGTCTGGAGTTACAGAGAAGCTCGGAAGAACCGGGCGTGCCCAGACTCGTGTGGCTCTGTGGAGTTCTACAGGGAGGGCAGCTGACAGCAGGGTGGACCAACGGAGAGGGTAGAAGGGAGCTTGTAGCAGCGACATGCTCATCACGAGTGGAAGAGACACCCTATCTATGCAGGCTGATTCCATCAGCATTTTGCTGTGAGCACTGCTGTTGTTCATAACATGGTGGGGGGGGGGATTCAACAGGAGCCAAGTATAATGGCTCACATCTCTTGTCCCAGTTCAGTTGCAAGGAGGAGAGGCCAGCCCTGGCGAAAACGTACACCACCCCTCCGTCAATCAACACGTGTGCGCCCGAGTTCCAACCTATGTGGAAGGATGGTGATAGGACTGTGATTGTACGTCAGCTTGGATAAAGTGCAGGCCCCTCTCTGGAAAAGTAACTGAAGGAAAAAGTGGTTGAGTGTGTGGGTCAAGTGCTAGAGGGCCTCCCTAGCAGGGATGAGGCATTGAGTTCAAACTCCGGGCTAGCCAGAAGAAACGAAGCTAAGAAAGGAGGGGATGGAAGAGGGAGAGAGTGAGGAAGAAGGCCTTTAGTTCAGTTCTCAGCAAGGGAGAGGAAAAGAAAGGGGAGAGAAGGGAGGGGAGAGGGAAGAGGGGGAGGAGAGGAAGGGTAGAGAAGGGGAGGGGTGGTAAATATATAGGAAGCCCTGGGGCTGGGAAGGTGGCTTAGTGGTAGAGCGCTTGCCTAGCATGCATGAAGCCCTGGGGTCGATTCCTCAGCACCACATACACAGAAAAGGCCGGAAGTGGCGCTGTGGTTCAAGTGGTAGAGTGCTAGCCTTGAGAAAAAACAAAAAGCCAGGGACAGTGCTCCAGCCCTGAGTTCAAGCCCCAGGACTGGCAAAAAAAAAAAAAAGGGCTAGGAAGCCAGTGTTATACTTGAGAGTGTCTCTGACAGACAGTAATATTGAACTGACAAGAGAAGACAGGCCAATCTTACAAGGAAACAGCATGTCCCAGAACAAGAGTGATCGTAAAATGCCATCCTTGGCTAGGAGTAGGAGAAAAGGTGAGAGGAGAGCTGGTCAGCTAGAGAGAGCGCTTAAACAAGACCCCAGTTTCCATGCTGGGAAATTGAGAATTTCAGCATTTAGTGTTAGGGAGGACCACGAATCCAAATGTGATCAAGCTCTCTTGTGGCCCAGCTTAACCAGAAATACCGAGGAGAGGGTTTTAGAGGAAGGGTAGGTGACCCACTGCAAAGCCGCAATAGTAATATCACGTATCCTGCACGTAGTCAGCAGCAAATTAGCATTTATCAAGTGAATACATAGATGAAGGCTTAAAGAAGGACTTCCGAAGGCTGACACGAGTTCACAGGACAAAGATAAAATAAGTTGCTTGCTCTTCACAGAAAAGAGTTCAATGACAAATCAGGAAACCACACAGTTTTGCCTTCTCTGTCTCTGCCTTTATGTCTTTCTCTGTCTTTCTTGCTCACAGGCATGTAAGCACACACACACACACACACACACACACACACCACCTGTGTGCGCACACACACATGCAAGCAGATTAAATTAGTCTCTTCCTTAAATTGTGAGAAGGATAAGGAATAAATTAGTTGGAACCACACTGTCCTAGTTTGCAGGCTATAAACTCATCTCTGTAATAACTACAAAGCCTTTACAGTAATGGCATAGGAATTGGAATTTGTGAGATGAAATTTTTGGCAGTTCATTAGTAAATTTGGGTTTTGCCTCCGCCTTAGGGAACAGAAGGTATCCCAGAAGGCACAGAAATCAGCAGATGAGCTAACCCTCCTCTCAATAATGTGAAATGCTATTTTAAAAGAATTAAACAATGAGAAATAAAGCCTGAGAAATGAAATAATCGCTCATTAAAAACAATGTTTTTGAGTTATGTAGGATGGGAGATAATGCATTCTAATCGCCACCCTAATTCATGTAAGTAACGCATTTGTTTCCGAGGAGTTTTATTGTCTGTTTCCCAAAGTCCCTCCATGCTGGCTAGCCAAGTGCTCAACGTCGAGATCTGACCCAAGCTCATCTTCTTGCCCCTGGCACCTGGCACCTTGCCAGCAGGTCTCAGTGCTTAGTAATATTTGTGGGAAGAGTCAAGGAAAGAATGAATTAAGAGTACTTGATCCAAGATGTGGAGCTGCAGGGATATTTATTCCACTGAGTGGTCTGGAGAGGCTGAAGTTAGTGACAGACGTGTGAATTGCACGACGCTACGAGATGGACAGCGGCCGAGATGGCAGACTGGCCTCCGCCCCGAGTGAACTCTCAGGGCACTGTGGGATCTCCAGGAAACCACGGGATTGGAGAGCTACAGAGCAAAGCTAGAAAGGAGCTCGGAGGCTCCCTGGAGTCGCTTTGCCGACCTAGGAGTTTGGAGTGTGTGGTGCTGATGGAGAAAGGGAAGAAAATGTCAGGAGGAGGTTTGCTTTGGTCTTGCGTTTCGCGAGAGCAGTTGGCTGCAACACGTTGGCCCGTTCGTGTCAGCAAAGAATGAAGCTGAGGTTGGAGCCACATGGGAGCTGCCTATGGGTGTGCGTGGATAAAATCCCACAGGCCGGCCAGATTCTCCATTCCTCCAGAGCCCGGCCGTGAAGGCCGAGGGCCCAGAGCTCTGCCCTTCTCAGTGCTGCTGCTCCATAGGAGCACGCAGGTGAGACCGGGAGGATGGGAAATAAATAGAAATGCCTGGCAGTTTTTCCATTGTGTCCGGAGCTCTGTTCTCTGGATCTTGTCCCCCTTAACTCCCTAGGCTCCCCTAGCGGTACGGAAATCTGGGCCTCCGGCCGCTGTGACAATTCTAGGCAGAGTGGCAGGGAACCAGGACATCTATCTCCAAGCAGAAAACCAGGTAGGCACTGGGGGAGGGGGGCTACTAGCGAAGAAGGGGCACAGAGGAGCAGCATACACCACGGACGCAGAACAAGCAGAAGACAGAGAGGAAACACTTAAAACAAGCATGACAAATGTTGTCAAAGATAAAGGAGGATGCTTTAATTTCCTTTGTGTGAAGACAGATAGGAAGAAACAAGAAGAATGAACACTAAGTCATAAAAAGCACCGATTGGAAACCCCGCAGTGAAACAGGACAGGAATAAAGAACTAAGTAGTTAGAATGAAGAGCAGGACATGGAGATTTAGAGGAGATGGATGGATGGATGGATTCCAGCAGAGGCAGCAGGAAATTGACAGAGATCGAAAATGCAAAAGGAACGTCAGCGGATGGAGGTATTGGAAAATAAAAGTACTGATACCTGAGTACCGAAGATACCTGGAAGAGCGAGGGATGAAAAAGGAAAACAGGAAATAGAAAAATAATTAAATTGTCTAGCATCATAAAATTTAAAGGTCATATATTAAATTAGGAAAAAATAGGAAAGAGGTTAGAGACACTGTAATTAAAGGACAAAGAGAAAATGATAATTCCAGAGAAGTCATGTGTGATGCCATATCTGTGATCCTAATACTTGGGTTGGGTGAGGGGTGTCAGTCAGGATCACAAGTTCAAGGCCAGAATGGACTCTATTGCCACACCCGGTCCCAAAGGAAGAGTTCTAGAGAGGAAGAACAAATTACCTTCAGAGCAGTAAGGTTAAGACCGACATTGGCCTTTTGTCACGGCAACACTGGGTTTGCAAAAGTAAAGTTTAACCTAACGGTGTGTATCTACTCCAGTCAGCCCATTCTGAGGGGTGTAAGTCCCACCTTTCCAATAGAGAGACACACAGTGAAGCATATTTAAAAGATGTCTATAGAAGAAAAAGACCTGCAATTCAAGAAAGAGTCTACGAGTAATATGAAAAATGAGACAATTTAAATAGCTTCATCAAATTGGTTAGCAAAAACTTAAGTACATTGAAGGAAAAAAATGTATTTTCTTAAAAGCTCAGGACAATCTAGAACTAAAAGTATGGGCCGAAGACAAGCTAAGTTGACCAATTTAGAACATTATTAAGAGGGAAGAGATGGTAGGTTGCATTTTGACGGAATAGCAGAAAACATGAATTCAAATGCAAGATGCCCAGTTTTTAACATCTGAAGAAAAAGACTTGTTGATATCACACAGAGGAAGATGAGTCAAGAGAACATGGAAGAAAATAAAATACAGGAAAATGAAGATTCCAAAGCTAAATGTCCAACTCTAATAATAACCACGGACCTTGTAACGAACACCCACGGATTTCAGAGTATGTTTCTAATAATAAATAATAATAAATCCCAACAACCTACCCCTTACAGAAAGATACATTTACGGCGAAATATTCAGAAAATATTGAAAGCAAAAGGTGGAAAAAAGAGAAGACCAGGCTCACTTCGTGTCTTGTCAGAAATATCACGAGAAGAAAGAAATCTCGCGTGGAGATGAGCAGACCTTCGCTGGGGTGTTGGGTTGCCTCGAAAATTGGCCATCTTCAATCAGCTCCATCCTCATCTTCCCCGACAGGAAGAGGTTCTCCGTCCCAGCCCCCCGTGGGACAGTAGCCAGGAAGGATAGTGCTACAGTCAGTCCTGGGGAGAGCCATCTTCTGTATCTACAGCCCGTGTCTCTTGTCGGTGACGTGCTCTCCCTGTCCGAGAGATCAGGGAAGGATTCCGTTCTGCTGCTCGGGGCCCTGAGTTTCTCCCTGTACAATGATGGGATGGGAGGCATATGCCCCCCCCCCCTTTTTTTGGTCATTTCTCTTGTTGCTTGACTTCCCCTAGGGGCACAGCGATTAGTTTTCAAGTTCATAGGACACTGATAATGTTGCAGCAGAATTGGTCACTTTCACCGTTATTAATCCACTGTGAAAATCATGCAGAAAGAACGTGGAATGATTTTCTGACTGCAGACAAAAGTGTCACGTGACAGGTTTCCATACCTGTGAAGGATTTAATTTTCTAAAAACGCCTCAAAATGGGAATTCAAGGAGACAGCCTTCTCCTGTTCAAGGCTTGATGTGAACACGGCAAATGATTGGCTTCCTAGCAAAACTTTTTAAAGATTTCCCTTTACCACTGGAAACAAAAGAAATAAGTGTTTTCTGTTCCAACGGTACACCAGCAGAGTTGGCTAGAGCGACAAAGGAAAAGAAAGCCATTAGCATGTGAAGCATACAAGAAAAGAGGATTTTTATTATGTGCAGTTGATATTGTCATCAACAGGCAAAACGCCAGAAGTAACAACATCTAGCAAGTTTTGTTTATTAAATATTGGAGGACATTTGCTCGGCAACATTGGCTTCATAGAAAATAAACAGGATTCTATTAACAATAGCTATAAGAATTAGAAACTATCTAGGCATTAACCTAACCAAGGCTGTCCTTACCATCCACAGAGGACATTCTAAATCTAATAAAGCCCGAAGGAGTTGATAAACAATAACGGTGATAGGGCAGGCTTGGTTGATAGAAATTTCTATAATGTCGACGACCCTGCCACAAGTCAGGTCAGGACAATTGCAGTTAAAACTCACAATGGACTTTCTGAAGAACTTGATAGATTCATCAAAATTTATGTGGAGTTATTATAAACTATGAAATTACTAAATCAATAAAAAAGAGAGAAAGGGAAGGAGCTTGTACTCTCAGCTAGGACGACACACTTCAAAGTCATGTTAGTAACTGTATTACTTAGCTAAGAACTTATGCATAGACTAAAGGTATAGGAACATTCAGAGACAATGTAACTAGTGAAAATAATCACTGGAATATGAATTTGTGGGCGGGAAGAGATGATGTGGTTGATTGTGTTGAGAAACCCCATTGATAGAAGAGTGTAGAAAGGGGTTTCAGGTGGAGTACAAGCCTAAGTGAATTTGAATAAATCAAACCCATGAACCGCGTGAACACATTGATAGTTGAAAAACAGAGAGGATAGTTGTTGACAAAGTCTTAATCACTGGAACCCCCAAAGAACAAATGAACAATGCTACCAAAACTCTGAAGAAAAGGGGAAATGGATAAAAATAGGCCACTTCCCCAAGTGGAATATGGAAAGGCTAACATACCAAGAGTTTCTGAACAGTGCTAATAATTAAGCTAATATGGAAACTACTACTTGATACCTTATAAATGAGTGGAAAAAAAAAAAAAAACACCATCCAAATTGTGATTGGGCATAGATTGTGAATATTCTTCTGAAAGACTGGAGTTTGTATTCGGATTTAATGTGTGGTATTCAGCATCTCCTCTCCTTCCCTCCTTTTTTTCTTTTCTTTTGTCTTTTCTCCTCTCTTCTCCTCTCTTCTCTTCCCTTCCCTTCCCTTCCCTTCACTTCCCTTCCCTTCCCTTCCTCTGTGGGAGCACTTGCGGTGATTTGGATTTGGAGACCATGCTCAGGGGTGAAGTAAATGGCAGGGAAGATTGCATCTGTGAAAAATTAAAAGGATGCTCACTGGAAACTTGATAATGGGAAGCAGAGAGGAGTACAAGTAAGCAAAGTAAGCAAGGGGGTTCCATCTGATTAACATGAACTTTATTTCACTTAATCAGCATGTCATCTCAGACTACTTATTGCCAGCAGTATCTGTTTTAAGTAAACAAGATGGTCTCTACCCTGCGGGAAGTTCCCATTTAACATGGGAGACAAAAAATAAGGGGGTGGGGAGGGTGAAACAAGACAAGACAGGTGTTACTGAGGAAGTGGAATTCCCAAACCAAGTTTATAATGAAGTAGACTGCCATAAAGAAATCGTTGGCGTTTGGGGTTCTTAGTTCCTTTTAGATAGGATAGAAATTCTCTGTTTGTTGCCTATGCCACTCTGCTCGTCATGACAGAGGCCAGTGAATTATACAATAACGGATCTCATGGTGTATATAGAAGACTGCAAGCCACAACGATCTCTGTCCCATTATTACTCAGGCGTGAGCTTGCTCGGGCCAGGCAGCCATGGATAATAAGCAAACAAAAAAAGCCCGGTTCCGTTCCATGAAAGTGTCATAATGGGCACTGAACTTTCCATTTCCATGTAATTTTCCTGCCTCACTAATATTCAGATTTGTCTTGTTTTCAGCCATTTAAAAATGCAAAGCAGTTCTTGGTTGGTGTGTCGTCGCTGTCTGTGTGTGTTTGGCCCACGAGCTTGACTGCTGATGCTGTCTCCTGCCTGCTTGGAAGGTTGCTTTGTTAAACATTTCCCCGCGTAGGGCTGGGTCGACACCACCGCCTGGAAATGGAGATTTCTGACTCGTAGGTGTGAGATGACAGGGGATATTCTAAGTACTGGCATTGCAGTTTGAGTATGACGACTGTAATCACTCAGGTTGCGAACACACGCCTTCTATCCTAATGCAGAAGAATGGACCTTAGAGCTGACCAGTTCCCTGGGGGAAACGGGACAGGATGGGACGGATGGAGGGCTCCCTGTTTTCTCTTTAAGACTTGTTTACTTGCTTGTTTGTTTTGAATGGCACTGGAATTGAAACTCAGGGGTTCGTGCTTGGTAGCCGTGTCCTCTCCCGCATGTGCGCGGTCGCCATTCCTTTATTACTTTTCAGATTGTTTGTGTTGTTTTACATAGAGTCTTGCTTTTGCCCTCTGAACTAGGATCCTCTTAAGTATGCTTACCATGCAGCTGAGCTTGCAGAGAGGAACCTCGATGCGTGGCTTGTTGGTTTCGGTAGGCAGTCTCCCCAACTTGTTGCCCTCGCTGGCTTCAAACCACCATCCCCTGAATCAATGGGATCATAGACGTAGGATAATATGACCACTTCCGTTCCTTGAATTTGTAAAACTGAGGTGGTGTTTGTAGAATAATATTTAAAACAAACAAAATTTGAAAGAGCCAAGGAAACCAGTCATGGGATAGGACCTACTTTGAGAAGCTATTAAACTCATATTTTCTGAATCAGAGAAAAGAAATGCTTGTTTTGTAGAAGTCGGAAGAAATGTGAAAACCTGGAATATGCTGACGTCTTCCATCCTCTTTTCCTCCCACTTGTAGTGCCATTCATGCTGTAATTGCTCCCACCACCAGACCCCACGACCTCGAGAGGAGGTAGAGGGATGTGGATTGGGGAGGCCAGAAATGTCCTCATCCCGTCCTGAAATTTGGGAAGGAGAAAAACATTTTCATCCAACACCCAGGTAGCCACACGACACAGACGATTAAATATTTCCCCATCCTGTTGAAAATGGCAAGGCAACCCGTATTTGTTCACCCTGAGGGATGAACATGGATCTGAATATTAAGGAAATTAAGCATTAAGAAATAAGTCCTGCAATTCTGGGTGAACCCTCCTCCTCTCTGGAGGTTGGACGTGCTTTGTGTTGGCGATGTTTGTGGTATAACCTACTTGCTGTGTGTGTATCAGTGAATGTCTCTCCTCTGGCCTGCCTTGACCACTCTGGGACCCAACACTACACACAACACTCTGGAGAGGCCACCCTCCTGGGAACCGATGTCACCATTTGGTCCCATACATTACAGTCCCTACATTGGATTAGATCTTCGTGGATTTCAGGGCCGTTAGTACCCATGTCCTCCCTAATCTTAAGAGCATCAAGTGGAATCGACGGGAAGCCTGGAAGAGTCAGCTCGGGGTGGCTACACGACTTGCCTAAGGACGTGGGCACATGGCGCCATGGCGCTTAATAATAAATAGGAGTTAAAGTCTTCCCTGGCTCACTTCTCTTTCCACGAAGCCTCCCTGTTGATTTTGTGAAGGGATAAACACACAGCCACTTGACAGACAACGAGATTTGTTAGGACATCTCACTTTGTTTCAAGTGAGAATTTTTCTGTAGCTGTTTGGATCCAACATTGCATCCAGTATAAATCAAGCAGGAACTGTACTAAACTAGAGCATATCTAGCCCTGGTATAATGTGTCAAAATACCATTTGGAACTGTCTATTTAAATCTACGTTCCAGGATTTTCCACAACAAAGAAGAAATAAATACAAGCATTCTTGAGCATAAGGCTTCCTGGAACCTGAGACTTTCATTTTTCTGACTGGAAAAAAAAATATTTCTTTTTGTATTCTCATTACTATTCTGAGCTTATCTTTTGATCTTTTAAGATAAATGTTATATTTTTTTGAGAAATTGCCGCTGAAGTTTCTACTGTATTTTGACTTTGATACGCTTCTTTATTCATGTTTTTCTTTTATTCCCCTGCTATATGTTACATTGCAGTCTTTGAGAAATAACCTTTTCATTTATAGAATTCCAATTACAGATTTTTAATAAAAAAGGGGTGTGGTCAGGCATATTTGTTATTGTAAATGGAGTAAAAATCCATTAGTAAATTAAGCTGAAATTACTTTTCTCACAAAAAGAGAGACTTATAAATCAAGAAACCTTGGGTTACCATAGCAATAGGTGACATCTACAGATTGGAAAGAGAAGACTATATTCGACTTTCTAGAAAGCACTTCATTAGAGGAAAGATATATGATATCTCTTCAGGGTGGAATATGACAATAAAAGTCGATTCCCGTTTAACAAAAATACTCCCATTTCCCCCCAACTAAAAATAATGCAAAGCAATTTGGACAATTTTATCATAAACAGGCATAGCACGTCTCTCTCTGGCACCATTTAATATTTGTTCAGTAAGAGGAATTAGGGAGGGTTGCAATTTTATCTGTGTATATTTATTGAAGATACCCTGGTAGAAGCAAAAATAAAAACGTGGTGGAGGAAACTAGACAGCGGGAGTGAAATTGGGAAGAGGAAGGCGTTGCTCTGAAAAGCAAGAAGAGAGCTCACAGGGGACAAAGTCAGCCAAATCTGAGGTGGACAGACCCTAGGAATCCACACAAAGTTCTGTGCATTGCTCTATGTGTGGTTGCATGATTTCTGGTCTTTTGGCTCATCAACAATACACCAAATAGACCTGCTGCAGTAGACATCTGTTGTTTTTGCCTGCCCAGCATCCGTTCCCCCTTCTTTTGGTAAGAGCATTTTACATTTCCCTTGAAAAATGACACTTTGCCCACTGTGTGGAATCTTTGTGTAGGATCCACTCAAGGTGCCTGGCTCTCCTCGGGCCGGCCAGTGTGTCCCTGGGGAAGCTGGATGCTTCGGGAAGGGTAGACGAGAAAGCGAATGGTTGGCACCACAGTGACCTTGCCCGGTGCTCCCTGCCATTTTGATAACACAACAGAGCAGCTGCCGTCTTCTTGGAGGCAGAATTGCTCAGGTTTTGCTTCTATTCCACATTATTTATTCATTCTTCATGAGCTCAAGTAAAGCCAGCATTAATTTCTGTTACATATAACCGACCCCTAATGGATATTCATGCCGAAGAGGGCTTGAGACACTTCAGATCGCTCATGCACAGCTCGCCATTTTCCACGGCATGGACTGGGACCGTCTCAAAGGCATCAGAATCCCGGGACCCGCGCTCTCCAGAGGCTGCATTCTGTGTGGGGCCCAGCCAGTGTCCTAGTTAAGTCATTAACGATGAGATTCAGTTCCAGGGAGGGAGAAAAGGCAAGGCCAATTTTCTGAGCGTGTATCCCAGCTTGATTAACCCTGTGAAGAAACAGAAGAAAGAGATCACCCTGGGATTCATGATTCTGATGTCCCCACATGGGCCAGAGATAACCGTGGCTTCCGGCCATCGTCTGAGACTCCAAAATATGAAGAGGCTCAGAGGTGAAGGGAAGCCTGATTTGATCATCCAAGCATTTTTATACAAATCAGATTTGCTTTGCCATTATTTTTGCAATGAGCTTAATGGGCCTAAAATTATCCTCACTAGCTAGCGTGTGGACCGGACTCCTGCGACTCCATGGCAGGATGGATAGGTAAATGTGGTACACACCTGTGCATGGTGGCCTATTGCTCAGCGTTTACAAAGGAAGCTCTGGACATAAGCCACAGTGAGGATGACCCTCGAGGCTATTTTCTGAAATAAGCCAGACACAGAAAGACAGGTACAGTAGGAGTACTTGCACTTATCACAGTTATCATCGAGTCAGACATGGTGATTGTCCAGGGATATAAGAGGAAAATGGTAGCTTACTAAGCACGACTTCCAGCTTGACCAGATTAAAGGTGTTCTGGAGATGGATCTTGAGGTGTTACGAATACGCTTACTACCACTGAACTACACACGTCAAGAAGGCTAAGGTGGGTGGTTTCCTCATGTTCACGTGACCAAACAAAGAGAAAGCGGGAAGGGAATCGAAGCAGCTGGGTTTTGTGAAGACCTTCAGGGCAGGGCTATGATTTTCACACACAGATGCGGCGCTTCGTGGATCATTTCTCTCCATTTAGTCTCATTTTGTCCACAGTTCAGCGCTGGCAGTTTCTCTAGCAAGCCAGAGAGAGGGGGGATGAGCCCATTTTTCAGATGATAACAGTGAGTATTTCGGAGGCTCTGTCCAAGTGGCTCATGCCTGTAATCCCAGCTCTTCAGGAGGCTGAAATCTGCGGGTTACAATTCAGAGCCAAGCCAGGCAGAAAAGTCTTCAAAACTCCATCTTCAGAGCACAAAGTAGGGCTGGAGACCTGGCTCAAGCGGTAGAATGCCAGCTGGGTAAGCGAGCGTGAGGCCCTGAGTTCATACCTGCCACCATGCTTACAAAAACAACACTATTTCTAGGAAATACCTTGCTCTCTATGAAAAGGTAGTAATAGATATGTCTAACGAAGTCTCCCACGCTGTACATTTTATGATTTAAAGTAAGTATTTCCTTGTGTATTATAAATTATACTCTACACGTGAGTATAGGGTGGCATGTATGTTATTGTAGTGTGTGGGGAGCAGCCGTAATGTCCAGAGATGGTTTGCTTAGTCTCAAGAAGATTGTTAATTTTTCTTTCATTGCCAGAATACCAGATACTCTGAGCCCTACCCACTCTTCTAATAATTGTCATCAATATCCGTGCTGTGAACCACAGAGGCTGGGCATGGAAAGTCCCTTGTTCTTGCTGTACTTCCCCTGGTATGCACATCATATCCCGTCATCTGCACGGTTGGTGATGTCACCGGGGAGACCTCATCATCGTCATTAAAATCATCACCATCACCACCATCGTCCTCATCCCCATCCATCCTCCGTGTAGAGATAAGGAAACTTGAACTTCACAAGCAGAAGCAACATGCCCCAAGTCCACCACCCAGTTACCGAGAGGTGGCGACAGGATTTCAGGTCAGGAAGTTTCTTTTCCAAGCCGGTCAATCACATTCACACAACCTCCCCTTGGCCCTGGTGGTCTCTGGGGTGGAACGGTTACTGAGAGCAAGGTTCCCAATGTCTTTCAGAGAAATACACAACAGGTGGGTTGGAGTAAATGCTCGTTGTCCAGCAGGGGGCCAGTTCTTTTCCTGAGTGAAGTAGTAGCTAGTTCAAATGTCCTGTGGTAAGCTCCTTCAGCCCACTCGCCTGATAGCTGGCTCTTCCGTTGGTTCTAGCACATGGCTAGAGGGTCCAGCCGAGGTTAGTCTTCCCAGGAGCTGGATACCCCTTGTTGGAATCACCCCCCAAGACAGCTGGATGGATAGGATGGAACTGAGGAGTGATGGCACTGCCTTTCTCATTAGATTGAGAATCGCTCAGAATCTAAGGCCTGCATTATTCATCCCTGTGTCCTCAGTGCCAGACACCCTGCCTGGCCCTCGGTGGGCCCCGGCCGTAAGTGTGGATAAGCAAATAATCCCACGAGGTCTTTATGTGAATTCTTCACTTGACCTTTTCTGCACGCCCATTTGAAAAAAAAAAAACCAAAAAACAGCCCTCCGAACGCTTAGTGTCCTCCCCTTCCCTTGATTTTAATTATTTACATCAGAATTACTTAATCATGTGCCAGATAATTAAGGAATACATTATTTATACTAAATAAATTAGCCTGACATCACTTCCCCTTGGCGATGGGAGCCGAGTCTCAGACATCTTCCCACCAGCCTGAGCATCTCGTGGGCACTGTCGGCATGGCGCCGAGGGGCTTTGATCACGGGGGGCTGGGCAAGTGTGGCCATGGCCCCCCGTGGGTCTCCATCTCTCCTCTCAGTCTACCCTGTTTCCAGCCCAGGTCGGTCCATCACAATGGGAAAATCCCTCACCTGGGGCGTGCCTCGGTTTCCCTACCTGCAACGTGCTCCACAGTCACGAGGCTGATGTCACGGGGGCACACCTCGGACCCTGTGCAGAAGGGAAGCCCCGCTGGGGCCGTGCTTTCTCCGCAGAGACACAAGGCTCACCCTCCCTTTCCGCGGGAAGTGTCTGTAGTTACCGGCGATCCGCTGGGAATTGCGGCTCCTCGCGCAGAGCAGCAGAACGATGGAAATTCGTAATGCGGAACCGGAGAGCCGTGGACTGCTGGAGTGGGAAGCGTTTTGTCATTGTAATCTATTCCCCTAGTCTCTCCACAAAAGAGGAAAGAGACCCAGAATGCATAAGTCATGCTCTCCAGCTTACTACACTATTAATAGTCGTGATGAACGTTTATTAATAATAACTAACACTTAATGGGCTCTAGTACCAGGCGTAGTGCTAGGGGCGTTTACTGATCGCAGGACCTTCATCATTTGAACAGTGGGGAAACCGAGGCAGCAACTTTGTGTCTTAGACTGGGATGCTAATTTAATTTCCCATAAAGAATACCCGGTTAGGAGAGAGTCTAGAGTAGGGCCTGGAATCTTGGCCTCTTGTTGCTAAGTCAGCAGACCTTTAGGCTGCTGATTCCCAGCCTACCACCCCCCCCTCCATCCACCCACACTGCTACCCACCTTACAGTGTAGAGCCCCACTCAGGAAGAAGGTCTCTTAGCTGTAGACACGGGCCCCCAGGTCACTAATGAACTCTTAGTGGAGCTTTCTGGCTAGACTCTGCCCGTGGCTCTCTGGACCTTTGCTCCTCTCGGCATGTCTGCCCGCCAGGCCTAACCCTTGGCCAGCCGCGGGTGCTGAGCGCCCTGTGGAATCTCCGGGGGACTCGCACCCCCAGTGGGTCCCGGCCAGCACGTGGGTTGCAGATGCACGTTGAGTCTGCAGATGACGACAGTCTCCTGTGATGAGACGGAACTTGCTCTGTGAGGTGTATGACGCTCAAGTGTCCAGCCAGCCCCACGCCAGGCTTTAGGATTTCCCATGTCGAGTACGACTGCTGAGCCTGGCTGATCGGGGTTCATTTTCTGTCCGTTTCTTAGGGGGAAGCAGTGGAAGGCTTCGGGGGTGGTAGGTAGGAAGCATTCTGGTGTTTTCGTTCACGCGAGGGAACGTGCCCTGGCTGTATTTGCTGCCTGGAATGAGTGTTTCCTGAAATCTGCAGAGAGAGCTGAACACAGGACGGCAGTCCCCCTCCCCCCGCCCCCTGGAACACAGGACAGCAGTGCCCCCCCCCCGCCCCGCCCCCAGGAGAGATCTTGTGTCTGATTGGCAGGGGAGGGGCCCTCCAGGTCAAGGTTGCTCCGTGGAATGGGCCCTCTGTTATCTCGGCGAGTCTGTGACTGAAGGGCAGGAACGTGCCTGTAATTTCCCACTTGATCTGAGGGCAGGGTTACAAAGACCTTCACCATTGGGAATCCCAGAAGTAGATCAGCACCAGTAGTCTACCTCTGGGCTTCTGACTAAGAATGCCCGGGGTTGGGCTCGATTTTCTTTCTTGGGTGGGGGGGGGGGGTGCTTCTCTTTCTGACAAGTCATGGGGAACACAGCCCATTCTGTCATCCTATTAGTAGAAAGCAGCTCCCATCAGAAGGAGGATAATAAACAGTTTTATTAAATCACTCAGAAAGGTCTTGATCATTGTAAACCTTTCTAAAGTAAGATAGCCCAACTCTTCAGCTGCCTTAGAAAGCAGTGAAATCTCAGCCTCCATTCAGGTATTCATTTCTCATCGCTCTGTCTAGCTCAGTAGTCTGTGCTCAAACAGAGGACTTTTATCAAGCCCTTAATATGCAAGGAGACATTTACCTATTGTCAAGCTTCTTGTGTGGGTGAGACCAGAAGGTACAGCTCTGGAGCGTCTGTGGAAGATGGTTATTTCCATATTCCATCATCAATGCGAGGTTCTCAACCAGGAAAATAGCTCCGAGAAAGATCAGCTATAAAACGTCCTAGCATGAGAGAGAGCCATACTGAGTCACAGAAAAACATTTTTTTTAATATCCTAATGAATACATTTCAGCACCTTGCAATCTATTGATCTTCTGTGTTAAACAGCTCTTGCATTTCCACTAAAACAAGGAATAATAGAGATGCAATTTTTTAAGCAGACTCTAAGTGCATCATGAACAGTAACATATTTTCAGGGCAGAGTATGCTGTAAGAAAGAATAGTCAGCAAGGGAAAATAGGAGAGAGTATAAAGAAGACTGGTGGCTGACCTTTAAACTTTCCGATGGGAACATCAACTTCCCAGAAATATTGGTCCTACAGAGGACTAATATGTGTATGTGAAACCTTCAGAAGATATCTGAAAACTTCAAACTGGTATGAAGATAAGTTCCCATCTCTATTTCCTTATGGTTTTTATCTGTAATCTAAATCTAGGCTGAATTCACTCAAGTAAAATGTATAGACCTTAAACCGGCGATATCTCTCTAAGGACATCTTTTGGTCTAACGCAAGAGATCGATTTTCCAGATTGTCTCCTCTCTGAGAGATGAAGGGATTCGGAGACTGGTAGGATTTAGAGTTGGAGATTCCAGCTGTATCAACCAGCATGATAACATGGACTTGCTTCTGCTTGATGGGAAGAAAATCATTTTCCAAGATTTGTGCTGCATACGGTATTTGGCTCTTCTCCTGTAAGAGTTATTCAAAGGCTCTACCTCTAATTTTTTTTTTGCAAATTTAATAAGATACCTAAAACTGAATACCATGAAAACATAGTCATTAACTTTATCAGCCCTATATTAAAGAAAATAAACAAAAGCCCCAAACAAACAGAAAACAATGTTTCCTGGGATTTACAAAACATACTTACTCTAGTCAAATGGTAAAAAATAACAGAGAAAGAAAGTTATAGAATCATATCAATTCCATCTCCTATAGGTATTGAATTATATCAGAGCAGATCTCTTGGCAACGAAGTATCTTAGTTTTCCTTCAACTTGTGTAATTGCTAGAATTTGTTTTCCTTATTTTCTTTTTTCTTTATTCCTCAAGGTTACTTTTGCTGAATATAGAATGCTTGGGCTTATAATAATTTTATTTCTAGCACTCCAAGGAGGTTTGGAATTTCCTGCTGAACTTCATGGTTTCTGAAGAAGATTTTTTTTCAGTCATTCCAATAATTTTTCAACATTTTTTTCTTTATTTTTCAGCAGTTCAGTTAGGACTCTTTTCAGGCATGGATTTCTTAAATTTTATCTTGTTTTGGAGTTGCTTACATTCTTGAATATGTAGATTTAACTCTTTCACCAAATTTGGGGAAATTTCAGCCATTATTGCTTATAACATTTAAAAAAAAAACCTGCATACTTTGTGCTTTGACAGTAATCACTGTTCCATTATTTTCCAACTTCTTTCCTCTTCATTTTTCACAATAGAAAATTTCTGTTGTCCTGTCTTCAAATCACTGACTACTTTGTCTGTCATCTGAATTCCTCACTTCAGCCCATCCAGTCGCATTTTAATTTCATTTATTGATACTCTTCTTTCATTTCATTATTCCCATTGTCAAAGAGTCTCAATGTACTGCCATGCTCACCTCGGGTTTGCTGTGTGCAACAGCCTGGCCTTCTCTAGCTTCTGAGTATTGAACTTATAGACAAGAACCACCAAAGCTGGCTTGAGTGGATTTATTATCCGTGTTTGTGTTTTGTTGTTGCTCTCATTGTGTTTGTAACGCCTTGTAATTCTTCATAACATCTTCTGAGAAATCCTTCTTTCCATTTGTCTCAAATGTACTTGCAGTTAATTTCTGGACCACTTGTATGGTTTAAATTCTCGGTTTAACGAATCTAACATCTATGTGATCTACCTGCTAATTGTGTCCTCCCACACATTGTATTGTCCCTCACACATCAAAGACATTTAGGCACTATCATTAGGTGAGTGAGTCATGTGGAGTCCTATGAAGAACGTTTATCTCTTGGAGCAAGTCAGGTTCAAGCTGCAAGCTACACTTACCATTTCAGAGTTCAGACTCTGCCACGCTGATCCAACACACTTCACCCCTGGGTTGGGGCTGTGGTCCTCTTGGAACTGGCCAGTCATCTGTCATTTAGTTGAGCTATCCAGTTACTTGATCTGCTTATGAGAACCTGTCCCATAGCTTCACCCATAGTGAGGGTGAGGACAGAGGGACCCAGAGAGCTCTAGAAGGCTGCTTCCTAGCTGTCCCCACGCCTCCCCCACACTGTCCGCTTCCTACAAGGGCCCCTCGGTCCCTTGCTATCCAGAAGGTCTTCTCTCAGCGCTGTGTGATCGCAGACACAGTCCAGGGGGGCGAGGGAGAGGGAGACTCTCCTCTGTCTTGTTGAAAGCCTGGCTTCCCAAAAGACAGACAGGTATTCAGTCTCCTGACGTTGGGTGTCTGTGTGCTCCCCTTTCTTTCATTGCTGCTGTGGCTCAGGGTGCCCAGGACAGGAAATGGAAATCACAGTGAAAGGAGAACACCACGGTTCTGTTCTGGCATCCGAGGGCCGAGAAGTTCCCTCCCCACTCTCCCAGCCCCTGGGAGGAGCCGTCTTCCTTCCTATGTGTCTACTGTTGAGTTGCCAGGGTGAGGGAACTCGAGGAAAGAAAGAGTGAGTGGCTCCCTCATGCCCATTTCAACCTCCGGCTTTCCCCCTGATCTGCTTGCCACTACTCAAGCCTGCCCCGTGCATTCTCCCCAGGTTCATAGCTAGCTGCACTCAAGGCGAGGGGCAGGGTGCAGTACCATGCGTCCAGACATCGGCCACCGGAACCGGTTGGCTTGATTTGTAAGTATTAGTAACAATAGAACCGGTTTCATAGAGCACTTTGAAAACACCTGCACTAATTCCGAGCTCCTGCTCCTGCCTGGGAGAAAAGCATACTTCCGTGAACTTCGGGAATTACATGTTGAGAATGTGTTGTCTTGAATAACTTAATCAGGGTCAGGGCAGTTTGTCTCTTCTTTCAACCCATTAATTATCTCCCGTGAACCTTCAGAGCCACTGCAGGAAAACTCGAAGCAGAGAATTATATTGTATGACCAAGGTGAATCAGCTTTTAGTTGTTATTGTTTTGTTTATGAAATGACAAATGTTACTCTTGAGTAAATCTTCAAAATACTCTACACCATGATGAAAAGAAATGTAAGGGGTTGCTCAGGGAAGAACACTTGCCTGGTGTGTGCAACGCACCAGTTCCTATCCCCAGAACTACCAAATAAGCAAGAAGATACAAAGGAAAAGAAAAGAAAAGGAAGGGGAAGGAAAAGGAGGGGAAATTAAAAGCAAAGCTATTCAGCAAGATAGAAGCTCAGAGAATCAATAGGAGAAAAAATGTAAAGCATGCATATGTAGCATAGATGTTTTATGTAACATTTTTTTAAAGGAGAAATTAAAGCCAAAGAGGTTTGGGTTTTTAAGATGTAAGGCCTTAAGTGTGAGATTTTTTTTTAATGTTTTTCCCAAACAGAAAGGTAGACACAAGAGGAAACACACTCTGTAACACTGCTTGCCTCTCCCGGTATGTCTCCGTCTTCTTTTCCCATCTTAGAAGGTCGTGTTGTCTTTTTCTGGCCAACAGCATGATAAGTGATTTCTTATTAAAGATTTGGCTGAGAGCTCGATTATATCTCTCCTGGATGGTGAACTGTCGAAAAGCAGGAAGGCTGGAAGGAAGGTCGCTCGCCAGGCTGGGTGGCTGGAATAGAGCTCCGTTCTGGGTGAAGGCTTACCCAGTTTCCTACAATTAAATGGCATGAGGAGGAATCGTGCCTTTGTGGTGCATACCACCCATCCAGGACTTTCTCTTGTCCTCAGAACACGTTGTTTTTTACCCCTATAATTCCTAGAGCAGGAAAAGGTCAATGATACACAACATCACTATATGAGACAGACATTCATTTAACCACTTATTAAGGAAGTCAATTCCTTTAACGAACTGTAATTGGTAGCAGTGGGTGTTTTGTATCCTGGAAACTTTGTACTTTTTGTTCTGAGATGACAATAGTCTACTTCCAAAAAGTATGACTCAGCCTGCAAAACACCACCTTCTGACTTGCAACATCTGATTGCTAATATTAACAATGGGCCCCCCTCCCTTAGAAGTTTGCATTTGTTCAGGTTTCTGAGTTATTTTTTTTAAGTCTTGTGTTAGCCTTGTAACAATAATCCTAGGGAGTAATATTCAGCACATCTTTCTATGTACTAAAAACTATGGACAGACCTCACTAACCACCCAATCCATGTGAGTGGCTACTGTTCTGTATTCCTGTGTCAGGTGACAAACATTTCGTCAGGTGGCAGGTGTCTGACTGTAGATTCATTCCAGGTGGATCGGACAGCATGGCTAGTATCTTAATCTAGCTGTTGCATATAAATAAGAATGGCTCTTGATCATAACCTTGGGTTTGCTGTCGTGTTTTCCCTTTGTCTGTAGTCTTCCCCTGGATGTGCTGAAGCTACTGTCCATGGAAGTTCCCAGGAGGCTCTTTTAAGACCCTCCAAACGTAGGCTTTGCAATCATGGCAAGGCATAGAAGTTTCCTTTGTCTTCCTGACATCCAGGGGGGCTCTTGTTCCGTTGTCTCACCGTACCTAAAGTCGTGCCTTTACTCAAGTGGGGTTGGTCCAGACCGCAGACTGTACAGAGCCTGGAACAGGACAGGACAGGACAGACAGACAGACATGCACACTTCTTTGGTGCTTCTTTCTCACTGCCCATGGCCATTGGACTGTATTGATCTTTTTTTTTTTTTTTTTAATGGCTCGTGAATGATGTTACAAATATCTACAGGGCCCTTGGCAAAATCAAAGGCTGCTCACTTCTGGGAGAGACGGATGGTAGCTGCGCAGCTGTCTAGCTACGGCTGGGGTGCATGCCTCTCTCTCCACATACCCGTCCCACCTCCTGTTTTCCAGTCGCTCCCTTAAACAGACAACCCCCATCTAAACGGCATGTCTTTCTTCCTGACTTTGTTTTCTGTGATAGCACTGTCTTGGCTTGTTTCGAGTTTCCGTCCCATATCAAAGTACTGCGGGCGCGGTAGTGTATAAAAGGAGATTTCTTTCTCTTAGTTCTGAAAGGTAGGAAGGCTTAGGTGAAGCCAGGCACTGGAGTCGGGTGAGGGCCAAGGTTGGCTTTCAAGATGGTGGATTGGAGGGTGGAGCTGCGCCCTCGTGTGGCAGAAGGGAATGAATTCTCTCCAGAAGTTCTGATCGCCGTGGAGAGGGAAGAGCCTCGTGATCTAACAGCTACCACTTCACGACAGCAGACCGACCACGCATTTCCACACATGAAGTCGTGCCGTAGCGGCCTCGAATCACGGCCTGAAAACATGTGCATTAAAAGTTGTTTTTGGTTGACGCAGTCATTGTCGATGTGTATAAGATACAGGGTGATGCTTTTATTCAGATACACACTGGGTAATGAGTAAATTAGGACCATTAACATATCTATCACCTTAGACTTTTCTCATTTCTTTAGGATGAATAGGTTTAAAATCCTCCCCTGTAGCTATTTTGAGATATACAATGCGTTATTGTTAACCGTATCCACTCTACAGTGAAAGCTCAGAATTTATTGCACTATCTAAATGCACCAATGCGCCCATTGACTGGCAGTGCACCTCCTCCCCGACTCTCCTCACTCTCTAGTGACTAAGACGCTACTATCAACTCCATTAATTAAACTGATTTAGGTTCCGTATCCGAGTGAGGACTGTGTTTACCTCAAGTACCAGCCAAGTCTAGCTGTCTCGTAACAAATGGATGGAAGCATCTCCCCGTTTTATGGTTGCCTAGCATTCACTTGTGTACATATACTGCCTTTTCCTTCACCACGCCTCCTTCGGTGGACAGTTAGGCCGATTCTGTACCATAGCTACGGCAAATAGCACTGAAATACACATAGAGTGCAGCTAGCTCTTTGGGAAGCTGATGGCGTTTCCTCTGGGAATATCCTGGCAATTGAATGAAGAACACGGGTATGCTCCTTCTCACTAAGGAACCCTGGCCTCTCCTCAGGGTTTCTGTGGCTATGTCCAGGGTAATTAATGATGGGAAGCATTTTGCTTTGTTTATCTGTTGGCCATCTTTATGTCATCATTTGAGAAATCCCTGTTGGAGTCTTAACCATTTTAGTTTTCATGTTTGTATTAATATAAATTCTGCAAAGGGGGTTCATTGTGGTATCTGCAACATACATACAGTATACTTTTGTCAAGTTCCCCCCTCTGTATTACTTAACTCTCCCTCCTCCCTCTTCCTCTTTGACAATCTTTGATGAATTGCATTATATAATTATATATGTATATAAATTATTATGAAGCAAATTACATATTTGTATCTATGATTAAATTATAAGTATAATTTTTACTTATAAAATATATGTGCATATATAATTTAGCCCATCAGATTATTAGTGGCTGTCTTGCTATAATGTTACCTGAGTTCCTCGTAATTTGAGATATTAACCGTATCTAATGCAGAGTCTACACATACTTTTCCCCGCTCTGTAACTTCTCATCGTGTGGTGGTGGACTTTTTTTTTTCCTTTGCTCTACCAAAGCTTTTGCTCTGTTAATTCTGGCTTTGGCTACCTGTGCCTGTGTTACCTGTACACAGAAAATCTTTGCGTAGAAGGACCCGACACCACAAAAAATGCTAGAAGAAAACCAGAGACGTGTTCAGGGAGCTCGCTTGGGTATTGCATGTGTATGCATATCCTTTTACCAGATTCCCTGGTAATGGATCTATCTCCATTTGACTCTTCACAATTTTCCTAATGAGTAGCTGTTGAGACTCACAGGTGCTGAGCACTAATTAGCCACCTGCTGGATGGGTAAAACACCTTCAACTTGGGCCAAAGCCTCTTAAAGTAATTGTGGAAATTAGTATCATCCACATAGAAAGCTGACCACAAGTGCCAGTAGGTACAAGGAGAAGTAATGGAGGTGAGATTTCCATCAAGGACAGAGTAAACTTTGGAAACATGTTGTGTACAAATTGGCCAGGGCTATACTCAGTGGAGAGCGAGGGGCCCACCGGAAGGTTTGTGTGTTGACAGAGGCCCCTTGTGGATGGGTGCTTTCAACCTATTTAGGGACATTGCAATTATCCTACGTTAGTTCAATGGATTTGCCACACTAAACTAAGATGGGCAAATAGCCCACCTAGATTCCTGTGAAAGAATCAGAGATAGGAGGCTAATGTGTGTACAGCAGAAGCACAAATGAATAATCGAAAATCGCACTAATACTTTTAGTGTCAGAACAAAATCCTCAAAATCCACAAAACCAGGTGTAAAACAAATAGTTCTTATCTAATCAGATTCCCACTTGCTGAAAAGTTGCTACTCACCAATGTAATTTGCAAAGAAGGACATCTGATATGGGGACTCGTATTTACTGTGGTGCAGGATCAACTTTCCCCTCAGTGTGTGTGCTGTGCCTTGAGATGCCAGCTAATGGCAGTGGGATGAAGCCATCATCATTATCGAGACATTTAAAAACTCACCATCCGGAACTGGAAGGCAAGCTATGGAGTTGTTTCAGGGGTAAGGCAGTCCGGGCTCATTCCGGCACCTTACAGGATGTTTCTGCTCTTAAGGATTCAATTTTAGAAGATGATTTTGAGGTTTCTTAACAGCAAGAAATAAAAAGTCACGTACTTGTTAATCCTGCTATTGCCAAAGTCTCTAAAACAGTAGACCAAGAAAAAAAAAATTTCATTTGTCAATCCTATAAAACAGCGCCAAGAAAATACTGACAAAATCTTGACAAAACAGCTATTATTGCAAATTACACAATATGGAACTTATCTCCACAGGGTGTGAAACGGAAAGGTGTAAGTAGCGACTTGTCCCAACTGCTGGTGTTCGCTCCGTTTCATTTCATCTATGTATTCAAAATGACCTTCTTGTTCTGCTGCCAAGCATCGCTGGTGACCGTCTATGTCATGTCTTTGTTTCTGGCTACTTGGTTGGTTAAGATTGAGAGGATTTCAGTTCTAGGACAGACCCAGGAGGACAAGATTCCATAGACTAAGCCGGGGTATAAGCCTGGGCGTGGTGGCACATACCCACCTTGTCACCGCGGTTATGGTGGGAAGCTATGATAGATACACAGGAAGTGAGACTCCATTGCAAAACTAAGCAGTACCGAGAAAGGGCTGAAGGTACGGCTCATGATAGAGTAGAAGCCAAGTGCAGGGCTTGGTTGAACCCTGGGACTGCCAACAACACAGAGCGCTTTGATTTTGAGTAACTAAAGGGATATTCCCAAGAAGTTATGTCTCACGATTGTGTCTTTTCTCCAGCAGAAACTTCGCTTTGTGGGAATTTGTCACCAGCCGTGGCACTGTTGACGATGTACTTGGTTGATGGAATTATTTTTTAAAGCTCCAAGGTGATGGAAAAAGGCATCAAAATGCGCAGTAAATGCGACAGTAGGCACAAATGAGGGAAGCAAAAGTGCTAGCAACAGGGGAACGGATTTCATCTGAGGCTGTTGGTGTGTAGAAGGGAATTGAGACACTGAAGTTATGGGGATTGATCACAAAGACTTTCTGTCCATGATAGGTATGATAATTTATCGCCTTTCAAAACTCTTTAAATAGTTCTTATATTCAAAAATATGTGGAGTGTGTTAGCTAGAAGAACGACCCAAACATTTCTTGAAATAATGCTGATCATTGTCACAGTGAGTGAGAAAGAAGCCCATGTGTTTAAGATGTTCCTCCCTTAGAAACTTACTTTGATGAAGGATGTTTGGAAATGCTAACATCAACCTTGCACCCCCAAAAAGTGTGTTACATTAAAAAAGAAGAAAGAAATCCAGACTCAGATCTTAGCTCTTAAGTTTTTGAAAATGACTTTAAAACCCATTTTTAAATGCTCTGAATAATAATTCTTAGGGTTTAAGACAACTTTTTAAAGCATAATAACTATGACTCTTCACAAATAGTTTGGTAGAATAGCCGACTGATACTAAGGAAGATTGAAATTTGAGAGCCGAATTTGAACAACAAAATCCTTTATATCATTAGTCGATGAAGCATAAATATCCTGATTTAGTACACAACTCGAGATTTGTGCGGTTTACTTTTTATCCAAGACAATGTCTAGAAACACTTGTTATTAAAAGAAAAGAAGAAAGGGAAACGTGATCTTGGAAGCAGGTGAAATCACTGTGTATGAGGCAAACACTCAACAACTTTGCCTCCACGGCAAACATACCAACAAGGTAGAGAAAGTTCTTTCCCTTGTAGACCCAGAAATGCAGGAAGGCACACATACAAAATCAATATCTCCTGGATGGAAATGAACTTGGTTTTTCTTCTCTCCAGATGTAAGTCTTGCCCTATTCTTAAACTCCTCCTCAGTCTCTAAATGGATAAAACACTTGCTACTACTAATTTTACACAGAATAAATGGATACACAGGCAATAAACACATAGGTTTGAGAAAGTCCGTGATGTTAGACACCGGTTGTGAATTATGGGAAAGGAAATGATAATGTTCGACGGGAGGGGGGAGGGGTAGCTTAAGTGAAGGAGGGTCTACCCGGCAAACCCCAGGGCCCTGATTTCAAGCCCCCGGAGGGCTGCCCAGCCCCCCTAGCCCCACATTAAGCGAGAGTTCATGTTTACTTCAGCCATTCAGATTTCTATTTTCGTGTTGTAATAATTAACTCACGTGGTTTACTCAGCGTGGCGTTAGATCCCTGTAATATGCATGTAGATAGCTTGGATGTGCACTCAACACATTTCCATTGGGTGCTCAGTTTAAGAACCTGGATTGCTGTCCAGGGGTCCCCGTGGGTGGGGGTAGTTTGGGGTGCAACATTCAGAGCCAGACCTATTTGTGCTTGAGTGTGAAACCGGCCCCAGGTGTGCCAGCTGCTTAAACCCTCTGAAACCAGCTTTTCAGTGGCATGCGATGTAGATGAAATCGTACTTGCTCCAGTGGCGGGTCTGCTGTGTAAAACAGAGCCCGGGGTGGGGGGGTACCCCGGGGGCAGCGGACATCCCAAGGTTTGAAGCAGCAGCAAATCACAGGCCTTCATCACATCTTTGAGGAGGTGGTGATGTGTCTGTACACGGGTCCCCTTTGACCCAAATGGATAAACATGTATCCGTATTCCTGAGCAAGAATATAGGTGTGGCTTGTAATTGCGCCCCAAAACGGAAACTTGGACTTGGTGGACGAGTGTACAATTAAATCGCATTGTGTTACCTCAGGTAGGCAGAATATGTAATGAGAGCAAATGTGTTCATGTGGATGAACAATGTACTGACATTGCAAAATATATAGCTTTGAGGTTTCAAAAGCAAAATACGGGGCATTGCAGAGGCACGTTGTACATAGTGACACTTGTGAAAAGTGTCCACACGTGGAAAGCAACACAATAGCGCTCAGACAGATGCACACGCACAGAGGGAGAAGAAAGGGAAGGTAGGAAAGAAATGCCTGTAACCCAGGCACCGGGGAGCAAGAGGGAACTGGAAGTAGAATTCGGGAGTTTTTGTCCACCGGCTGGACCCTGGGATTGTGCACGCTCATTATGTCCCTTCCTGTTTTTAACTTTTACCGCTTTCTCCACAATGAAAAGCAGTCAAGGAAATAAAAACATCTTCTTTGCCAGCAAGAAGTAATAAGCGGCTAGTGATTTTAGAAGGTTGTGTTCGAAGGGAAGAAAGAAGGAAGGGGGAGAGGCAGGGAAGGGAGTGGAGGGAGGAAAAATGTTCAGCAAAGGTGATGTGGTTGGCATTATTCCTTCCGAAGGCATTTGAGAGAGAGGAAGCTATCTCCTTCCCTATCCCTGCCTTCCCCCCAAAAGAAATGTTGGGAATGGCAAGGTCATGTGTGATTAATAGGCAGGCATGGAATATTAATTATTCCACCGCGACCTGGAGATGTTTGAACATCTTGAGCACACAGGTAGCGTTCCGTGTTTGAGGACTGAGAGAAGGAATGGCGTTGTTCGTCTCTCTCTACCTATCTTCTTTTTATTTTAATAAGCAATGGTATCATTGTAGGCAGACAATCTGATGTCATATTTTTCTATGATATTTTCACAGTGCACAGCAGGGCATCCTACTCGGCAGCTACATGACATGGAGGAGGTTCACCCCCTCCCCCTTTCTTTCTCTGCACATCAGAGCTTGAGAAACAAGCTCTCCCCAGCTCCAGGTACAAAGTCTATCCATAAACATCCCATGGTTTCATTTTCTCCCTCGTGACTTCATCAAGCAAAGGCATGGGACGAGGAGACAGCACGCCGTCTGGAAATGCGGTCTCTCCTACGGGTGAGTCTCTGCTGACCAGGAGCGCTGCCCACCTCCATCCTCTCCTCTGACAACCCCGACGGACACCAGCCTCCAGCCTCATTCCGGAGCGCCCCGGAGTCCTGGCCTCGCCTGTGATCGGCGCCGAGGGGGCAGGTGTCACCAGGTGGCAGGTGTCACCAGGTGGCTCCTGTGTAGGCCAGCGCCAGGTCTTAGCTGCTGGGGGGGGGTGGGGGGGCGGGGCCAGCTGACACACCTGCGGGTCAGTGCCCACCGGCTGGTTAGCAATCCAGCCATGCAGCCCCGTTGCTAGGAAGCTGCCTTCCGAGCATCCCTTGATCTATTTTTAAAATTCCACGCTTGTTTCCTCTGTGAAAAGAAGCAAAGAATAATACCACTTGGCTTTCTCCTCTTTTAAGAAGCAAAGGAACCAACAAGGCTAAGACCTGTTGTGAAGTCACAAAGCATTTGCTAATTAAGCTTTAGAATGTGATGGTATTTGTGCCCATCTCCTTTCTGCTTAATTAATTCGCAGATAAGGCTGGTGTCTCGGAAGAGATGGCAGCCAGGGTCTCGGAGGAGTCTAGGTGAAATTGGCTGGTATCGTGTGGGTGGGGTGTTCTGGGTTTTTTGTGTTTTTTGTTTTTTTTTTTTAGTCCGAGGCGTAGCCCCTGTATCCCTATCGTTCTGAGCCCTTAGCAGCCCACTGCGAGGTCCTCCGACCCCCCCACGATGACGGGGGAATAAAGGAGAAATGTTGATGGCTATTGAACAGTGTTCACAGCTGATACACAGAAAAGCTACTTAGCACAGGTGTTTCCATAACTGTGAAATTCTGAAGATAGTCTGTCTTCCCTGATGCTGCGATTCAGTGTCTTGTGTGGGATGGAATCTTATGGAACTTGTAAAATATCTGTAATATAAATAAAAGAAGGAGAAGAAGAAGAACAAAATTAGCTTTTTTAGAACTCAGAAATTGTTCCTTGTAGGGAAGAGGCATCTTTTTGGGCCACTAGTAACTAGCAGTTTTCGTGTGTGTGTGTGTGTGTGTGTGTGTGTGTGTGTGTGTGTGTGTTATTTTTTAATCTCTCCAAGTGAAAATGAATTCAGTTTCAAATGCTGCTAGTGAATTTTTTTTAAAATGATGTGTTACAGGCGTGCAGGTGTGATGGATTCTGGTAGAATAAGAAGACCGTGGGTCTCCAGGTATCACGGTTTTTCCCTCTCCTGAGCATCTCTAAAAGGAAGACTTTCCCCCTTCTCCTTGTTTTTTTGGGGTTTTTTTGGTGGTGGTGGTGGTGGGGGTGGTGGTGGTGGTGGTGGTGTGTGTGTGTTTTGGCCAGTCCTGGGCCTTGGACTCAGGGCCTGAGCACTGTCCCTGGCTTCTTTTTGCTCAAGGCTAGCACTCTGCCACTTGAGCCACAGCGCCACTTCTGGCCATTTTCTAAATATTTGGTGCTGGGGACTTGAACCCAGGGCCTCATATATAGGACGCAAGCACTCTTGCCACTAGGCCATATCCCCACCCCCACCCCCTGTCTTTGTAGAGGCTAGCTGTAACCTCCCACCTCAGCTGCTCAACCAGGCTGGCTGCTTGCTGTGTGTCACACTTTCCAGTCCTGGCTAAGAGCCCAGTGCCCTGCTTGGAAAGTCCTGGGCCAGAGTGGCGTACCTTCCCCGCACCCTGGTGTAGGTTTCGAGGAAAATAGGCGCAGTTTGAGAGGACAGTGAGCTGCATAGATTGGCGTAGACCTTTCGCCTCTCTTTCCTCACCTTCTTCCTCCTGTAGTTCGACACCCAAGACGCTGTGAAAATGCACACATCCATAACAGACTTGATGGAGAAGTGACTGGAATTACAGAGGAATTCTCATTTGCACCCGGAGTTTAGTTTCCTGATGATACCATTCCAGGGGCCAATCATGTTTCTCCATTCCCCATTTTCTATAGGAGCCATCGAGAGGCACAGGAAAGAATGACCCATGATAGGATATTCTTGCTCAGAATCACGAGGCATCCCTCCTTTGAATGGGATGGGCTTTCTGATTTTACTGCTGCGTAATGGCCATCTCAGAAAGGTGCTGGGAAAAAAAAATATATCTCTGGGAGTCGCATTCTTTCGTTGGCTGACTATCTCCAACACGGTCACTCCGCAGGAAAAGATTCCCCCGCACTGCACTAGGCCCCGTGCGGTAGAGATGACTGGGCACCAAGGCTGTTGTACTGTTTCCTACTCTGCCCTGCACCAGAGTGCAGGTGTACCCGACAGTAAGTGGACAGGGGTGCGGGGGCCTTCATAGTGTGTGTCCCCCAGCGAGGGCGAGGCCGGTGGAGTGGGTAGTTCAAGACGTGTCCGTTACTCACTCCACTCTGGCCCTGAGTTTGCAGACCCGCCAAGGAATGAGCACGCGGATGAGAATGAGTTTCATCTCGCTGAGCCCAGTGAGAGAATGGGGCTGGCACGGGGCGCCATGCTTTCTCTCCTACGTCCTAGATCTCTGTGCTCTCCAGCCTGCCCAGCAACCGAGTCAGGGGGGCCAGAGGAGTTCCACGTTGTCAGAGCTCGGGATGAGCTCTTGGCCAATGGCTCACTCCGTGTGTGTGGTGGGAACAGAATGGGGTGGGGGGTGGTGACTATACTCCCAGGAAGTCTGTGACAGCAGGGGACACTGTCCTCTTCCCACACGAATTAATTCACCCTGCTTCCCCATCCTCGGTAGAAAATGAGTTAGAGACAAGGATGCGTCCTCCTTCCACCCAACAAGAAATCGTATTTTAGCTCAAGGAGCGGGGCGGGGGGTGGGGTGGTGGATTCCATTGCCTTTTTACACTATTTTTTGTTGTTGTTGACAAAGAGTCATCTGCAAAAGAAGACAAGGAAAAGAATTACCGACCTATAGCACAGTCTGGGCCAAGGCAGAGATGTATAGCGCCCTCCCCCCACCCCCCCGCCCCGTGAAATCCAGGCAAATAAAGAGCAGAAAATGGATTTCCTTTTGGATTTATGTTTACAGTCCTCAATATGGTTTCTATCAATGGTTTCATTTTTATCTTCACAATAATACTGAAAGGTAAAATTGTGATAGCAATTGGTATTCCTGTTTTTTTTATGGCAACTGTGAGCAAAGGATCTGAGCTATACAAACGTCTACAATGCCATTAGGAAATATTCAGTGTTATTGTGACCACCATCGTGATTGGTGTTACTGTTACTGTTATTTATTGCTACTGTTTCTGCCAAGTTCCCCTGTCTCGTGAATCCCGTTGTTGGTAGAAATCGAGCTAGTGCTGATGTAGTGAATCCTTTAACTAGTCAGTGACAGAGCCGGAGGCCCAGTGGACCACATGGCCAGCAGAGTCCAGAGCGTTCTCCCGCTTGCTCTCTCGTAAACTGAAACGTTAATCTGTTCTGTAATCAACTTAGCTGTAACTTTTGGCAGGCACTGCCACTCCGTATTCCTGGCCGAGATAAATAACTTGATTACTCCTGGCCTGGCAGTGAGCACAAGGTTCACCTTTCGCCTGCTTTTCCTTGACCCGATCCTGGGGGGAGAAGTTGGCATGGCCACGGCGATGTTACCCGACCTTGGATTTTGCCAGGAGTTGGAACTTCTGGCCTTTGCCTGGTGGGAGAGATCATCCTTCTTCTCCTGGTCAGGAAACAAATCCCCTCCCAGCCTCCCAGAGACATGAGATCTCAATCTTCTGTGACTGCGTCCACACAGACTTGCTTGTAACAGATAGTCCAGAACCAGTGCTGTTATAAAACACGCAGAATCAGAGGCGGCTCTGTGTGAGCACACTGGCAGAAAGGTACCAGCAGCATTTGTTACATGTCCTGGTCACTTGCTCGCGTATGGACGGACGCTCAGAGGAAGGTGAATGGAGGGGACTATTGAAGTGATCACCGACCAGCTCGGCAAGCGGGCTCCATTTCCCCGAACCTTCTCTTCACACTACCTCCACAACACTCACAGAGGAGAAAAACAAACTCCCAGCGTCTCCATCCCTAAAGATCACAGATCACTCAGAAACCCAGAGAGACCCATGCAGATTTCAGGGCCTCGGCAGGCTAACGATTGTTGTCCAGGGAATGAGGTGTTTGTCACATGGAGACACAGAGACTGAGAGTCTCGGGCCATCTCACTGGTTCTAGAAGAAGACAGTGATGTCAGCTCCGTGTATATGGACAGGAGCACACGCCAGCCCTGGATTCATTCTTTCTTACCCCAGTTGGTATAAACACACACACACACACACACGTACACACACACGTGCGCACATGTGTTTAACTTTTTGAAATACGTATTTCTGGTACACACTCCTGGAGTTTCTCATTCAAGATGGTCTGAGGAATCTCTATTTTGAAAACTCTTCCCTAGGGATTTATGTATATATATATATATATATACATATATATTACATATATTATATATACATATATATATATGGCAAAGCCTGGCGACTGCTGTTTTTAAAACCCATTTTAATATTGACTTTTCTGTGTGAGGAAGATAAATGATGTGTAAATAACTCTTACATCAGCTTACCAGTTAAGAATTATGTCTAAAAAGCCCCCCCTCCTAAACAAAGTAAGGAGAATTAAATAGTAATCTTCTAAATCCTGTCTTATATGTGGAATTAAGATGTGTTGTTTTATTAAGTATCTACTCTTGGAAACTCTTAATGCTGCCTCTTAAAAGAAAATAGACGCTTGTGGTAAAGGAGCTAGGTTAGGTAGTATTTTGAGGCGGTGGCGGGGTGGGGGGGGGCTGTTTCTCAGCTTGAGAAACATCGGGCCCCCTTAATAAACGGTACGAGGTGAATCCGTGGGAGCCTTGCTCATTTGTGGTGACACACACACGCAGCCTCTTAATTCAGCTCCAGTCTGTCAATTCTGCCATCTAATCTATTGTCAAAAGAAGGGTGCCGGGTCACCCCAACAGACGGTTAGCATCAGTGCAAGGCCAATTTTGAATTTCTGTTTTTCCTGACACCACCACAGAATGTCAAGGTCAAGCCTGTCAGCCAGAGGCCGCTAAATGGTTTCCTTGCGTTCTTTCCTTCTTTACAGATCAAATACAGCGTTGGCAGTTTGAGACAATGACTTTACATACTCAATACTGTATTGAACGATGCTAGAGGAATTTTCATCCTTCCCAACTGTGAATACTAATATGAAATGGACAGACAGAATAATACGTGGGTTTTTTTTTTCCAGGGCTTTGTCTTCACAGGCATATTTCAGGACCTCATGAAAGAAAACTTAAATTGATGTCCTGTTAATCTGTGTGGTGGCTATCACTTTTTTGAAAAGTAAAAGTTTCCCCAGTGGTACGGAGAGAGAGATAGAGAGATAGATCCAGAGAGGGAGATAGAAACAGAGGAGATGGAGAGTGGGAAGAAAGAGAGAAGGGGGAGGGAGGGAGGGAGGGAGGGAGGGACAGGAGGAGAAGTATGCAAGAGACATATTCAGTTCTCCCTCTACCGTCTCAGAAGTACCAGGAGATCACTTTGCTTTATGCTATTTATTTAAGCAGTGTTGTCAGTGGGACCATTGAAAGGCCGTCTGCTTTAAGCAGAGATTGGCTAGTCTTTCATTTTCTTACTTTATAGCAAAGGAAACTGAGCTGCATGGTGCTTAATGATGCTTTCTAAGGTAGAAAAGCCACCTGAAGTTGCAGAGCAACCAGCCGAGGGCCAGATTCTGTAACCTTCACGCTGTCTCCTCACGGATGGGTGGGTGGGCTTGAGGAGGCGCGCCTAGTCCTTTAATTAGATGAACTGTATTTCCTACTATTTTGGATATTGGCTTTTTGTACTGGAAGTCTTTCATTGAAATGATTCTGCTGGTCAGAAATAATTTGAAAATGATTGCTGTTAATAAATTTCATTTGATAAAAGATTTTCAGCTTAATCCTGGTGCTGCAAAGATATTCTGGCCATGGTTATGCATTTGTTCTGACCCTTACATCATTTTATCTGGAAATTATTTTTGTTACTTATAAATAGATAAAGGATTTTTTTATAATGAGTTTTTCTGTCCGTTTCAACGTATTTGAAGATGTCGGTTTTTTAATCCTTTTATCAATAGCTTAATTAAGTCAACCCAAGGCATACTTTCTTTGAATTCTTCTCTCACATGACACCACAATTAATGGAGAGAATCGGGGGAACACATATACTTTTGAATAAACTTTTGTCGTCTAACAATATAGATGCATACCTCGTTTAAGGATGTATTACATGAAATGGAGCCTTTCATATAGTTCTGTCAAAGTCATTTTCAGTCCTATCACACCCGTGCACGAAAAGACCAGTAAATCTTAAGACATATACCGAAAAAGAGGAAACCCTTCGTGGACGTCTAGGTATATTTTTGCCAGATTTTTGGGAAACTGCTTGGAGATTTGGAAGTGTTTGTAAACGAGTCCCTGTTTTTAAGCTAAGCTTCTCTCCCTTGAATTTCTATACACCTTGTCTAGCTTGCGGTTCAGCGTTCCCCACCGTCGGGAATGCTTGCAACCTTACCCATTTTAACCATCGGTGTGGAGACGGTCCACACGTGTTCGCTTGCGCATTCGCTACCGAGGCAGGACGCTCGATCAAGGCGCCGGTGAAGAACAGAACGAGACAGTGCCGTCAGACCAACCAACCCGCAAGCAGTAGCAGCCACCACGGCTTCTCCACCACACTGCCCTTCAATGCCTTCACAACCCCGAGAGCGCACGAAGGGGGGTGGGCTTTCCTAAATACAACGCCCTGCCTTTGCGAGAGCCCTGTGTTTGGCTTTTCTGTGTGGCTTTCTTTGGAAAGGAGGCAGCCACCATTTTCCGAGAGGAAGGACACTTGCCTAACAGCAGATGCTGAAGCGATGCACCCAGGCTCTGACTGTTGAGCACAGGTATTGCTGTCTCCTCTCACCTCTGGGTGAGACCAGGAACGAGACCACGCTCTGTTGCCTAGCCTCTCCCCTCGTGCATTCGCCCTCTCACTTTAGGAAGTACTAAAAATATATCACCAACGTGTGAGGGGCGCGGGGGAACTCATTGATTTTTTTTTTTCCTGAGAGCTATTTGTTAATTAACATCAAAGGAATGAATTCTGACTTGCATAGCCTCGTGAGTGGCATTTTTCCATAGTCCTGGTTGCTATGGTGATGAAGGAAACTCGTTTGTTCTGGGTCACTCCTAAATTTGTGCATGAAAGCGTAAGAGATTATTCCTGTCTAATCAAGTTATATGGAAAAGTTGAAGGGGAGGTGCTGTTTTATAGCCATCAACCTTCCACATAATAGAACACAATGGCTGAAGGGGGAGGAAAAAAAAAGGGATTATAGCTTCTTTTAAAAAACAGAGCAGAGAATTTCTAACTGACCCCCAAGCTTCTTCTAGCAGAATATCATTTTTTTCATGCACTAATATGAAGACTGTGGAATCACGTTTCTTAAAGGGAATTAGAGTACATATTGAAAAACTCTACAACCCGACTTTGCATAATGAATAAAGAGTAGAGTGTGCATTCATTAAACAATTTTACTTTTGAACTTAAATTCTACAGTGTGTCAAATGCCTCACTAGCTCTGCTTTGCCAGGAAGCCAAGTTCTGTTACAATTAACATAATTGGGAAAGCTGGAATGGAAAAGGAATGGCTCACCTCTTCCTTGCCAGATGTCCTGGCCCCGGTGGTATATAGATTTAAGCATCTTGTGCACATCACTCTGCCTTCCCAACACCTCTGTTATTCCTGAAGCAGATGGTCGTTCTGAATGCCATTATTGGACTTTGTCAACCCAAGCATTGTACCATTATTTTTATAAAAGATAGTGGTTATATTTCAGTTTGGATTTTATTTGTATTAACCTCTTTCTCTCTGTCTCTCTGTCTCTCTCTCTCGCTGTCTCTCTGTCTCTCTGTCTTTCTGTCTCTCTCTCTCTGTGTCTCTTTCTCTTCTCCCACCGGATTTATTACTATATGGCTAGGTAAAAATTCCTTAGCATTGTTTAACACTGCATCCTTCTTATCTATAGAACAAGGATAATAACAATGACCTATACGGAAATTTTTATGGCCTTCCTCTGTGCTTATTATCTGTGAATGCATAATAATGTATACCCAATATCTGGTAGCTTAATGTAACAAATATTTGTTAATTTGTGCAGTTCCCAGGGGCGAGGAATCTGCAGACATGTGGCTGGGTGGTTTTAGTGGAGGGGATTCACCGTTTGGATGTATCTATAGCTACATACTTGTGAGGATGCGACTACACACCTTCCCAAGGCAGACAGTCTCCTCCCACTGCGAGCTCAGCCCCAACCCTCTATCTCCCAATCCAGATTTGGAGTCTGAAACGTGCTCATTACCCGCCATTTCCTTTGCCCCTGGAGCGAGAGGTGCATCCCATCCACCCCAAGACACACACACTATATAATGGTGGGAGAATAGTATGTCAGCTACTACATTTCTAACCAGCACATGAGAATAGAGGAGAGGTAACTGGTTATTCATCTAGAGCTTCTCTGTGAACCCTGGGCAGGGTTCCTGATTAAGGAGGTCTCACCACCTGAGAGTACGGTTCCCGTGGTCTTCAACTCTACCATCAGGCTCCTCATTCTTCCTTCTCATTTAGTGTGTGTGTGTGTGTGTGTGTGTGTGTGTGTGTGTGTGTGTGTGTGTTAAGAAGAATATGGTTAGCCAGGAGCTGGTGGCTCATGCCTGCCATCCTAGTTACTCAGGAGGCTGAGATCTGAGGATTGCAGTTCAAAGCCAGCCTGGGCAGAAAAGTACCTGAAACTCTTTATCTCCAATTAACCACCAGAAAACCGGAAGTGGTGCTGTGACTTAAGAGGCAGAGCACTAGCCTTGCGCTGAAAAGCTCAGGGACAGCACCCAGGCCCAGAGTTCAAGCCCCACAACTGACAAAAAGAAAAGAAAAAGAAGAATATAGTTGTAACTGAGCGGGCTTCTCAGCCTGCTTTACTAGTAGAATTTTCCTTGTTAATCCTGAGGGTTGAACTCAGACCTCATACTTACCCTTGCTTGGCAGGCACTGAACCACTTGCTTGACACACTCAGTACATCATCACTGCCTTGGGGATTTTTCAGTCACGTAGACATACAGACTTTTCATCCAGGTCCATCTCAGCCTACATTCCTACTATGTAGCTGAGCGTACAGGCATGCTTCTCCTGCCTAGGCCATTATTGTTTGAGCTCCAAAGGACTCTTGCCATTTCATGTTGTTTCTCCTATTTTGATTTCACGTTTGGCAGTGTCACTGTATATATAATTCCTCCAAGGACCGTATTGGTCGCCATGACACTTACTGGATGGGATTCAATTAGGTAAAACCCATGGTCACACTTCCTCCCTATAAATCTTTCTCACTGGCCCTGCAGGGGGACATCGCCCGTAAGAGTCCTGGCTGCCCAAGTGTACGACTGCAGTGATCGGTAAGACCTACGCTCTTCCCCTCAGCAGGTCTTTCCTTGGAACGCAAGAATGCAGGGTTGTCTCCAAAGGAAGTCACCTTTCAGGCACCGTCTTCGGCATCTCCCGTGGACTCGATTTCCTGGCAGAACCCTGCACGTGCTGTTCGTTTAATGGTAGAATCATTTCTTGGCGGAAAGTCGCGAGGATGTGCAAAACCATCAGGCGTAGGCTCCTTCGGGTTGAAGAAGAGTATCCCAGTTGGTTGCTCCTGTCCTACATTTTCACTGGAAGTACTGCAAGGCACAGACGGAACTTGACAGCCCTCACTAAGACGTGAGCTTGCGGCCTCCTCTCAGCCGAGGCTGGACAAGCTCACCGGTCAAGTAAGAATGGGCAATCCGGATCCCCGTTCACTCTGGGACGGTAGCTGAGTTCAGTTCCTCACTGGGCTGGGTCCCAGGCCCCTGTGCCTCGTCCTGGGAGCCTCCCCATGTCTGTCTGTCCGTCTGTCCGTCCACCCCCTGGAGCACACGATCACAAGTGCGAGTGTGAGCTAACGCTTTTCCTAGGTGGAGCTTGCTAAGCCGGCCCTTCACTCCTACCTCATCCCTGTCCTGACAAGGGACGCATCAAAGCCAGCCTGGGCCGGAGAGGAGGGATGCTGTACTCAACCTCTTTAAGGGATAGAGTCTGAAAGAGATTCTGTGCTGCTTCTAGTGGCTCCTGCCTGTCCTCTCCACTACGTGGCAGGGTTGTGGTTCAAGGCTAGCATGAAGAAAAGTTAGCGCGATCTCATCTCAACAGAACATCCGGCATGGTGGTAGGCACCTACTGCCTGGCTGTACAAAAGCATGAACTAGGAGGACCGTAGTGAAGGCCAGCCAAGGCCATAGTAGACTGCATCTGAGAAATAAACCACGGAGGTCTGGGGGCCTGGCTCAAGTAGTGGAATGCCGGCCTAGCAATGGGAAGGGCCCACGGTCAAACCCCAGGTGGTTCGCTTGTTCCTTCAGCGAGTGGACGGAGAGATGGAAGAGAGGAAGGGAGGGAAGAGAAAAGGAAAGAAAAAGGCATGGTGTCCATGTATTCTCATTGTAAAAATACCATAGCAAGCCTTGCTTGCCAGCTCATTTTGGAAAATGGAAAAAGAAGATTGTGTGTGTGTGTGTGTGTGTGTGTGTGTGTGTGTGTATGTGTGTGTGTTTGAGCCTGGGCACCCTGTTATAACAAACAATTGGTTAAGGTACTACTGGAGTTATAGTACTTCATTATGTAGTAAAAGTATGCAACATGTAACTATACGGTTATAATGGTTAAATATAATAACTCACACAATGTGTAGGATTTGCCAAAAAAAAAAAAAAATGACTCGCAAGGTCTCTGAACAACTCTGAGCACACGGCGCTCTCTTAACTTCTCCAGCAGCGGGAGCCCCCGACGTGGCGCATCGCAAACTCTCCCCGCCACCCCGTGGCTCACCGGGTGGCCTCCTTTTTGGTGACTAGCCAGTGGGTGAGCTACGCAGGGGCTGTGTGACTCAGGCCGCTCTCACCGTGACTTGGTGCAGGCGTGTTCGTGCCAGGCCCTGCCACCGTGTGAAGGTCAGAGGCTGCGTGCGGTCCTCACGGGTGTGTGGAGGCAGAAGTAGATCCACCAACGCCCCTGGCATCTCTGAGGGAGGAAGCTGTGCCCCTCCTCTCCGCTTCTCCTCTTCCCCCGGCCAGCTAGGAGCTAATAGGGTGAGAAAACAACCCTGCCATGAAGAGAAAAGCTCAAAGATCACCTAGGACAATACATAAATACTGAGGAGGGTAATGAGTCGAGAGCAATAAATTCATCCCAACAGAGAAAGAAGGCATTACCTTCGGATGGGACGTGATGTCATCCGGGTTAGACAATGGTCACACTACTTAGGGGCGAAGCTCTGACGGTCAGTCCTTGAATCGGTGGCGGAACTGCTCAGCACCTCAGTCTTCTCATCCTGACAACAATATTTATAAAGATTCAGAGAAACCGCATGGACCATGGACGTGCCAGTGAGACCTCGCATCGTGCACAGAGCAAGAACTCCCAGGCAAAGCAGTAGACGTTTCATAAAGCGGAAGCCATGGGAATTCATACCCTACTGGGAGAAGCAAAAACACCCATTTGTCCAACAACTAGGAAACGATTACAGTCGAGCTCTAAGCAAGGACAAGTGCTTGAAAGGTGACCTGTGTGGATCACATGGTATTTAGGACACTTCCTCAGACCCGTCAAGTGGAGCTCGCTGGATGAAAACCTCCACGCTGTTCACTCTTTGATTTCTGAACAATTAATTTCGGGAGAGCATGCATATATTTCCATTCATCTTAACTGTTTATAAGACACTCTGGCAGGGGGATGACACAGTTGTCATGGAAGCAATCAAACATCAGGATTCAGAACTCAGTAGAGAGCATTTGTAGCTGACCATGCTTGGTTTTGCAATACAAAAGATTTCCTTTTAATATGTCACTTGCCAAAGAACACATCCATCCGTCGGCATTTCCATTTTAGATATCAATTCAGGTTCATTAAGTAAGTAGAGACCTTTAGGCATCTAAATACAGGCGTACAGACGGACGTATTTAATATATCCTCACCTCACACGTATTGGTGTGTTTGGTGCATCACTCTTTCTTCCCATCATTCCTTGGCTGAGTGTATAATAAATTTCTCTCCTTTATTGGATACAGACACTCGAGGATGGATCCTCTCTCATTTAACTTTATTTCCACAGTGAGCAAAATGTCTACTCTCAAAGAGACTCCAATTTGTTTGGGGGGTGGGGAAGAATTTTTAAAAAAATAAATGCTCAAGAAAACAGATAAAGATATAGAGGAGCAACTGGACACCCTCAAGTAGTGGGCCTACGTGTCCATGGTTGGCAGTTATTCATCTTTTTTGACTTTCAGTACTATTTTCAGAAGTATTAAGTCTTCCTACACCCCGAAGTTTTATTTCAGTTCCGTTTAGCAGCGACCTGCACTGTTCCTGAAGAAATAGACGAGACAGCACGCCATGGAAGCGGTGAAGTGATTAAGATACCCTGGTCGCTCGTAGAGATCCTGCTACATGGAAAAAAATCAAATAAAAAAGCTGTCGGTTGTTTGGTGCACTAGAAGGAAGAATGAGATCTTGAGTGTTCTTTGCTCTGAGGGAAAAAGAATTCACAAAGTAGATGACATTTGAACTGCTCTTACAAGATGGATAGGATTTAATTAAAGAAACAGCAAGTTGGATCAAAGTACTTCAGAAATAAAAAATAGAGAGAAGTCTTACAGACCTCTAAAACTCTCCATCTTGGACTTAGGCAAAATACGTCGGCTGGAAATGGAGCTATGGAACTTAAGAGGATAATGTTGGTATATGAATCCATATATAGGGAGGTGTAAAAACAGATCCAAACAGAGAACTCTATAGAGATGGAGGAAAATACAGAGAGACTGTGGGTAGAGAAAAGAAATTACAGGAAAAGCGTACAAAAGTGAGAAGAATAGAAAGAATGGCGGAGGAGGCGGCTCGGCTCGGGAATTACCACAATAGGCAATCAAAGAAGGGCCCTGTGATGATGGAAAAGGAGAATTTTGGTCATCCCGTGTGCCAATGAGAACTGAGAGGAAAATATTGGTTAAAAAATTATCTTGCTGAAGGGATGTCTTTCCCTACGACTAGAGAGAAAAAGAAGAAGGTGACAGTTGAACGAATATGAATCTTAAGGAGAATGAGAGGGACTTTGAGAAGATCCTTACAAAGGATCTTCATGTCACTGTGAGGATCAATCAGTGTGAACTCAGATTATAAATAGACCTTGTCTCTTCTTGTTCCTTAATCTGGGTCTCTGAACCTCTTCTTTCCTGATCTAGATTGTAAATTTCAGCCAGGTACTGAGGGTTTTGTTTTTTTGTTCCTGATCTTTCTAATCCACTTTATTCTGCTAATCGAATCATCTCAACCACTGTTAAACCTCAAACGCAATTCAGTTTAGGATGGGTAGTTTCTCGCCCCCAGCTCAGGCTTACATGATGCTTAGATGCTTGCAGTCGGGGAGGGGGGAGGGCAGGGATTCGTTTCTCCCCCTCCTTGATTCCACGTTGCCCACTGTCTGCACTCCTCCAGGATCTCTGCGGTCGGAGGATGGACCTAGGGGGACATCACCTCTTTGCTGTGACAGATGTCATTTGCGTCACTGGTCCCCTTGAGATCCGAAGAGCAAGTGCAGGCTCGGGGAACTTGTCTGAGACCCTCCTGCAGGGGAGTCACCAACTACAGCTTCCGGAACCCCAGGGCGGAAATCCGGGGTGACTGTTCATCTCGTGTCTCTCTTCTTCCTGGGATCCTCTGCAGGACTGTGGGGTGGAGAGCCCCCTTATCACTCCATCTGGTCCTTAACACGTTCCCCAGATCAGCCAGCTCACAACCACACGTGTGCTCTTTTCCAGCCGCAGATCGATGAGCAGCCCTCTCTCTCCTCTCAGCATCGGGCCGGGCAGTGCAGGCTGGAGCTTCTACCTGCAGATGGCTCGAAGCAAGAATGATACGCCACACTTAGGTTCCCTCACTCAAGAGGCTCACCTGTGCCGTCTTTGGGGGTCCTTCCTAAAAGGATCCCCCCCCCTTGGTAAAAAGTGGAGAGACAAGGACAGGCTATTGCAACCTGTTCACAATTTCTCCCGGTGGAATTTTCCCCTAGCCTCCTGTACCTCAGACACACATCTGAAAGGTAGCAGGCCTCAGAAGCAGAACTGGGTGTCAGCCATCTCCTCTGCAAGTGCTGGATAGCTAGCTTAGCATCTCCCTTTAGAAGGAGGGAGAATTTGGCAACTACTCTGCTGTTCTCAGCCAAGGACCTATACAGAAAATCCAAGATAACAGGAAGACTTGAATTTAACATCCTGGTACATTAGTAAAATGGGATATTAAATCATTTATTGAGACTGAACAAGGACATTTAGGGATTTTTTTTTTGTGGTTCATAAAAGAGAAAAAAAGGGACTTTACTAAGTGGGGGGGGCAGATAGTCAATTAGCAGCAAGGGAAAAATGTTTGGCGAATAACAACTGTGATAATGTCGATTTGAACTACGGGCCATCAATACGTTTCTGGGAATTGTTGCTGTCAAATCCAGTAATATGGAAATTAGAGTGGAAAAAATAGAATATATAAGTTGTTTCCCCGCCCCCCCCCGAAGGATAATGGTCCACGAGAAGTTTTGCACACACAGTGAAGAGAGTAGTTAGAAAGGGAAGAATAATCCTAACCTTAGCCGTTCAGCAAGTGCTCCCTCTGGGCTAAGAGCTTGCTAGGACCTTAATGTGCGTGCCTTACACTGCGTCACTCTTCTCTGAGAGAGAAGGTGTCTCAGATCCAGTGACCTGTAGCTTCCCCCCCCCACCCCACAGTGTCCTGCATCTCTAGAGGGGGCCTTGGAAGATAGATCTGCCCCCACACGTCAGCGCGCAGGGTAGATGGGGGCTAATGGCTGGAGACGAGGAGCTGGGGTTCATGGGAAAGGGGGTGTTGTGAGGCAGGAGAGTCCAGAATGGAAGTTTGCAGTTTGTACGGTAGAGGTACCGTAGTACTACAAGCAGAAGGCTAGCCCAAGTACGGTGGAAAGGAGAGGCACCAGGTTCTCGCGGAAGTCGCCATGGGGGTGATCATCTCCCACCCCAAGCCAGTGGGAGAGAGGTGGGGCTGTTCTCAGCTCCTTCCTGGCACGACCCAGGACGCTCGGCCCGCCTCCAGCCTGCCCGGATCCCAAACCAAGGAGCCGTGGACACTTTCATGGAGCCAAACCCCGAGCACTGCCCACGGCCCTCTCAGACTATTCTGTTAGGGTGGTTCCATCTTTCAAATTAAAATAAACTTCTACATAGAACTATGCACATAATTTAAGTCAACCAATGCTACGGAATAGGGGGAAGAAAATGAAAATCCCCTGAAAAAGAATCTCTTCCTGTCAACTTGCCCTTGTTACCGTGTTACTGACTATTATTTTCAACTGCTCTCTCTGACTAGGTATTTACAGAATTTTTTTTTTCTTTTGTAACTGAGATCCTAGCAGACCGGCTTATTGGCAACCTGTTGGTGTCATTTAATAACGTGCCGTAGACACCTTTTTTATCTCAACATATTTATATCTACCTCATTATTTTTAATGGCTGCATGCTACTCCTTTGTGTGGCTAAACCATTGTTTGTTCTTTAATACGGATTCTTTCTGGGAGGATGTTGAAATGTTGACATTGTCTCCCACATTTTGCTTTTGTAAGCAAGCTTTAGTGGGCGTTCATAGGCACCCGGGCGCACACACGCATCTATTATTTTCCTTGGATAAATACTTATATCTGGAAATGCTCTTGAAACGGTGTTTGAGAATAAACCGAAAATTTCCCGCTTTTTTTTTTTTTGGTAGTTTAGTGTAACCAGGGAGACCTTGATCAAGATGGGTACCATCGTTGTAATGTCCTTGTGACTTGTGCACGAAGAAAGTGAGTAGTGAGGAAAACATTTTGGCTTCGTTTCATGACTTGGTTCCTTCCCCACATACACGTTTCGTCCTAGCAGCAGGAGCTGACCTGAGCAGCGTGTAGGGAAGGTCATTCCGTTCCCCACGCAGACCGAGTTCTGTCTCTGCCTGTGTGGTCTCCTCTGTCCTGTGTGCAGAATAGATTTTCCCTGTCTCTCCTCTCTTTCTGGGATCCGGGCGTTTTCCTGCACTGAGGGATGTTGATTAGAAACCGCACCCCAGGCACAGTTTCGGAGGGCAGTATCCCACCTGCTGCTTAGTGTGATGACTTCGAACTCACAGCCGGCCCAGAGCAACCAGAGCCAAGCCACTCTGGACCTGACACTAGGAAGCCGCAGCCCAAAAGAAGCGAAGCTTCACGCAATATCTGTTTATTTATAGTAAAAAAAAAAAATTCTTTTAAGAAACCAGGCAGGATTTCTGAGATTATTTCCAGAGTAGTATATTTGAAATCACCCAAGGGTGCATCATGGGGCAATCACAGCCTTCTGTGTTTTGATTACAACTAAGCTGCATATGGTAAATTACTTAAAACCAATCCTAGGATCACACCAGTGTAAGACAAACCTATAATGACGAAACTCCGAGCTAAAATTTACAAATAATGATTGATATGTGTGTGTATGTATGTATGCATGTATATTTTTTCTTAGACACAAGGCCCAGGTACATTAAGAAGCAGGTGCCACTAGCTGACTTTAGAAATCCTCTAAAACTCAGTTCAGATTGAATGGCAAACTGTAAATAATTACCAGATTTTTTTTTTGAGTGCTTCAAATGTGTTTTCCAAGAGAGTATAAATATTCCCAGTGAACTCCACCTTATCAAATTCTGTAAGTCGACGGATTTCCAATTGGCAGCATTTGGATTAATGTGACTTAGATCACAGATCAAAGACTCCGCATTGTAAATGAGAACAGCTTCTCTATTTCGAGACTCCTGGGAGTTCTGCCACTCGGGTAAGCACCCTACACGTGATTAAGCACTTTGAAGGTTTACCGATTCCATTCGTTTTTCAGTTTGGGGGAAAAACAAACTTGTGCTGCTAGAAAGAAATGAGGAAAGCAACCCAGGCTACAGGACTGGGACAAGGTGGCGTTCCGTACGAAGTCGACAACCGTCATTAAATAGGCCCAAAGCACCGACGCAGAGGGGTATTCAAAGTTGGTCCACCTGTCTCATTGATATAAAAACGGTGGGGTTTGCAGAGACCCCTGTGTTACCGGGAGCAGAGGCATAGGAGGAAGTTCATCGCATAAACGTTAAGCACCATAACCACACAACTCTCCATCTCTGAACTGAGAAAAAACAACATTACCTCTTCCTTTCGTACGGATGGTGGAAAGGGCTTGTTTGTGATGGGCAAGTTCTTCATGTGTCAGAACCACAGTGTTCGTGAACTGTTATTTATTTCTTTATTTTTGTTGATTGATCCTTGTTAGTAGACGTTGCAGTCCTTATTCTTTTTTTTTTTTTTTTTTTTTTTTTTTGGCCAGCCCTGGGCCTTGAACTCAGGGCCTGTGCACTGTCCCTGGCTTCTTTTTGCCCAAGGCTAGCACTCTGCCACTTGAGCCACAGCACCACTTTTGGCTGTTTTCTACATATGTGGTGCTGGAGAATCTCACCCAGGACTTCCTGTATACGAGGCAAGCACTCTTGCCACTAGGCCATATCCCCAGCCCTCTCAGTCCATATTCTTAAACTTAACTCTGTTGTTTCGGAAAGTTTTATTTATACCTGCTTTATTTACACCCGTATTTGAGGCCTTTATATTTTGTACATTTGTAGATATTATACATTAATTCACTATCACTTGATTTATTAATATTCACTCATGTACTATTATTGAGTCATTTACATCTCCAAATTCTTTTTTTTCCTATCTTTTTCACCTATTTCTTCATCCCTTTTCCCCTCATACCATATTAATTTATCTCTCCTATCTCCAAGTATTTTTCTTTACTTTTCTAAGTAGTAGAGATTGAAATCACCGCCTTATGTTTGCCACATAGGAGTTTTACCATTTGAACCACTCCTCCGACCCCCTATTGCCTTTGTAATGTTTATAATACGACCTCGCTTTTAAGTCTGGGCTGGCCAGAACCACTGTCTCCCTGTTAGAGTCTTGCATAGCTGGAATGACAGGCTAGCCCGCCACCTGCAGCTCTTGCTGTTGGCTGAGATGGAATCTTGTGACTCAGGCTCGCCTTTAACGGGATCCTCCCAACCCCCACCTAGGGAGTTGCCAGGATTAAAGGTGTGAGACACCCTACCTCACCTGTTTTAATGTGGTAGCTTTCCTGTGGAAGGTGTTTTGTTGTTGTTGTTGTTGTTTTCCCCCTCTGTACTTTGTTGAGTTCTGCCATTAGTACTTCTATCCATCATCTTTATCGCTCCTTGTTTTGTTCCCAATTGTTTTCTGCATATCAAACAAATAGTTTTAACTTTGAGTTTTTAAGATCCAGACCCAGGGTGGCCTTCTGGTTTGATGGTTTGTCAACACTGTAAGTGAAAATACTTTGAAGAACATGAAAAGTTCAAGGCATCCTCTAGATACATAATCTACTTTTAACTTCCACTTAGCATTCTATTTGAAATGTGAAGCGGGGTAAATGAACGTGCATAATCGTGTGTGTGTGTGTGTGTGTGTGTGTGTGTGTGTGTGTGTGTCCCTAGACCACATGAGCCTCCCTAAGCCCTGAGAAAATTGCTAACTGAAGTCAAAGCCAGAGAAAACAGGACCTTGGGACGCCACATGATTTCTGTGTTACCAGCCACAGTCATTCAGGGGAGCCCTACCCGGTGCACCCCCCCACAGGCTGGACTGGGGACGTCGGCCTTTGCCAGGCGCTGTCTCGGCCTACCAGTGCCCAGGACAACGTCTCGCTGTAGCTACAGCTGCCCTTGTGCAGTATCCCTCATGGTGGTGTCTCTAGCTGGAAAGCAGGGAGAGCGCGGGACTTTACTCTTCATTAATGTCATCTTAAAGGGTGTGCTGTGATGAATATATGTGAATAGATCACGGGTTCGATCTTGCTTTCTGCTCTGAACTCTGGCTTCCAAGAGTCCGTCTGAATGAACTGAATGAAGGAAGAATCTTAGTTGGACGGCTGAAATGATCCTGGGGGGGGGGGGGGGCGCGGGGGGAGGTGCGGTCCCCGCAAGTGGGTCACTGTCCGGCAAGCATGGTGAGCTGGAGAACCAAATTTGAAAGAATTCCCTGCTTGCCTTCTGCCTTCTGCCTGTTTTGATTAGCTGAAGCGAGGTGCTGGGAAGAAGGCCGTGGTCCCACGTTGGAAGCGGACCTCGCTCTGTCGCTAGAACTCGGCTTGTGTGACTCTGTAGACGGAACTCCCAGTACACAACGCGCCTCGTAGGCCCTCGGTGGGTGCCGCCTGGATGTCTGCGAGCCACACTGGAAGGGCACGGAGGAAAGAAGGAGGGCTCTGCGGAGTTCTTCGCTCCGTTTTGTGCTGCGGTGTCACCTCAGGCAATGCCCTGGATTTCCCTCTCTTAGCTTAAGGGGATAACAGTCTTGTCTTCTCTCTCCCCTAAGGCCAGACCTTCATCAAGCTCCATTTAGATTGCTCACGCGCGTTCTAGCTTGTCTCCCCGAGTCTGTCTCTTCAACCTGCGTGTACGTGCCAGCTTTTCCTCTCTACCACACGGCTTGAGAATGTGATACACTCTAAAACGCTCTGGAATAACTCTTCGCAGGCCGGGTCGTGTGTGGATAAGGAAAGATCATAAGCAGAGACCATGGGTATGAAGCACATTGCTAAGACGAGCTGTACACAGGAGAGTCCCAACTGCAAGAGACGTCAAGGAAACAGACAGAGAGGACTTGCTGGCTCGGTCCCCCATGAACCGCAGCTGCACGGGGCCCTTCAGTGCCTGGGATGTATCTTAGGGAAGAGTCTGGTTTCTATTGATGGTAGCCTCACCCCCCCCCTCACCATTGGTTGGACCCCCCCACCCCGGTGGGTCTAGATTACACACTGGGTGTATTCTGTTGATGTCCGCCAAGGTCCTGAGATGACACGTGGCGAAGACCAGGGGAATGGAGTTCACTCGTAAGTGCACACCGAGATTACACCCCGCCTTCCCCGAGGGTACGAGAGAGGCAGGGCCGACTCTGGACTTGTGGATGGGGACAGCCTGGCCTGGCGCTCAGGGACCGTCGCTCAGGGGGATGGCACGATGGCCATGTCCTGCATCTCCACTACTAACTCGACTCCAAAACAGTGCCAGCAGAGCCGCCGATGTGGGGGTGGGGGTGGGGGGGCTGTTGAGGGACATGTGGGCTTGGCTAGGTATTTATCACTATACGTAAAGAAGGAGAGAGGGGAGGGAAGGAGAGAGGGAGGGAGGGAAGAGGGAAGGGAAGGAGAAAGAAGCGGATGCAAAATTGCCTTTAAAAAAAAAACCCACAATGGATCTCTCTTATTCACCTCAAAAAAAGAAAAAAAACCCAACAACTAGAAGGAAAGAAAACCAACGTAGTCTTGATGTGTGGCATTTTGAAAGATAAACCAGTTAATCAGTAGAAATGCCATCTAAGAGAAGAAGGCTACTTGCCACTCAGGGGGCCATTCAAGGGTTCTGGTCACATATTTACTATTGATATCTAAGATTTTCCTTTCTTTCCAAAAAAAAAAATATAAAAGATGAAGAGCTGATGGCTAAATCTTGACTTAGCTGCTCCGAAGGTGGGTGTTCCCTGTACCGTGGCAGGTGGGCAAGTGGAGAGGGAGGAAGAGGAAACGCAGAGCTGGTGCCAGGCCCCTGAGGAGAGGTGCCGGCCCATCGGCGGCCCATGAGTGTGGGGGGGGCCCTGGGGGTGGGGCCCTGAGCCCAGGGATCTCCTGTGACTTCAGTGCCTGGGCCTCCACTTTCCCCTCCTCCTCCTCCTCCTCCTCCGTGCCCCGTGGAATGAATCCGGATCTTTGAAAACTGCCCCTCTCCGTGCCCGTTGTCATTCCCTGCACCTGGCGGTCGGCTCTCCTAGGGAGGAGGCCATCTTGCTGGCAGTCGCTTTCCGTGGCCGGGCCGGGCCGGGTTAGGTAGGAGAGCCTCCAGTGCCCAGCTGGCTGTGTTTGAACTGTTGCCACTCAAAGGTGGCAGGAGATGTTTCAAATCAAAGGAACAGAACGCACCACGGAGGGAACATTCTGGAGGTTTTTTGTTGTTGTTGTTGTTGTTGTTTTTCTTATCCTAGAGGTTTACATTCCTAGATTTTCTATTTGGAAGCGAGGCTTTTCCCTCCAGAATGTTCTTTTCCGGACAGTGAATGAAAATCCTCTTTCTTCATTAGTAGAGGACATCAACAACGACAGCAAGAGGATGGGATGGTAGAGTGTAGTGTAGGATGCGAACGCCAGCCACCCTAGCCGGTAAAGGAGAGAGGGGGGAGAGGGAGGGTCAGGAGGGAAGGGAAGCACGAAGGCTAGTTGTCATCTTTGGGATTAGCATGGAGACCCAGCAACAGCCGACAGCTAGCACAGGAGCATCCAATGGTAGGATACAGAATGTTGTCTAGAATAATGCGTGTCAACTCTGTCCCATGAGCTACACTGGGCCTGTTGTCTGTATTTTGCAAAAACCTGTAAGCCAAGAATAGTTCTTATATTTTTAAGCATTTAAAAAAATACACATTTCATCACACACACACACACACACACACACACACACACACACACTCTCTCTCTCTCTAGGAAATTCTAATTTCAGTCTGCATGAACAAGGTATTAGTAGAGCTCAGGCACACTGAGCCATTTATGTGTTGTTGTATAGGATTGCTGTTCTAGTTATAACCACAGCATTGGGTTTCTGCCCCATGAACTCATGTCTTTATGACCTGACTTTCTTTCAAATCATTTTACCACCTTTGGTCTAGATGACACAGGAGATACATTCAGGGACAATGAATAAAACAAAATGAATTGGATGCGGTTTTATAGTTTTAGATGACTTTGTAGATGTAAAAATTGTTCACAAATCATTCCTTGTTATTTAAACGCCAGTTTGAAATCATTTAGATTATCATTGCCACAGAAATAGAAGACTTTGGAGAGACAGAATCGAGGCTAGACTAGGTATTGTTTTGGTGAGTCCAGCTGAAGGCAGTACCTTTCTGGTGGAGAGGATGTGCTACCCCCAACCATGGTTCTTCTTTTCCTATGTTGAGTGGGAAAGAGAACCGAGATGGTTTTTCTTCATCTACGCAAAATAAACCTAATTGTCTATGCGTCTTAGATTCCTCCTGTCATAAAATGCTGGCTTACCAGGGAAGGACTCAGGTTAGGAAGTGTAAGGACATGTGAAGTGGGTCTGTGTCCATGAACTGTGGATTTTGAACACATTCTCAGTTCCTGGGTTAGTGTTAGCATTGGTACATATTATTTAGTGTGAACATGGGAGGCCTAGATGTAATATCCATTAGCACCTTCATTGTATGACCCAGTCAAGAGCTAATATTTGTTGCCAAGAGGGCCTTTTCCATGATGGCCTAGGAAAATCTAGAGGAGACATGTAAGCAAGTAAATATTGTCTGTATTGTCTTCCCTCAACGCATTTTGAGTGGTGCTTATTGATACAAACAATTTTACCCAATTGGACATTCTCAGACTTGATATCTGTATAAGGACTTTTACTTTTGTATATTTATTTTTATGCAATCATTTCATTGCAGTTCATGAACACACATAGAAATTGCTTGCTTTAGTCAATCGTTTCCAATTCTTAAGAAAGGCTTCCTAATTGCTTGTCAATTAAAGCTCTTCGCCTCATAGTTTTACACTGTCGTTAGAGGGACATGAAGAATCTAAAAGAAAATATGAATGAATTCCCTTCTTTCATAAAGAAATTTGATCATTATAATGCCTCACAATTTAAAATTGTAAAAAGAAACTCCCAATCATATAAAAACCACAATTTTTATAAACTACGTTTCATATAGTATTTGCCAGCAAATGCAAGGCATATAAAGATATATATTAGAAATTTATATTTTGATTTTTAGTAAACTTTGAGACCATTAAAGGCAAAAAGAATTTGAGTCTCGGAAATACCAAGTAAATACAGTGCAATGGATGATACAGTTCAATAGTCACAAATAATTATAGAAACTTAAGGCGATCATAAACACCAAGCCATAAAGTCATGGAAAGTGAGAATTTTAACCTTGTTCATAACAGTCATGACCTCTAAAATGTTTGAATATTTGTGTGTGGATTTAAGCATATCAATTTTTGATTGTTTTTTTTTTAAAGAAAACTGCAAAGGCTTAGCAATAACAAAGAGCATTAAGCTTTAATTGTAAGGGGGTGAACGCATGACCACAACCAGGCAAAAGGGAAGGAGTACACGGCTGGACAAGCCTCATTTCTGCTTGAAGTAAAAAGTATGAAAATGAGTGCCGACAGTTCAATTACGAGACTGTAAATCAAGGTATCCTGTGTGACTTTATAAGGAAGGTGGAATATAGAATTGGCTGTGGAGGTGCGTAATTCACTTTTAAGTAAAGCAAAACCAAACAAAAATCTAGTCTGTTTAAATTTGGCATTGGTAAACTGTGGTCCCCAGGCTAATTCGGCTGCTGGCACACTAAGCGTAATTGCCACCAAACCAGGACCATTCTTTTAGTGCGTTCTATATGATGGCTTTCATATTACAATGGACTTGAAGACGCACCACGGAAATTTCGTGTCCCTTAAAGGTAAAATGCCCCCTTTCAGAAAGTTTTTCCCAATCTCTTGTCTCAAATAAGGTTTCCCCTCCCCCCTAGTTGGACTTGAAAGGAAAGTAGTAGCTTTCTCTATTTCTAACCATTTTCAAAAGTTTTGATAGAACAACAAGATTTTAATTTGGTTTTGCTTTACTTACATTGGACTCCCTTGGGATCACATTTAGTATAAATAATTATCACAGTGTTTGGAACTATGGAGCTATGGGAATTAGCAAGAAACAGCAGTGGTGGTTTTAGAACAAGCAAAGGATGCAAGAAGTGAGCTAACTAATGAGAAAAATCATCATCTCCATTATACTTTCAGGGACATTTTTGACATCTTAGAAAAATCAGATGTTTGAACTAAAAGAAAAAAATAATTTCCATCCATCCTATGGGCAGAAGTTTTAAAGGTAGATAGTATCATGTAGTATAGAAAACATGGGTGAAGGTATCAGAACCTTGGCTTTCTGAATTATATCCATTTGAGCAATTTCTTCAAATAAGCCAGCAGCAACTCTTGCATTTAAAACCATTTTAAGTTTTATATCTCACAGGTTTGTTTCTGAGTACTAACCCAAAGAAAAACTATCATAGTTCCAATACACACACGCACACACACACGCCATACATTCAAGAAAAGCCAACCCATCAAAGATTCTTACCTCTGAAAATCTCAAGAAGCTCTTTGAAGTGTTCAGAAATGTTATTTGTGTTAGGATTCATTTTGGAGTACTGGAATAGTACTCCACATCATCATGGCAATATCCCTTTGTATAACAAATTCGTGCTAATTCAAAAATAAGGGAAAGTGAAAGAACATTTAAAAGAACTTAACCCATCGACTAAATTAACTCTTTAAACTTAAAAATAAAATAAGATCAGACAATGTTTAGGAGGTCCCTTTGTACAGGGCTGATTTATATACAGTGGAAACAATTGAAGTACAAACTCAGAAACTCCTTTCCAGGCACAGCTACCACTTTGAGGAACGATTCGGGTTGTATTTCGTTCACTCGCTGTCCTGGACGGTTTCTTGAGGAGGCACCTCCGTGTCCTTGGGAAATGGGCTTGCCTGTGATTCCAAGGGCTTCCCCGGGGGCATTTTCCACTGTTCTCTGCCTCACTTAGACACATCCAACAAGGCCATCGCTTCCGAGCTGTTGGAACAATCCCATCCGTCTCCCGTGATGGAATTTTACGTCGGCGGTAGCCGTGTAGAACAATTCCATTGAGATTCGGCCAGATGTCACAAAGTGCCCGAGGACAGCCCCTACACATCGAAGCTATTACCTAGTCATCCCTTTATCGGGTGCTTCTTTCTGTCTGACGTCAAGAAGACATGGAGGACACGGACGGGGAGGGGATCTTTGCTTCTGCTTTCCTGTGTGCGGTGAGGACAGGTTGCTGCACACCAGCAGTGTTCTGAAATGATGAGGGCAACCTATTGACTGTGATAGGACGTTTTGTGTATCTGTGTTACAGCTATTGATACTGCCCTGTTAGGAATGAAAGCTAAGGTCGTTTTAAAGGCATCTATTAATATGCTGAAATAATTAGTGATTATGTGTTGATAGGGAGACAATAGTTTTAAAGCCACTTCTGACTTTTCCACAATGGAAGATAAACAAAGAGATCAACTAATCTTGCACTTTTTCAAGGGTTTACTCTGCCTTAGTGTAAGGAGTCTGGTGTCTGTGGTGAAGATCACTTGTCCAGAAGCCTCTAGAAAACTCCACTGTACACTCTTACGAAGGATGAAAGAAAAAGACTAGTAATGAGTTGGTCACATTATGGGAAGTCCTTGAATCTCACAGAAGTTGGAAAGGTCTCTGGGAGTCCCAGAGTTCCCTGAGCCTGCACGCTGATGGAGAACACAAAGGAGTTTTCTTCTTAGTAGGAAAGAACTTTATAGCAGAAATGTATGTATTCTGTTTGAAGATAATTTGATATAGCTGGCTGGCTGGCTGGCTGGCTGGATGGATGGATGGATGGATGGGTGGATAGATGTGTGGGTGGATGGATGGATGGATGGATGATGGATGGGTGGATAGATAGGTTAGATAGATAATAGATCAGTGATAGATAGATCCATATGCACATAAACAGCATGGAATATTATTCAGCCACAAATGTTAAAAAGCTGCACGTGTGTCATTCTCAGCAAAGTGAAGGGGACTGTAGATCAGTACACAGAACACTGGAAAAGGTGAGATCTCGTCTTAACCGAAAGCCATGGACTGCTGTAGTGACAGTCAGCCTTGACGTTAAGTGTGTAGACTGGGGCCGTCCGTTGGGTGACCAGCGTTGATTCTGTAGCTACCTGGGTCATCCTGGGGAACCACCCCCGCCCCTCCCCCCCCACATTCCCCTCCTCTTGCTCATCTGCTCAATGGTAACAGTGTCAACAACTGCTTGAGAGGCCCTGAGCCTCCTACGTACAATGAGCCCTATGGCGCACAGTTCAAACGTGCTGCAGCTGGCTACTTTGTGTACCGACGGGTATGGACATCCTACCTGAATGACTCTGAGCTCCACCTTACCCCACGCTCGCGCTTGGACCTCATACGTAGAGAAAAACATCAGTTTATCTTAGTCAAAAGACCCAGACTAGATGTGCCTCAGCCTGAGCAGGCCATTTGCTTTTTCTCTCCGGGTATCATCTGTTTTACCTTTGAAATGAAGTTGGTAGGAGGCCAGGTCCACTGTAAAATTCTGAAGATGTTGAATCCAGAGACACTAATTGGCTTGTTTGTGTCCTTATTTCCCTACCCCAAATTGAGAACGAAGCAACATGGCTCTTCTCCTGGGAAATGCAAGAATCTTAAAATATACCCCGGAGAAAACAGGTTCAACATGGTGGGTCATTTTAATTAACCAGCAAATAGAAGGTCCCAGGAGACCACTGGAAATTATTGACTCCTCTTCTTCTTCTTTTTTTTTTTTGTTTGTTTGTTTGCTGGTTGCAAATTTCCAGGTTTCTAAATTAACTTTCATGCCTTAGTGAGTGGAAAGTTACATTTTATTTTATCCCGGCATACAGTAAGTCGAAGAGTGCTGAAATAGAGTTTTAGAACTGAGAACTTAGAGTTGTGTTATTTGAGCATTTTGATTGGAATAGAACCCAATCAGGCCAATTTAATTAAATAAGGATTTATTGTTTGGGTACACATGAAAGCCTCCTGTGATTACAAAGCTGAGACCTCTCGGGGCCCAGTTCAACACATCTTGATTTTACATTGCTTTCCCTTATAGGTTTTGTGCCGCTCACCCCAAAACTGTGTCTATATGCTCTTTATACCCCATCCTGATAAAAGTCATGTCAACTGATTCAAACACGGTTGGGCAGGGGCCTTCGACCCCGCTCTGTCCTAGAACGGGAACTCAGCCTTTGCTAGGCAACCGTTATCTACAAAGATTTCCGTTCGTCACCAGAGATAGAGCATTCGACATACACCTAAGTGGGCGGGGAAAATTGGGAATACATGACGCAGTTGTAGACACCGATAAGAACTAGAAATATCAATGGTGTGTGGCCACCCCGGGGGCCGATCAGTGCAAACCCTTGTGACAAGGGAAGACCTGAGCCTTTGGCCTGCTAGGCTGTGTAGGGGCCTGGCGATGTGATACTTGTGAAGGCATAGTGGCGCTTGTCCAGACGAAGCAGGGCGTAACACACCGGTTCATTTCATCCTCACCGGCTCCCTGGGGCGAGGCAGGGCTGCATGGATGCTCATTTGAAATCCAACCTCAGCTCTCGTTTAATAAAAGACAGCTACCCGTCCTGAGCAGAGAGCCTTTCGCTAGGCACCGTGTGCGGCCACCGGACTGTCCTCCGCACGGGCAGCAAGCTTTCTTCAGCGGAGACGTGTGGCGAGCCCGGTTCAGGGAGCAAGGAAAGGAGGGTGGGAGACGTAGCCGGCACCATTTCCCTCCCTTCAGCACAAAGTGGGCGGGATTGGAATGGGAGGGGGACGCGGGAGAGGAGAGGGACAGAGGGGAGGAGTTTGAGCCAGATAAAAGTGTATACAGATAGGTAAATATGGACGCGTCAGGTTGGGTTTTTATACAAGTAACTGGTTCTACTTTTTTTTTTAAGTATGGAAACAAAACCCAGAAGGGTTCGGTATTGCGTGTCCTGTACTTACAATCTCAGCAGCTTTAGGGACACGAAGATGATAGTCTTGATGGGCAGAGGGAAGGTTCTAGATCCTGTCTGAAAACAAAAGTATTTGAGTGAGAAGGGATTGAGGCCCTAACACCAAGGGTGGAGCCCACGGCCCTGAATTCATGCTCCTCTGCTGCAAGAAAGAAGTAAACATTAAAAAAAAAAAAAAAGTAACAAGTTAGAGAATATTTGCAAGCGTATTTAAATAGAACATATTAGTACAACTTATTACTCTCGATGACCTTCAGGAAAACTGTTTTTGGAGGGTTTTTCCAAGTCACTTCCAACATTCCATTTCAGACTTACCTACTGATCATATGGAGTTAACTATGGCTTACATTAGCTTATTTAGCTTACGGGGTTTTTTTTTTTTTTGTTCCTTGCTCCTCCTACAAATGGGCTCATTCAGTGTACCAACTGTGACACCGTTTTCCCGCCTTTCCTTTGTATCCTCGGTTTACTAAACCACAGTGGGTCTGTCTGCCAAGTCAACACACAACACAAGGGAGCCCTCGAACCTCTGCTGGGAAAGGGGCACCCTCCCTCACTGCGGGAGCAATGCTGTGACAGAAGTTTGAAACGACTTGAGGGTTGTTGGAAGGCAAATTAGTAGCTGCACTGTCGTGTGGCCAGGGATGCACACCGGTTCAACAGGAATACACACGCGGTGGCGCGCAAGGACAGAAGGTGGGAGGGGGTCACCCACGTCACTGTCTTGAAAACAGCAGTTGATGATGAAGATAACACATTTTAATTTGCGAGTTGTTTCCCAAAGTGCTTCAAACCTCCTATTAACGATGGGGATTTTCCAATGGAAGTAAGCCCGTTGTGATATTTAGACTTAGGCTGAGCCTGAGCTTTATAGTTGACTTGCAGAGGAATGGCACCTCTTCTAGTCACTGGGTCATGTGACAGGACCTGATTATTTAAATAATACTTCCTTACACCATGAATTACACCTGGCATTTATTTATGCACCAAAACTGGGAATGTGGCCTAGAGGTAGAGCGCTTGCCTTGCATGCGTGAAGCCCTGGGTTCGATTTCTTAGTACCGCATACATAGAAAAAGCCAGAAGGGGCACTGTGGCGCAAGTGGTAGAGCACTAGCTTTGAGCAAAAGAAGTTCAGGGACAGCGCCCAGGCCCTGAGTTCAAGCCCCAGGACTGGCAAAACAAACAAACAAAAACAAAAAACTGTATAAGATTTCTACTAGGAATATATACCAGTTCCAAAATATTTTGTTGCCTGTGTAAGACACATGCATCCATGATTATAATACAGTGAGAGTAATATTGAGGATACTAACATTTATGCTGCACTTACTGGGTGTTAACCTCCATGTGAGGTATTTTATTTGCTCTCTCTGATCCTCAAAAGATGACTTCAAGCTAGTTGTTATTGCTGAAGAAGAAGCTCAGAGAGGCTAAATAACTTGCCCACAGAGCTAAGCAGTAGCAAAATCAAGATTTGAACAGCTTTTTCAGACTCCAAAGAAAATGATTGTTACATTATGATGATGGTTTCCTAAGTGTTCACCAGGATTTTATTAAAAATGATGGACTGAAAGTTGATAAGGTCAAACCGGTTAGGGAACATTAGGTTAAACAGACTTAGGCAGGTTTATTAACTGAAGGACTTTCATCGCTTTTAGTACGGTGTTATGCAAAGCAAATCACCAGGAAGAAATATTACATAAATGTTGACCAGGCACATTTAATTGCTGAACCCCTTACACATAGAGAAAGGGGGGGAGAATGCTATAAAATTCCTGATATACTTGAATACACTTGACAGAATCACTCCACCCATTATTGTAATATATTAAAAAGAGGGGAGGAATATAAAAATGTTTGCAGCTTAAAATATAAAGGATCTAATAGAACAAAACAAGGCTGTATGACTCTGGGGAAATACAAAAATTAAAAAGGATCACAGGGAAAAAGAAGAGTATGAAACGAATAACATAGCTTAGTTTTCTGAACAGAAGTGGGTATCATCAAGTAGCTAGAAGTGACTAGCGATAGAACATTCTCCAATAAAGATGGTGTGGACAGAAGACCCCGTCTGCGGGGATGAGAGGAGTCAAGAGGGGAGGAACAGACTAAAGAACAACATGGAGACCCACTGAGTCCTTCAGGGGAAGTGGCTAGAGGCATCTGACCTGGAGGACAAATGGATCCGAAATCTTAAGAGGATAGCAAAAAAAAGATCTAGTGTGATATGTGTGTATATGTATATATGTACATGTGTGTTATATGTATATATGTGTGTATATGTAGACACAAACATATATATCATATAGCTTAACTTAAGCTGATTTAAAACAAAGACCTTAGACTAATTTTCATTTCCTTCCCCTTGAAATAAGCTAATGGCTTGTTTGTATAAAGCTTTTTTTTTTTTTTGGTAATTAAAAGATTTGAAATCTTGTACCTAGCACAGGACTGTTATAGAGTCAGCATGTACCACTTTATGGGGTGGTTTAACCCCGCCCGTCTCTTCCTTGCGGACAGAGGAGCAGCGGGCGCTGGCCTTTGCGGTCGCCCGGCCGCGTCCCTGGCTCGGGCTGGAGGCGGCGGCAGCTTCAGTTCTCCCGTCCCTTGGAGGTTCAGGATCAGCATGGATTTTGGTTATGTAATCCTAATACCTGGTGTTGGTTTCTTTCTCAGTCCTTTTTTTTTGGCCTTTCCTTCTATCTTCTTTCTTTCTGCGTTAGTTGATATTCAACAGGGAAAGTACTAGTGTTCACCTTTGAACTGTAATGGTTTGTATATTCAGCATTTGGAGTATATTCTATGTGGTTGTACTCTTTTTTTTTTTGCCAGTCCTGGGCTTTGGACTCAGGGCCTGAGCACTGTCCCTGGCTTCTTCTTGCTCAAGGTTAGCACTCTGCCACTGGAGCCACAGCGCCACTTGTGGCCATTTTCTGTATATGTGGTGCTGGGGAATTGAACCCAGGGCCTCATGTATACGAGGCAAGTACTCTTGCCACTAGGCCATATCCCCAGCCCCTCTATGTGGTTGTACTCTTGTTTCAGAGTGTATTCAAGGAGGCTTTCTGAAATATAGATATGAAATTGTAAAAAGTCAACTGTCAATTGAAGAATACATCCTTAGTGAATTCAGAGAGAGAGAGAGAGAAAGAAGCGGTTTCCTTTGGGTGATGAAAGCTGAAACCCTATTAAATGAGGTTAATAAATGTAAATGTGGAGAGTATAGAATATTCTTATTGTTTTTTCAAGTTGCTGTTTGCTCAGGAAGCCATGGCCAGTGGATTCTTTTAAGGAAGGAGAATCTTAGAAGATTTGAAGACAAAGCCAGGGATGTTGTCCATTGAAGTTGAGTAGGAAGAATAACTAAGAACCAATATTTCCCATGAGATATTAGGGCTTGAAAATGAAAGACACGGGTAGGTTTCACCGGGCTTCTCTGTCTCAGTCTCTGTGACTTTGTCTCTGTGTCTCTGTCTCATATGGGGACCCATGTTTTGGTCAGGTGCCATTCCTAGGATGAAAAGTTTATAGCCAAGGATAGATTGTGCATGATGAAAATATGTGCACTCAGAAAAAGGATGATTGTTATAAACAGGACAAACAGCACAGTAGGCGATTCTACCATGTTTTTTTTTTTTTTATCCACAAGTAGCATGATAGTTTTAGCAAAATATACCAGCCCACTCAGTCCGTGTTATTCAGTGACTGTTCTCAACAAAGAATCTTGTGAGGGAAACTTGAGCATACAAAGCGAAGCCGCTAAGAGTTGTCAAATATCCATCATTATATCAGGAGTTCTGTCTGTGGAGAACGCTTAAGGCTTGAAGGAGAGAAGACAATTTAGACTATTTTCTGAAGCTTCCTGAATGGAAGATATGTATGGAGTGCTGGCCACTATTAGCAGTGATCCTAATGCTTTCTGATCAGTTCGCTGGGGCCCCACAGGACTTGGGGGGGGAGGGGAGGGGAGGAGAAGAGGAGGATCTTAGGAAGATAGCATTGGAAATGCAATAGTTGTGAAAATATCACTGAGGGCTGGACTCCATGTGCACAAGTGCACAGGTAGAGCCCATGGAAGGAAGAGATCCCAGCTCTCTAAGGCTGGCTCCCAGTTGAGCGGGTTGGGTAGAAAATAATGACTTCAAGCTCCTAGTACCTCAGTGGTCACCAATCAGTAGACGTGGGAAGTTTGGGCGGGCAGCTGGGCCATATAGGGTCAAGTTCAAGTCCAACTGGGAAGACTAGACATGTTCCTTGGGAACACTGGCTTTGAAACAGATTGGTAAGTAGTCGGAGCTTGACAAGAATGATCCAAAGAGAACTTGAAATTAATTAAAATGCTCCTCTTTGGTTTCAAAGCACACAGACATTATGCAAAGCAATTGAGGGTTTCAGCAGCGTCGGCAGCGTCGGCTCGCCCCTGGAGGTGACACGGCTTCTCAGAAACTGACTCGGTAATGATTTAATGATTCTGTATCCTTTTGTTGTTTTTATTTTCCTTTTCTTTTTTAAACTTAAAATATTCTGTAGCTTCTTTAGAGGAGAAGGCCGAACTATGCCAGGCAAAACATGGGAGAGCATCTTGAATACCAAGCCACACAGAGGACCCTTGGGGGGGAAGAATTTCCATCACAAAGATTCACTTCTCTCCAGAATCTTTGAAGTAGACCAGTGGCCGGCACCTACCCAATCCCCCTCGCTTTGTTTCTTTCCTTACATGAATCCTTGGAACATGGTAGGGCTTCATCAACACGCTGCGGTGCTGAAGGAAAGAAATCTCTCTCCTCACCGCACCCTGCCTCATCTTCTTTCTGGACTTGATTTTGACCCACCATCAATTGGAATTTTTAATGCAGCCCATAGTGCAAGGTTGCGTCCATTTTTCCATAGCATGTATCAAAGTTCCCAGTTCTTTGATAAGGGTAATTAAACATGCCAAGTCTGTTTCTAGAGCCGGGAGCCGAGAGTCGTCTATCCCAGTAGTTACGAGTCCTTACTTTGTTTAGTGCTGTCTGTGTGTTTTAATTTTACGGTGCTAGAGCAATTTGTTCATAGTCAATCCCCTGTCAACTGAGAAGGAAGAATCGGATCACTTACAGGGCCGGTGATTGAGGTTCTCAAAGATACTCCATGCTTCTGAGCTGTTACTAAGGTTTGTTTGGTTTGCTTGTTTTTTATTGTTGTGGGAAAGAGAAGGCCGCATCTTCCAGCAACCAGATATTGGTGATATCAGTCTTCTAGCACAATCTTACACTCCTTATTCAGACAAAACACCATCTATTTTTATAAGCCAGGGCCTTTTGCTCTCTCTCTCTGTACTGTTGGAAGTTTTGTTTGGAGAAAAGGAGAATGAAAGCCAGTTCCGAGTAATCTATCTTTCTACATAAGTATTGCTGTGGCACTTACCACGGTACTACCTGGGCACCCAAAGGCACTGTTAGCCTAAAACACATGCATACACTGGAGGGAAAGAGAAAGAGAGAAAGAAAAAAACAAAACCCTAGATGCTAAGAAAATAGAAAGTTTAAAACCTCAAGAAAAGAGAGAAGAAAAAGAAATGTGCTTTGTGGAGAACCGATAGGAGTTAAGAGAAATTCTCAGGAGCAATAATAATTAAAAAAAAAAACCCTCTTATGTCCATTTCTCCATTTAAATGCTTCTCACGGACTATTTCAGCCTTTGATTTAAGTATAAAATACCACTGAGGCTTGAGGTGACGGATCGAGACTTGCTATGGAATTCTGCATAGAAAACACAGGAGAAATGAAAAAAGTATACATGTTATATATATGATGATAAATAACAATTGAACATCAAGAGGGCTGAACATTACCCATGGGGACAGGCTTTGTGTGCTCCTAGATTCTCAGAACAGGCCAGTGCCTGTCCACTCCATGTCTGCAATGGACAGAAGCTGGGAAATGTTCACTGGTGGAACTTGTAGAACCCACTAATTAAAGAGAAAGGGTCTGGGCACTGGTGGCTCACTCCTACTCAGGAAGTAGACACCTGAGGATAGCAGTTCAAAGCCAGCCAGAGCAAGAAAATCGGTTAAGACTCTTCAAAAAGCCAAAAGTGAAGGTGTGGCTCAAGAGGTACGGCACCAGCCTTGGGCAAAAACACAAGTAAAAAATGCAAGGACCGGAGTTCAATCTCGAGTACCAGCAACACCGAAAACATACACGCACAGAGAGAGAGAGAGAGAGAGAGAGAGAGAGAGAGAGAGCGCAAAACATACATGCAGAAAGAGGGAGAGAGAGAGAGAGAGACTTCTGACTTTGAAAGTTATGCATCCTTGTGAGGTCTAAATCGTACTGTAAACATAGTAAAGTGATAGTATTTCATGTCAGATGTTAATTAGCAGGGAAGAATGATTTGCTGTACTAAAGGTTATTGCTTCCAATTTTTAATATTTAAAGAGGAATTACCAAATGATTACCTGCTTTTTATATAAAATAGCATCTGCCATACAGTCATTAGACAGGAAAGTTCACATGTGAAAACCAGCCAATTTTCTTTAACACATACAGATTGCAGACTGATCTTATAATCTGAGCCAACATATTGAGGAGGGACACATTAGTGGGAAAGGAATAAATACTTCATTTACAGGACAGTAATCGCCATAAAGTTTTATGCGTACCGTGACGTCATTTCTGAGTGAAAATTCTTCCTACTCCATTTTGTGTTGGGCCGTCGGCCGATTCTTAATATTTCTCTCCTATTCACAAAAAACGACTCATAAATATCACATATGCATGTAATATGTGTGACATAGTATATTACACATTACACATAATACACATTACACATAATATTGTCCTGTTATGTGTAGTAATCTTTAAGTAATTGTAGAAAGGAGCTGCCATCTCACAAAGCGGTTCATGGATACAGGATATCTTAATCACCGGCACACCTTCCAACCTTCTCATTCATTCCTCTCCTCCCCACCCGCCCCCTCAGGCCTCTCAATTTTGTGGTGTATCCCTTGGATTCTGGACTGAATTCTTACTCTCTTCTCATCTTCATTTGTCCGCTCCTTTTCCATTGATCCCACCCCACCCCTTTGGAATACCTTCTCCCTGGCATTGAATTTTGCTGAACTTTGACTTCGCTTTTCTAAGGAATCACAATATTGGAGTACTCCCTCGAATCTTCTTTTCAAAACCTGATCTTGTAACAACATCAGAAACACTACTGATAGGAACTACATCACAAAGTAAGGCCATCTTTTGCTCCAGTCTTACGCAGGCCTTGGCAAATTAAAAGTATTTTAATAAGGCCAGCAGTAATAGTTCAGGAATAAGATTTAAACTGAGCTCTAGTGCCAAGGAGTGCATTAACTTTATTCAAAAATAGTGTATGTAAAATGGCACACACTGACATGAGCTGATTATGATAATGTCTTAGTGCAAATTTTTGAAAATCAGGTACTATAAAAATATACCATTAACTTTATGTTAATAAAATATTTTGCTTGATGCCTTTTAAATTATTCATTTGAAGTAGTCTAAAAATATAAAAGAACTCTTATTATCATTCAATTTACATGATTACTTTTTAAGTTCACTTTTTTGGTTTAACATAAACAGAGTGTAAAATTCACATCAAGCTTTTGGTATTTAAAACGTGTAATTTTTATGCAGGAATTGGGTGCTGTGTTACATTTTTAAGGTTGCCATTAGTATAAATATAATTTTGACTTCTGATTTGAAACAATTTAACCCTTAGGAGAAATTATCATATTTCCCAGGTTGACTCATTATGGCTTCTTTGATTATAGATGAATTCTTTTGTAAAAACTTTCTTTTTTTTTTAAGGGAATCTGAGCGCTGAACCATTTCCCCAGGATTTCCAAACATGCATTTGAAGCAAATATGAGAATCACCAGGGAAAGCGGCTTCTTGCCCCGCCCCCAAGCGCTCAGCTATAATTTTAATTAAACACTAACTGTTGGGTGGGACTATGGACAGACTCCTCCGTGACCCTCCTGGTCTCCTGGCTAACCATCACGTGCAGCCTTCTGCGGTGAGTTCTAACTTGGTAGCCAAGTGCTGGGGACATATTGCTAAAGGCAGGTAACTGAATTTACCTGGCCTAGATAAATAGTAGCAATACAAAATAAGGGGATTTAAGACCTCTAGATAGAGCAGGTCTGACCTACGCAGAGGGGATATCATGTGAGTTTCTCAAAGAGAAGGAGTAGGCCATGCACATGAGAGGGAGAATTCCAGTCAATGGAAGATCAGTCATTTCCTTCCGAAGCTCAACAACATACCAAGCCACTGTGTTTGAAATATCAATAATTCTCTTTTTCTTTACATTAAAGTATGCATTTATATATACTTCCGTCCACAGGCAGATAGAAAACTATAAATAGTTCCTTCAAGTCATGTGTAATTTTCAAGTCATGCCGGTACACCAAACATTTCTCCAAATGCCAGAAAAGGACATCTTGTTTCTGAAGATACTGTTCTCCCTGTCCTTGGTGGGGGGGAGGAGGGAGGGGGCGCGGGGGGTGGGGAATGAGGCAGGGACTTACTTGCCTCTTCTGTTAGTCTGGTGCCTGGCGGGCCCTTGTGGCGGCATGTCTCGGGGCTGTATGGAAGACAGGGAATATCTGCAGTCTGCCTTCGGGGTAGCCTGTGGCTCTGTGTGCCTTTCTGGCTTTTACATGGCATCGTTGTACTCTGTCTCCAAGGAAGGAAAGTGGTTTGATGATTGGATAGACCTGGATTTTCCAGGAGCTTGGTGTACATGCCTTGGTTGTAGTGTATATTGAAAATCAACGTGTCTCCCCCTCCCCTCCTCCCTTCCCCCTTCCCTTTCTTTCCTGTGAATCAGTTACATGACTTCTTCCATTTCAAGGCAGTTGGCGTTCGGTTTCTGTCACTTGCCGGGAGTTGCGGCTGACATTATTACCTAGTGCACACTTTTCCTTGGGAGATCAGTGTATCACTGCATCTCTTGAATTGAAATCTAGATATTAAAAAAAAAAAATCTCTACAACAGTTCATTGGCCCATTGGTCGCACAACCCTTTCTGTCAATGAACATTAATGCAATTTGTCTTGCCATGCAGTGTTTATAGGAAATTTATGCTGGCAGGCACAAATGATCCACTCTTTCCAAAAAAAACACCTGGTTAACAGTCTCCAATAAATGCTAACTAGTGTGAGGAGCTAAATCCCAAAGTACTTTATCTCACCAACCCTAGAGTAATATATACTCCTTTCTCCTGTGATCTTTCAGTTATTTTCTTTTTCCCTCTATATTTACCAAAAAAAGTAAAATAAAATAAAAAGTAAATGAAATTATTACATGTTTGTTCTCAGATACATTCCTTTCTGAGTTGGTGAGTGTACATTTTAAATAGTATCAAAAAAAATCTCTGAGCTATAACAGCTGCTTTCTTTGTTACTACAAATTAAAGAGAGAGAGAGAAACGGCAGAAAGATAAAAATAATCATGAATCAGCTGTCGCCTTTAAACAGGATTTGTATATGTGCATTTGAAAAATTACCCAATGTATATCCAGGAATTATCTCTATAAATCTGTATGAGTGACTTCTCAACCCTGGTCTCTCCAGGCCCAGGGAGCAGAGCAGCCGGATGAAGAGGCCCCTGTGAACAAGGAGATTTGTTTGGCTATGCCTAACATTTTATCCCAGCCCTTTGCGAATCAAGGCCAGAGCCTACGGTCCCTTTCTTCCCCCATTCCCTCCGCCCCTCCCGGACCTCCGGGGAGCTGCTCTTTTGACTCCTCCCTACAGGAGTCTTCACAGGCAAAGGCGACCCCGTGTGGAAGGAGGACACTGGGGCTCTGGGGCCCACAAAGGAGCCTGGGCATGAGCTGACACCAGAAACCCTGTGCTTAGAACCCACAAGTGGAGGGGGCCATGGGGCAGAGGCCCCCGGCTTTCTCCACCATGGAAATCAAGGGAGGCTATAGTCCGGCACTCCCCAGGAATAATTACCTAATGAAAAAGCACAGCGCAGGGCCTTCTTAAAAGCTTTCCGCCTGTGCTTTTCTTAGGTAGTGGGACTCAAATGTGGACAATTGATCATGTCCACCTTTTCTTTCTGTCTGCTTTAGGTAGCTGATTTCTGAAATGAGGTTAAGCAAATGGCATTTGCGGGGGGTGGGGGGGAATACATTGCCCGCCCCCCCTCCGTAAATGGGTTGTCACTGTGACATATCACCTTTATGGTTTCCATAACCTTGACAACCTGACACAGTAGCTTAAATTTAAAAAAAAAAAAATGAGAAAGAAGAATAAATTCAGCCTGAGAACAGCAGTATTTCTCCCTGAGTACGCTGCTGTTAGAATGTTGCGTCTATAAACAAGTAGAGGCTGGACTCTGACACTTTGTACAATCGGTGGTGGGGAATTCGTGGTTGAGCGTGAAACGCTGGATTTTGGGTCCCCACCTTACACACTTGATCCTGGCTCTGACTCAGTCCTGGAGAGGACCGGATGCAGTGCCCACAAAGCTAATAATTGTAGGTGCATCTGATACCTCCACTTTGCTGCTGATTGAAATCTTGGTGGAGGTGGTCTTCAGACACCAAAGCACCGATGACATGATGACATATTGGTTCATTGTAGTATCACATGACAGTGCTACCTGTGCTAAAAGGAACCATCAAGGAGCTGTGTTAAAAAGACATTTTTTTTTTTGTAAATACCCAATGCTTCGGAACTTGAATAGACAAATGTATAAGTACAAAGGATAATGGAGGTTTCAGATAGAATACCAGGCCTCATATTTAGTCTTTTCCCCCCAGATATCTTAGGAAAACCCTTGGTTGTCTGACCCCAGTTAAGTATTTAACAATCAGTTCCCCAAGATCTCCTCAGCTTGAAATGTCACTTCCTGATTTTCAGCGATCTTCCTGTCAGGGATCCACGTTGCTTATTGTATTTCCAGAACAACATTCCATACGGTGGGGCACTGGTGTCTCATGCCTGTAATCCTAGCTACTCAGGAGGCTGAGGTCACCAGGGCAAGTCAGTGAGAGTCCTATCTCCAATTAACCACCAGAACACCACGAGTGGCACTTGGCTCAAAGTGGTAGAGTGCTAGTCTTCAGCAAAGAACACAGGGACAGCACCCAGGCCCTAAGTACCTTGAGTCCAAGCCCCATGACAAAAGAAAGAAAGGAAGAAGGAAGGAAGGAAGGGAGGGGGGGAGGGAGGGAGGGAGGGAGGGAGGGAGGGTGGGAGGGAGGGAGGGAGGGAGGAAAGAAGGAAGGAAGGAAGGACGGACAGATAGATAGATCCATATGGAACACATTTGTTCTGCCATCTTGCATTTTCATTTCCAGTCTACAACCTGGGTTGAAGTGAACAGCCTTCTGTAGGCCAGTTCCTACAAACCTCACAGGAGAAGTGACAGAATGATGTCCCTTACTGCTGGCCCTGTTCTTCCATAGCCAACACATCTCCACCTCATCTGTCTGTATTTTCGCCATAGCACAATGAGAGGCCAGAGTGACAGAGGAAAAAGAGGATGACTTAAACGCGGGTCAAGAACTTTCTCTGTAGGAGCTGGGCAGTAAATATATTAGGCTTTGCACCCACAAGGCAGTTCCTGTTAAGCTACTTAACTATTCTGGTGAAGTATTGAAATAGCCAGAGGCAATTTCCAAACACCTGGGCAGGGTTTCTAATAAACTTTTATTTATGGATGCAGTAACAGGAATTCATATACTGTGCATGTGTAATAAAATACTCTTCATTGTTTTCTCCCAGTGAAAAGTGGAAAAACATCTTTGCATGTGCACCATACTGAAACCATCTGGGAACCATGTTTGGCTTGTAGGGTGTGGTTTGCTGACCTCTGGCTAAGAGACAGGTGGGTTTGGATAGGAATCCTAGCTCTGTCCCATAGATATTATTTACCTGTCCCCTGAAATGAACTTTAGCTTGTTTAAGTTTGTAAGTGTGTGTATAGGAGAGAGAGACAGAGAGAAATAGAGGCAGACAGACAGACAGACATACCCATACACAGTAAGAGACTGAGAGAAAGGTAATTTCTACTTGCAGGACTAGTGACACTTATGAGTTATAATAAAATATGATTAGCATGGTATCTTGATCCAGTAGGAACTCCAGAATTTTGACCCTTCTCGTGCATGAGTTAAGATCTTCTTATGCAATCTGAGCATACTACCCATGGTCTAATATTCAATCATAATTACTACGAGCATTGGAAAGACTAGATTTCATTACACTTACTAAAGAGGCTAGGGTTTGGGAAGGAGTAAAGAATTCTGAGGTCAGACAGCTCTGTTTCACATCCTACTGTATGGAGCTGGGGAATTATCTGAAATTCTTTGAGTCCTCAACATTATGTCTTCAAGTGGGAATAGTAATGATTCCTCCCACATGAGATTATTGTGAAAATTACATGAAATTTTGTATTAAAAAAAAACGTTTAGTGTGCCTGTCCCTTGAGAATCACTCAAAAATAAAAGTTATTATTAGTGATTTTGGTAATATCTTTTGAGAGTCTTCAGCACAGAAATCCAGCTACCACAGCTTTATTTAAACTCTCGGTCTAACCTGTTTGTCTGTCTAGTCCTTCAAAGTTCCTTTTCATATGCCATGGGCTTACCTTCTTCTGTCTGCTTTACCTGATCCTTCTCAGTTCCACTTAAATGTCTTTGCTCAACAGCTCTCTTTCATCTGGAAAGCTCTGCCCTAACTTGCCTTCAGTGAAATGCTGTCAGAATTGCTAGATTCCATTCAAGTACCCCCTTCACAGGGCCTTTCCTCAGCACTCTGGTCCCTGTCTGTTTCCCCTGTACTTTATAATACAAATGACAGGTGTAGAGTAACTCCTGTGCCTTTACATCTAATTGTGTATGATCCTATTTCATTCCCTAATTATGTCCTGTCTTGAAGTCTTGTCTTGGGAGACAAACTATGATCACCCGAAAGAGAAGGAACTGTAAGACTCACTCCTCTGTAAAATTCCACCTGTCCTATGAGCACCGTCTTGTCCTGAAGACAGTCAATCAATCAAGGCCAGTCTCCTGAACCCTATCCTGGCCTTAATCCCAGAGAAAAGACTTCTGTGTGATAGAGCGTTCTTTATCCTCTCTGTTTCCCCTGTTAGACCCATCTCAGGAACCCTTCCGCTTCCTGTGACATCAGCAGACTTTATCCTTAACACCAGAGTAGTTGTTGAAGTTTTTAAACAGACCTTTGATGCTAACCGGAGTCTTCTTTTATGCCGAATGCTTGGGTTTCTTTTCAAACGTTTTCTGTAGATTCTGAATTATTCACCAGCCCATGCTTGGTTTGAGTTCAAGAGATCCGGTCGTGGGAACTCACTGGGGGACGCTTGGCTAGGCTGATCAGGATTGTTGGAGGAGACTTCCTACCTCTGGGCACATTGTCTTCGATGGCATTAGATAGTTGGAGGAACTGAATTCGCTTCTCTTCTCGTTGTGCTTCTCATTCAAATACCGCATGAGTTTCTTCCTTGCTTCCTTTCCAGTAGAGAAAGAAAGGGTAAGATCTGCAAGAAGAGTCTGATGACATTTCAACAGAGACTCCTCTCTTTTCCCAGTGCTTCTGGCCGAAGGGTTTCCAATCAAATGCCCTTCCAAGCGCGTCAGTCCTCGATGCCCCACCCGCCACCAGCAGCCACAGGGGCGTGGCAGGGTAATGCATGACCTTGGTCTGCCCTTCAGAGGGTCCCCTGCCATAAAGGGCAGAGGGCAAATGCTGCCCCGCCCCAGCCTGCCACGTGGAGAGACGGGGACGAGCCCTGTCCAGAAGTGTTCTCCTCCCTCTCCTCGTGACGGGCAGCGGCTGGAGACCCTCCTGCGATGTGAGAGGAGGCATGTTCCAGAAGCACCCCCTCTCCTTAGGGGGCTTGTGAGCTTCCGCGGTGACACCTCCGCTTGCCCAACCTCTTTCTTCTGTTCCTCTTGCTCCAAACACCACAGCGCCCCACGTTGCTGGGGAGAGGGAAGCCATCTCAGATTACTGGAGCCACTGTTGTTCACGGGGAGGGGCGTGCGATGCTCTCACCGTTGAAGACTTGCACTTTTGCCCGTCCAGAAGCTTCGAATTTCCCCAAGGCTTCACGGTGAGCTATTGGCGGCCTGAGGGGTTGGGTCCAGAGGCTTTGTTGTGATTCCACTTTTCTTCTCCACGTGGTCAATGGGTGATCAAAGAGTTCTCCCTGTTACTCCCCCCCCCCCCCCGTTCCCTCCCCATCTGTGAAATGCATAGGATTAGACCAGCCGCTCTTTAAAGAAGGAGACTTTAGGGACACCCGGGGAATGTTTCCCTAACTACCCAAGGCTGGGTCCGCCCTGGTGATAATTGTGGTTTTGGTAGTAGTTATGAGTTGGAAGTCCCAGAAGGGGTTACTCAGATGCCAACCTCCAGAAAGGCAATACAGTTGAGCCATGCCAAGCGACAAATCATTCTTAACCATCTGTCCCCTGCAGTTTTGCATTCATCCAGACAGGGCAGGGGCATCTCAGTCTTTGTTGGTGTTACCCTGTCTTTTCACAGTGGGTCACCAAAGGCAAGAGAGGGTTGTGTGACTCTCCAGGGCTTTGCCACCTGGTTCTCCTGTGACCCTGAGGCTTTAAGGTAATTCACAGAGCGCTGTCTTGCTCTTTGTAGTGTAAACAACACTCAGTTCGGCCAAGAGCTTGGCTACTGTCTCTCCTACTGCCATGCGGGTGGACAATACAAGCTTTTAAGCGTCTCTTCACAGAATTACCCCCATGCTGCTTTCCGCCTTGCTATTTCTTTGCCTTCGTTTTTAGCACTTATCAAAGGCAGTGTCTTTTTTTTTTTTATTAGCATTCATCTAACCTGAACAAGAGTCGCAAACAAATTCTCAAGCTTTCATAAATGGCAGATGTGAGTTTTATGGCACTGGAAGGAAGACATGAATGCAAGTTCTCTGGGCAGCTGAATAACTTGCTTCCACTTCTGTCACTAGCTTAGGTGAATACTCTTGGGTTTATGTATGTCTTTTTGAATTTAAAGTAGCATGGTAACACGTGGAGAGCCAGGGTGAGTGGCTCACCTGTACAATCCTAGCTATTCAAGAGGCTGAGATGGGGCAGATCACTCTTCAAGGCCAGCCTCACCGAAAAGAGTAAAATGTGGAAGAAATCACTCATGTGAAGGACAGAGAAGAGAGGACAGCTCTTTAACAAGGGCCTAAATCACCCCCCAACCCCTCCAGGATCCAGGGCCCCCTTTAAAGGTATACCTACCCCTAGGCAGTTCAGCTATGGGAGCAGGTACTGTGGCACCTAAGGAAAACACCCATCTTGTCTTGCCTTCAGCCTTAGCCTGAGTATGAATCCCCATTAAAAAAAAAAGAGAAAATGGAATCCTACTTCGTGTGGACCGGTAACATGTGTTTTGGAACATCAGTTGGGAATGAGTCAGTATAATTCATTCCACTGAAATGGGAAGCTGACAGAAGCAAACAGTAGAACCTTACAAGTTAGAACCTAACTCAGGTAGTGTGAAAGTTTTACCTTGAAATGTATTCCAAGTGGACTGTCTGGAATTAAGAGGTCAATGTCACACCCAGGCAATACACCTACCTTCATGTAATTGACAAAGGCAGAGAAAATGAAGAGGAGGAGGGAGGGGGAATAGCACCAAGGCTGCGGCTTAATTGGTAGGGCACCTGTCAAGCAAGCACAGAGTTGTGAGTTCAATCCCCATTACTACAGAAATAGAGTGGGAAGAGAGGGAGGGGAGGAAAGGAAATGGAGCCCATGTATAAATAACAGTAATTAGATGAACACTGTATTCCAGTTAACGGTGGAGCTTTTAAATGAAACACGATAGAAAGCTAAATACAGCCGGTAGAAACGGATCGATAACTCGCAGAGCTACAAGAGCTACTGTTTGATGGGTAGTTCAGAGCAACAACGTCTAGACCCAGCCAACGCCTAAACTGTTAGAAATGGCTGATAAATGCCTACGTCTTGCTTTCACCTAGTCCAGTTGAACCTGCGTTCATCTTCCGGTCACCCTAAACTTTAGGATAAACAGTAAGTACGTGTCAGCTTCTTCCTATAACAGATATTTAACAGAATGAGTTATTTTCCTTGGCCAGTTTGAAAGATGTATTGGATGAATGACAATGGTTCAGTTTTCTAAGGGGATAAGGGCTAGCCCATTGCACCACCCACGTAGAGTTCACCAACGGAGACTAGAGAGAGCCTTCTGGACTTGCTTAGACTAGAGTTGAGTGGGTGTTACTCTTGCTTTCATAATCTTTCAGCTTCATGGTAGCACTAGGATCTTCCTCAGAATACTGAGGTTCCGTCAGTAGACACTTCTCCCCCATTCTAACTTGGTTGTGGTGGTGGGGGTTTTTCTGTTTTGTTTTTTAGTCCGTGGTGGGGCTTGATCTCGGGGCCTGGGAGCTGTCCCTGAGCGTTTTCGTTCAAGGTGAACGCTCTGCCGCACCATCACTTCCGGTTTTCTGGTGATTCATCGGAGAGCAGAGTCCTAGAGAGGCTTTCCTGCCGGGACTGGCTTTGAACTGTGGTCCTTTCGCTCTCAGCCTCCTGAGTAGCTAGGATGCTGGGCGTGAGCCACCGGCACCCAGCTCCATTTTAACTTTAAAGGGAGAAATATTTCTGAATCCTATGCTCTGGTTTTTATTTTAAAAAAATATTCTTTGTTTCAGATACTTGAGTCTTTTGTGGGAACGTGGACCTTTGTCCGCCTTTTGTCCAGGTCTGTTTTATGAATTCCGGTTGAGGGTTCCACGTGCCCCCTATTTACAGGTCTCTTGAGGTGGGGCTCTGTTCTCTGCTCTCCACCCCCACCATGGGGGGCGGGGTACATGGTAGGTTGCCCAGACATGCCTGACAGGGCAGCTCTTACTTCTTGTGCTACTAAAACCTAGTCATTACTTCAGTGTGCTCTGGCTCATGCTGACAAGACGAAAGCGAGAGAATTCCCTGGAACAAGGTCATTTTTTTTTTCCAGAGGAGGATGAAGTTGCTTGGGAGATTTCTATTTTCAGCACCGATTCACTGATAGATGTCCCGCAACACTGGGGTTTTTCTCACGTCTGACATGGGGGGAACCGCCTTTCCCTTCATTTTCTAAAGAAAAACTCAGGTTGAAAGAATTAAAGACAGGGAAGGCTAATGATCGCTTCTCCAGAATACAAATGTGTGGTACAGAGACTGGGTTCATTTTACCTGCGACCCACTGAGCCTCACACCTGTGAAATGATAACATGACTGATGAACATAATGAAGACCTTATGTAAGCCCGTGTCTCGGGTCGCGTACTCAAGAGGCTGAAAGGCAGGCAACAGTGTCAGACCCGCCTCTGTTGCCCCACGATTAGCACCTTAAGGACTTGTTTCCCTGAAGTGTTATGGGGAAATGCAATTGGTGACACCCAGTTCTGATGCCTACCTAGTATTTAGCATCTTGCTCTCCAGGTGAATGATCTACTCTGAAGAAACTGCGGAGAATCCATGGCGGGGCAAATTCTGGCCTTGGTTTTGTCATTTCCAAGTCCGTGACCTTTCACAAGTTACCCAGACTCCTTAAATACCCATTTTCCTCAAACAGAAACTGGAGATAATGACTCGTATTTTGCGGTGTTGTGGCTTATGGATTGAATACACAGCACGAAGTGTAGCACCCTGGACAGCCCTAATAAATGGTCCATATTTTCACTTTAAATGTCGAAGTGCTATATTTAGAAAGAATAGATGACTTTCTAAACATTAATTAATGGCGATTCATTTTTTTTCTAAAACTTTGAAGTCATGCCCTCTAAATATAATTAGCATGAAATGCTCAGCACCGAGGTTCAAGTTCATCGATAGTCATTAGTCCTGCTGTGTCTCTTCCTGGTCTCCAGCAGCTCAACCAATCTCCACACATCCCACCTGCTAGAAGAGAGAGAGTCCACGGTCAAGTACAGTCAGGGTCACCCCCCGTCCCCTGCCCGTCTCACCTCCGTACACTGTCCAGCTTCCACCTGCAGAACACCATGACAACCAGGAAGGCCCTAACTGCTTGGTATCCAGGAATCGAGCCATGGAAATGTCCTCAGCAAACCAGCAGGGAGGAGGAGGCACGTGCTGTGTGTGTGATTTAACTAGCAAGTCAGGTAAGGAGAGTGGGTTTGAAATCAGGTGGTATTCGGTGGATGCCTTGGCCTTGGCTTTCTCTGCCTGGAGAGCTCAGATGTGTTTCTTTTTCTCCGATTTACATGGGTGATGACAGCGTTTGCCCCAGACTTGTGCTGCGGGAGTTACCTCATGTTTAGCTGCACAGGGCATGTGAGCCTCTTCAACTGCTTCCTCCTCTTGGTTCCTGACTCCTCTAGTTTTTTCCAGCCTCATCTAGAGTCTCTGTTTGTCTTGGGTACCAAAGCTCTGGTCTTGGTCCCCTCCCTTTGCTTTCCCAACCTCTCTGGGTGGCCCCGTGACATTCCATGTCTTGAACCATCCCTGGTTCTCCAAGGCAATCCCTTGCTTCCATTTCCTGAACACTGCTGCAAGCAGGTTGGCTGTAGCCACTCCAAAGGCAGCTTGGTGGGAAGCCATCTTTCTGACCCTGAAATCCAAGCAGCTAAAATATCCCAGTCCTCTGAGATTCTTGCAAGGCCCAACTCCTGAACCCCGGTACACATTCAAAAAGGAAAATACTAGAGCGTTTACTTGAGTTGCTGTATCTGAAGAAATTGTGTGGGTTTTTTTTTTTTTTTACTCCCATGCAGCTTATCCTTTAATTAGAAATTATAAAAAAAAAACACAATTTTTGAAGGTTAAGAGTTCTATCTAAAACTTCAAAATCATTTCCAAGGAAAATTAATGAAAATTATTAATTGTTATAGCTCATTTATAAGAAGCTAGATGGGGACATTTATGAAAAATTAGGGAAATTATTATCAGATGGAATAATTAAAGATCAATTGTGAAATAATCACATAATTCGAGCTATACGCTGTATCGCTCTTCATTAATCAAAGATAATCTGGAATTGCAATACTTAATTAAATGCAAGAAAGTGTTTGTGTGTTCTAGTTCTGAAAGGAGATAATTGGAGACTGCATAGCCCGCACACTTGTCAGCTTTGCCTGTTTTTTTTGTTTTTTTGAGAGTCTAGAAATGTAGATTCTACAGTGTGGGGGCTGGTTATTCTACGGACCATTGAAATCTGGCCTAAAACAGACAACTAATGTTTCCAAAAAGATAATGATATTATTTTTCTATTACTTGGGGATCAAGCGGGGAGGGTCTGTTTCCTCTGTAAAATGAAATGTCACGCGTTGGATTCGGGCAGATGTATTTGATCTCAAAGGCCCGTGAACAAATTCCATCGTACTCTCGCGCGATTGCCTGCCACCGGCACCCAAGTCTTCCTGCCTGAGGTCCCCTGTGGCTTTCTGCACAGGAAGTGATTCTGAACTTCCTCCCCTTGGTGAAAGAGGCCCTCGTTTGAGACTTGGGTCCACATTTCTTCTCTGCAGCAATTGCACTTACAGTGCAATGGATTCAAAATTACCTGCAAAAATAAACATGTTTCACAGGCAATATGGATATATAATAGTATATATATATTATATACACATCATGTACATTAATGATATATCTAGTAGTATATATCATTGTTGTATATGGTGATTTATAGAATGCAATTGCATTCTGGGATCTCCCTTCAGTACAATCAATCCTTATTTATACCTGCTTAGCAAAGAACCACTGTTCTGGTTTTTCTGACACATAGATGAGTTGTGGATTTGCAAGGACTCTGTCTGCCTGAGGGCTGCCATTGTCCACTTTCAGGCTTCCTAGGCTCCGTGTGGTGTGTTTTAGCTGTACTATTCTTAGCTCATGGCTTTGGGAAGTCTCTAAGACCATTGATTGGGTGTTTCACAGTTTGTTTATTGATTCACCTGTTAAAAGATATTTGGTTTATTTTGAGCTTTGAGTTAATAATGAATAAAGTTGCTATAGGTGCTTTTGTGTATTTTGTTCATTTATGTAATTCACTTTGTGTATTTGTTTTAGGTCATTTTTCATCCCCATTCAACTCTACTACTCAAACAAAATCTCGTTAGTATTTTTTTTTTGTACCTTAAGTCATTTTACACCCTCATTCACTCTATTAGCCAAGAAAAATCTATTTAAAAATATCTCTGGAATGGAAAAAGATTTGTTTTCATGATGTATATAGAAATGATGCATGTAGAACTGAGTGTATACACATAACATGTATTGTATGTAGTTTTTCAGAAAGAAAAATGTTTTTATATACATTGTTTCCTTTTTCAAAACAGGGCATCTGTGGTAGCTGGAACAGATGTTATCACTAGTCTTCATTTGCAGGTCTGTGGTCTGTGCCTCAGTGGGGTTAGATTGTTTGCTTAAGAACACAACTTATTTAATAAGGGCACAAGTCAAGCTCGTTATCTTCTTTATAGGTTTCTCAGCTAGTGCATATACCATTGTACCATTTGATACAGGCATAGTAATTACAGCTGTTTACCAAATACTGCCATCCAAGATCCCAAATTCTATTGGTTCTCTTCATGAACTTAAGATTCAATTGAGATAATGAGGACAATGGTTGTTCAATAAATTAAGGATGTTGGAAAGGTAGATTCTGTGTTGTATTGGGCAGAGACAGTGAATTAATAGACATTCAAAGAAAGGGTTACAGAGTGATCTGGAAGAGGTTCATTAAGAAAAATACTTTTGTCTAGACATTGTAAGAAATGCAAAGAGCAAGTCATAAGAGGTAGAGCTAAGTCTCTGGACCTATGACCAGAAGTTGTCTGGAATCCACAGGGCGAGTTGGATTTACACTCAAGCAGATCATGCAAGGAGGGTCCAGGTTGGCTGTGGAGTTGAACGAAACAGCGCTTACCCGTCGACAGTACCCAGACGAGGCAGAATGAGGGCACAGAAAGGTGGCACAAGGGATGTTTGGGAAAGAAGGAATTCGTCTTGGATTGCAAAAAAAAGGCTCAAGAGCTTGGTTCAGAGACCATTGTAACCTAAGCAAACGATAGTGAGGTACCAGACCATGGAGGAAATGACAAATCTAACTGGGTTTATACAAACCAGACAAGCTATTTCAGCCCTTCACCGACTGCCCTTGTCATTCAGAGCGTTCAGATGGAATCCCTCTAGAAATGAATTATCCTTGTGCTAAGAGAACCAGGTTTCACGGCCGTAGACATGGTAATAAAGCCAGGATGTTTTATAAGACTTAATTTTGGCCTGGAGCTTAATTCCTTCTTGCTACAATTCACTGCCTGTCAACTCACCAAAAGGATGCTCTGACTTGCTTATTTCAGCTCCTCTCTTTGGAGTAGAGTTTAAAATAGCACCCATCAGTCTTAATCTCAACTCTTTTTCAAAATGTTTCCCAAATTAATAAGTGCAGGATTGGAAGCAGTGACCCTTGAGGGGAATATGACAAAAATAGCTCACCCATAATTAGAAATGAAATCTCCTTCCATTGAGCCATAGGAAATTGGCGAAACCCAGCAGCTTTTCATACCGTGCGGTTCGGAGGGGTCCTGACGGCAGACGCCCGGGCCGCCCTCCCCATGCCCACTGGCCTCCCCGCGTCGTTTTTATGTTGTTGTCTGGTTACAGGCTGCCAGGAGCAACCTCATTCACTATACCCCAGACACCCATCCAGGTTGGATTCCGGTAATTAAGTGAACGGTCCTCATAAGCAGACCTCAGTGAAACGTGTATGTGGGTCACGCGGCAAGTGGATGGTGCCCTTTCCCCCATCCCATCCGGACAGGGCAGGCTAACAGCCCAAGGGCTTCACGTGCACGCGTGAACCCGGAAAGGGGATGAAGTTGGTTGATTGAGGCGGGTTTGGGAAGGAGTGGGGAAAGACTGGGTGGGGGTGGCGGAAGGGCTGAGACGGACCAACGTGCTTTCTACGCATGTGTGGGCACGACAGAGGAGACGCGCCGGTGTGATGACCGATTATTGTTAAAACACGGGGAAGATCCTGCTGTAGAGAGGGTTTGTGCCCGGCAGTCCTATGGTCTTGGAATTGTGTCCTCGTCCTCCACCTCAGGATCTCTATCTGCCAGATTACAGCGATGGCGGAGCCTGATACCAACACGTGGAGGAGAATTTCATAACGTGATTGGAAAGGGCTGAGCTCTATACCTGCCGCCCCGTGGGCACGCCAGGGTTATTTCTGGTTCGGTATTTCTGCTACCGCGGTGGTTATTTTGAAGTAGTTCTAATCGTCGTTGTTCTTGGCCATTGTATCAGCCCCAAATTTGCGAATTCCTCCCTGGGAATATTTGTAGTGTGATTGAGAGACGAATATCAACCACCCAAGGCAGCATTTTCCCGGATTCTACGTGGAGGTACAAGCGGTAAACTGTGGACAAACTGTAAGATGACAAGCAGTAAACTAAACTGACACACTGTAACGTGTTCTGGAGGGGTATCAGAGTGTGTAAATGGGCCTCATGCGTTTCAGGCTGGGATTTGGAAAGTAGACAGAATTTTCAGTTCATTTTCAGCGGAAGGCTGCTGGGTTGTTTTTTTTTTTTTTTAGGGGACAACCTATCCTGTGTTTTAGGAAGTGGATTTGGGCAACAATGAGACATGAATAAGAAAAAACTTGCACAAAGAAAACAAACCGAAGGTGATTGTGTCTTAGCGCGCGCGCGCGCGTGCGCGTGTGTGTGTGTGTGCGTGAGTGTGTGTGTGTGTGTGTGTGTGTGTGTGTGTGTGTGTGTGTGTAGAGACGAGGAGGCATGAGTCGTGGAGTAGCATGAGAAAAGCTGTGGGAATCTGAAAGCATCATTCATCATGAGTCTGTGATTGATCACGCCACTGCTAGGAAACATGTTTTCTCCGGTGTACTCTCTCCAGCCTTTCTCTCCATCAGCCACTGGCCTGCTTTGACCTTCCTTCTTGGAGGACATTCATGATGGACTTTGTCCTCTACCCCGAGGCTTTCCCCGGTCATTCTTCTGGGTCTAGGTCTTTCGAAGCCTTGGGCTAGCCTCTCCGGGGTACCGCAGTGGCTTTCCCCTCCTCAGCCACGTTTGCATCTCCAGTGTGATGGTTTCACCTGGCAGATCCGTGGGCATGTTGTAAAAGCCACCTTGATAACAGATCTTACCTCGCATGCTCCTGTCCGGCCCAGATGGAGCCTGGTTTTCCTGTGCTTTCTGTAGCTCCTAAGTGACAGCGGCGTACTTAGTGGCTGACCTTGATCTAGAATTTTCCCTTGATACTTCTCTTTCTTCTGACCTTCCCAGCGCACGCATCCTTCCCCCCCCACCAACACTCCCAAAGACATATACTTGAATGCGCCATATAAAGAGAAGCAAATCATCAAAAAAAAGCCCCACAAAAAACTCAAACTCAAAGAAGAAGAGAGAGCTCTGTTTTCATTCCTTGGAGTTCGTTTCAACATATCATATTTTATATAAATGTGAAGAGGCATTTAAGTGTTGTGCCTTTGTGTTTCTCTTCTCAGAGTATCCTCTTTTGGTCTCACTGTATGTGAATTTCTAGAATCCTGTATAATTTATATCCCAATGCATTTTAGATCTGATTTCTGCATATCAGAGAGAACACACACCTTTTGTGTCTCTGAGTGTGGTTTACCTCACTTAACGTGATTGGTTCTAGCTCCATTCATTTCCCAGCAAATGGCATGACCTTCTTCTTTCTAATGGCTGTGTAAAAATTCCATTGCGGACCGGTGCCACCATTTTTGGATCCGTTCATATATTGTGGGGCAGATGGGCTGATTCCATTTCTTGGTTATTGTGAACATGGATGTGCAGGTGTCTTTATCATATCTTGGTTCATGATGTTCTGGGTCGATGCCCAGGAGTGGTATGGTTAGGTCATAGAGAAGATCTGTGTTTAGTTTTTTAAGGAACCTCCAGACTGCTGTCAGGAGTGGTGGATCTAGTTTACATTCCCACCAACAGTGCAGTAGGATTCCTTTTTCCCCACATCCCCACCGATATTTGTTGTTTTCGAATTCACAATGTTGACCAGTCTAAATGAGGTGGCAGGGAATCTCAGGGTTGTTATGATTTGCATTTTCTCTATGGCCAGGGTTGTTGAGCATTTCCTCATGTGTTTCATTGCTATTCTGACCTCTTCTTCTGAGCAGTCTCTCCTTAGCTCCCTTGCCCATTTAGCGAATGGTTTGTTAGGTTTGGGAAGGGTTAGTTTCTTGAGCTCCCTCCGGAAGCTTCTAGAGCTGACCAACCACTTTGGCAAGGTAGCAGGACACAAAACTAACCCACAAAAATCAGAAACCTTGGGCTGAGAATGTGGCTTAGTGGTTGAGTGCATGTCTGGTATGCATGAAGCCCTGGGTTCGATTCCTTAGCACCACATACACACAGAAAAAGTCCAGAAGTGACGCTGTGGCTCAAGAGGTAGAGTGCTAGCCTTGAGCAAAAGAAGCCAGGAACAGTGCCCAGGCCCCTGAGTTCAAGCCCCAGGACTGGAAAACAACAACAACAACAACCATTTGCTGCTTTGTCAAAGTGGTTGATCAGCTCTAGGAGCTTGGGGATGAGGGTCTTTGGGTGCTTTAGGTTTAAGATAACTTCGTCTGCAACTAGGGATAGTTTGACTTCTTTTTCTAGGTGGATCTGTTTTATGTACCTTTCTTGCCTTATTGCTCTGGCTAGGAATTCCAGAACTCTGTTTTCATTATTTTTCCTAGCATCTTGCTTTGTGCCCTGCATGGTATGGGACACATTCCTCCAATTTGTTATTCTTCCTGAATAGCTGGATGACAGATGCACACCACCACCGTAGCTACGATTACATATGTGAGCAGTCATGCACCGTTCTGGCCATATTATGGTTCCCTGAGCTAAACTAAAGGATCACGAACTGATTCTCTCTGTCTTTTCTTGCTCCTCGCGCTCCAATATCCACACACAAGAGAGAAATGGATCTGTGGAAAACCTAATTCCAGTCAAGCCACTTGATTCACAGCAGTTCTTACTGAGCATCTGAACTGTCCGTTGGGGTAAACTACTCAATAACTGACTTCATTAATTCGTATTCCTCTCTACCACACGTCTCTGATCATGCGTTGCCTTTTGCTCAGGTACATCAAGTTCATTTCTCTTTGGTAGGTTTTGGCTTGGTTTACTCTCCATGTGTACTGTTCTACCGACATTTCTTTAGAGCTCCCTTCTTTCCTTATGTCCCAATCTGCAGTCTCTTCCAAGTTTTCCGGAATCACATCATCTCATAATCACTTGGTTACACTTTCCTGTGTCCATTCTCCTCTCAGATCTGTTCTGTCAGAAAGTATACTTTATGAGAATAAGACCCTCCTCACCTGTAATTCAGAATTATTTCGCCAACGCTTCTGATTGGCCCTCACATAGGGAGGTGTCGTCTGCACAGATATTATTTATTTTATTCTTACTTTTAAAATTAAATTTAGTTTTATTGTCAAGGGAGACAGATAATATTTAACTGAAGGATCCTTAAATATCACTATCCTAAATCTAAGTCCTATCCTTCCTTCTCTGGACCACAGCAAGCGACCTTAACAATCTATGCACCTTAGTGCTTACCCCTAATTCCTCCTATGCTTGTCACGGAAAGTGCTTTGAAATGGCGATGTGCCTAGAGCAGCCTTCTCTCCCCGGTAGACATGCACCCATCCGTCCTTCCTCTGCCCCCATGTTTCTCATAGCTCAGTGTGCTGCTGTTACAGCTTTGCTGTTCAGTCCTAAATTTCCCAAGACTCTGGGCTGACGGGATGGTTCCAGAGCATTTTCAGTCATCTGTATTCGAGACTGCTGATGGTTTTCTGCTCCAAACCTCTCGTGTTGCCTTTGCACCTTGCACTAGGATGTTTTTGCAGACTTCTTTTTAATTTGTAAAGAGAAGGAACAGGAGGCCCAAAGGTGATTACCAGTCAGCGCAGTTCATCATTAAAAAGGTCTGAGACTTGTGGCAAGTTGATAATGGTAAGATACAGGTCAAATGGATTTTGCACTCTTCAGGCTCAGGGTGAATTACAAAAATTAAATAGCACTCTAATTAACCAGAGTAGTTAGCACATAATTCAGATCTCTAGAGCTCCAGCTGGTTGAGGATTTTTTTTAATTGTGTATATAAGCAACACACACACACACACACACACACACACACATATACACATACACACAAACTTGTTCTAGCTAGTCTTCCACATATAGATTTTAAGGGTAAGGAAACATTGCAGATTTCTTTTTCAAAAACAGAAATATTCTTGAGATTCTTGACAAGAGAAGGGTGAATTCTGCTTTTCAAAGAGAATAAAGGATTAACCTAGAGGAGGATGAAAGAAGTTTTACATTTCGTTGTCAAGCACTGCACATATTCTGACTTGGGCTTTTTAGAATTACGCCAACAGAATGCAAAAGATAAGAATTAATGTGAAAGCAGTGTCATATGCAAGTGTTATAAGAAAATCGTCCTTCCTGATTACTTGATGAAGGTCTAGCATCATGTTGATGCTACATTAGTGTATGAATTAGATGAACCTAGGGTTTGTTACAAAAACAATGACACCAGTGAAAATTACTTAAAGATCTTATTCCTATATACATACTATGACTTCCTGATCTGTTCATCCATTGTAGGGCATTTTGGATTGTTTTCATGCCTTGGCTCTTGGGAATGGTATGAACTGTGGTTCACACCATTGGTATGCAGGTGCTTCTATTATAACTAGACTTACATTCCTGGGCATAAATGGAAGACCTGGATCCTAGCATAGTTCTGCTTTTAGTTCTTCGAGTCATAGGGCCATTTTAACGCTACTAAGTCTTCCAAGTCCATGGACACATGGGGTTTTTTCCTCATTTATTTGTGCCTTTGATTTCTTTCATCAGCATTTCAATACTTTTCATTGTTTGGCTCACTTACCTTTGTTAACGCCATTCCTAAGTTTGTTTTGTTTGTTTGTTTGTTTGTTTAGGTTACTGCTAATAAGGTTGTCTTCCTCATGACTTCTTTTGGGATGCTTTATTGTTAACAAAATAGTAGAGACTAATAACACCACCAAGTTTGTGTCCGTTTTGTATGCTGTAACTACTAAGCATGTTCCTGAGTTCAGCTTGTTGGTGGGGCTTTGGGTTACCTAAGTTCATGTCACAAGTGCATGGTGCTAGCATAAAAACAGAAACATAAACCACTGGAGAAGGGCACAAAAGCCAGAATTAGGGACACAACTCTCAGTCAGTTTAGCTTCAGCAACAGTGGCAAGAGTACTCAAAAGAAGGTCTCAACAAATGGTCTTTGAAACACTGGATATCCATAGGTAGAAGAAGAAAATTATAACTAGGTCTCATACCATATACAAATATGTTGATAAAAGGCCTAAACATGAGATGGTGAAATGTTAACGTATAGAGTAAACATTTCTTGACATTGCTCTGGGCAAGAGTTTGGATGTAACCCCTAAAGTTTGAATGACCAAAGCAAAATCCGACAGATGGGACTAAATCCAACTGAAAAGTTTCTACACAGCAGTGGAAAGAACAGAATGCAAAGTCAACATCTGGAACAGACAAAGATGTGCAAACCCTGTAGCTCAGAAGTGGTTATTATCTCAACATATGAAAAACTTGGACTCTTCACTAGTGAAAATAAAACAACCCTAATTAAAAAAAAAATGGGCAAATGACCTGGATAGACGAAGACATAACGTCACCAACAGATAAGTAAAGACAATTGCAACCTCATCAGTCATGAGGGAAATGTCACTTTAAAACACAAGGGGACTCAGCTAGAGCTGAGACAGGCTAAGTCCCTACTTGGGAAGTAGAGTGCTTAGCCCAGTGTCTAAAACAAAACAAAAAAATGTGCCTAGAATGAAAGGGCTAGGGATATGGCCTAGTGGTAAAAGTGCTCGCCTCCTATACATGAAGCCCTGGGTTCGATTCCTCAGCACCACATATATAGAAAACGACCAGAAGTGGCACTGTGGCTCAAGTGGCAGAGTGCTAGCCTTGAGCAAAAGGAAGCCAGGGACAGTGCTCAGGCCCTGAGTCCAAGGCCCAGGACTGGCAACAAAAACAAAACAAACAGAGATCCATATTTTAAAAAAATGTAACACAGTTAAAGGAAAAATGCTTGGAGTAACCTCAAAATGATACGCTCTACTGGGTAGGTAAATATATCACTATTAGCATTCACAACAGTATCAATGCATAGGCAAAGCTGTATTCAGGCTTGACTTTTTTTCTTTTTTCGAATTTTAGGTGAGTTCTCGTCCATTTTCTTATCTCTAAAATGCCTCAGGAGAAGATGTTAAATTCATCACAGAGACCAAGGGGCTCTGTGGAACGTGGGCGCGGCACCTGCTTCTGAGGTGGATGCGGTGCGGGGGTGTTCAGGACATTGCTTTTGGTGACGAACGCTACAGTTTCCTGTTGCTTAACGAGTTGACTGTCTTGTTGGGTGGGAAGACGGAGAGACCGAAAGAATGGGAAATTGTCAACGAATGCAAGCTGCCGCGAGGAATGTAAAGGAAGGTGGCATGACAGAACAATACCGGCGTATGAAAATGGCCGCTTTACAGACAAGATAGTCATAGGACAGGTGGCGTACCATCCAATACCTTCCTCATAAGCTAGGAAGAGCCATGTCAAGTTCTCGAGAACGAGCATTCCAGGCCACAAAGCAGAAACAGGTTTGATGTGTTTGAACACCAGAAAGCAAGCTGATGTGCCTAGAGCATTAAAAAAAAAAAAATAAGTGGAGAGGAATATAGAGAAGAAGTAGGAGGTGCAGTCAGGACAATAGGGCTTGGTGAGAATTTGAGATTTAATTTCGATTGCAATAAGAAAGCATTGAAGGGTGACTTGCAAACTTGGGGGATTAATTTGGGGCTGTATGATTTATCTAAGAATGTTGGAGACCACAACGAGAAGCCTTTCTGGACGCCACAGATTAAAGGACGATATGGAAAAAACTTTTGAGAATCGTGTCAGCCCAAAAATGCTACACATGAGCCCAAACCCTCACCCCCCGAGCATGCTTCCTGAGGTTCAGTTTATGTACTTAACTCGTGAAAATGCATTGGGGGATTGGACTGGATTCTTGGGCCAGCCACTGCCCGTGACAGGAGAGACCCAGGAGGACGTCGCGGTGTCCTCGATAGATGTGACATTTCCCACCATAGAGGGAGCTTGCCATGGAAAGGGGCCTTCTTGGAATAAGCCAGAGCCCCTGCCCGTCGGGACCCTTCAGTCGGGATTTTCTATCCACGGCGGTGGCCTGCCCACCTAGGCCCTACACCCTGGCGGTACTCAGCAGCTGTGAGCAGAACTGGATTGACCAAGATGCTTGTGATCTCAGTGATGCCCAGCATTCCACTGCGTGAATGTATCTCCTCATTTCAAAACAAAATGCCCTATTGGTGAACAGAAACAGACTGAAAATTATTTCCCACCATGTCTCTGTGTTTGCGGAGGCCTATATGCTTTGCCCGTCACTCTCTCAGCTTCATTTTCTCTGTGTCCTACCTTATTTTGGATTCAAAATAGGTGACGAGTGTTAGATCCATAATTTGTTTGGAAAACATTTTATTTGTAATAACATTCAGTAGTGATAGTATTTGGGATTGAACTCAGGCCTTGGCTTGCAAGGCAGGAGCTCTGTCTCTTGAGTCACATTCTCAGCCTCCCTACCCCTTTGCCTCGGCTGTTTCTGGGGTAAGGTTCTATCTGCTTTATGCCCCAGTTGGCCTGAACCGCCATCTTCCTGCTTGTCCTTCCTTCCCTATCTCACCGGAAATGACAGACGGGTGCCACTGCGCTCAGTACGTCCCCTCTACCCAGGGGACTAGGTGTGTGGCACTATGCACAGCCATTGGTCAAGATGGGGGACTTGGGAACCTTCATAGCTAGGTTTGCCTGTCCCTCCATCCCCACCGCTCAAGGATCTGGGATTTACTGGCTAGAGCCGCCGTGCCCGGCAACAGTTTCTTCCTATAGGCATCTAAAAGTGCCCACGCTTTGCACAGCAAGGGGGAAGTCGTGTCCTTTCCTACTTCCCATAACAGAATCCCAATTTCCAATTATTATAGGTAAAAGTGACTTTTCTTTCATCCTGTAGGTTGTCTCTTCCCTATATCCTAATTAACTGAACTATGATCAGTGACCCACACGTATTCGGTGCCTTTTATGGCACTCATTAAACAACATTGCTTATATTTTCTCTTTTGTTTCTTTCTCTCGGGTAATTTATTGTCAACATTTGGACCTCAACTAAACCGAAAGTGTCTCTAAAACCCTTTGTTTGACCTCCCATATCTGGGTTAGCTCCTTGTTTTGTTTTTTCCTATTACTAGCGGACTCACTCTCAGTTTCTTTTAGTAGACTGTAAATGCTTGGATGGTCAAGACTAGATCTTGATTACAGTTCTCACTCAACCCCCTAGTCCCAAAGCAAACCCCATGGTAGACCCTTAAAAAATAGTCTTTTGACATAACACATAAATAAGTGAGCAAATTTGGCTGTCACTTGCAAAAGCAGGTTGGAATTTAATTTGTTCTTATCTTCTGTTCCATTCAAAGAGGGGCTTTGTTCACAACTTGTGGCTCTCTAAGTCTCTTGAGTTCTATGCTGGGATTTGCTCTTATTTTATACAGTGTGATAGTTAGCATGTTACTTTAGAACGATATAGCTTTGAAGTCTATGGTATAAAGACAGCAGAGATAGGCAAGTGTTGGTATAAATCTGCCCTCAGGACCCATTTCTCAGAAAAAGCAGACAGGAATGCATGGGGGTGGAGGATCTAAGAGCCAGAGATGGCATTAAAATACAAATCAAAACAGAAAAGCAAGAAGGGGACATCAATTCCGCATCCGCTTTCCTTCCTCTGATACCCAGCTCCCCGAAACCCCTGGCTGGATTGTTGACAGTCAGTGTGTGAGAGCTGAGCTGGGTGCAGCCTTTCTAGGCGCGTCGGCGTGTCCGCGTACAAAGGAGTGAGGAAGCCCGCTCTGTCTCATGAATAAAAACCGCGCCCTGAGATGCTGCTGACAAAAAGCCGAAGCCACTGAACTAACCGATAGAAACTCCCAGGGAAAGAGAGGTGAATAGATCCCTATTTCACTCTTCCTCATTTGATTTGCCTTTTGACGCCCCTTACTTCTTCACTAGTGTTCAGTTCCACCCAAGGAACCAGGAACCAGGGGAGAAGGAAGCAACTGAGATTTAATACCTCTATTGTTAGACACCTTTACACTTGCCTTTGCTTCTACCTAACAAGAATCTCCCTCCCCCCCCAAAGAAAAACCAACAACAAGCTCTTAATTAGCAAGTGGGTATAATTGATACGTGGGTTTCTCAGAAGGGAAAAAGGACCGCAAGGTGGAGAAGGTAGCTGGAGGGACTCTCCGATTGATTCTCCTTCACGATACAAGACCATCCATTCACTCGCACCCGGGTGTTTGAAAGGATCCATCTCCTGTAGCAGAGAAAGAAGGCAGAGAATCCAAAAGGTGGGAATCTGTCAGAGCAGAAAGCGTGGCACCGTAATTTCATTGCTAAGTGGAAAAAACATATTGTTCCTGACATGTAAATAGAGAAACTAGCCCAATCGTGTAACGTCGGCCTCTGTCCGAGTGTGGAGAAAAGATAACTGTTTCAAAATCACTGAAGTTATTTTTGAAAGGTTTTTAATCTTTCAAAAAGAAAAGAAAAACATGTACTAAAATCATTTCCATTGCCATTAAAGGAGGTTTCTTTTGAAAAAAAATATTTCCTTCAGTGGTGATTTTAACTCACATTTTTAAAAGTTATATATAAAGTAAATACTCTTGCTTTTTATAGGAGGAGAAGAGAGAGCATGTACTGTGTGTCCAACTTGTAGAGCAGCAGGCTGTACATGCATGGGTAGTTAAATACATCATGAGTCAGAAACTATTGGTTGAATGCAATAGAGAAAATTATTGACTAATGTACATAGAAAAGCAAAAAAAAAAAAAAAGAGTACATTTTGGCTCTGTGGAAATCAAATGAATGGCTGAAAAAATAAGCCTCACAAATGGATTGGGACCAGAGGGTCCCTTGTAGAATCTGTCAAAATGACTAAACCCTTGGCCATTTTCTACTGCGAGTTAGATGAAAGCCCCAGTTCTCAGAACACAGGAACTGATGGGTCTAGCTGATCACCGACTGATGTAGGAGGGCTGCCATCTCGGTTCTACCAATACCACGTGGGGGGCAGGAGAAACGCTTCATTAATAATATATCCAGGAAGGCATTGAAATTTTTGGTGTAGTAAGCATACACACACACACACACACACTCATACACACACACACTCACACACACCTATAATATACAACCTACAAGAGTATATACATAGGCCTATAATGGTGTAAGATTGTAGTTATTTAATTTTCTTCCAGTGCTGTCTGACTGCATTGGTATTTTCCCAGGGGCTGGATGGGCAGCTTGAACCTCTATGTCACAAAATACCACTGCTGAAGTGTGGATTTGCCATTAGCAACAGTTGAGGACTGCATTGCTGAGAAAGAAAATTCTCCTTTGATTCCCCACAGCTAGCAACCATAAAAAAAATAGTTGCACTTTCACCCTTTCAGATGCCTTTTCAGATTATTTGATATTTATTCTTAAAAAAGCCTTAAATAATAGCCTGGACCCTGCTGAGTTCACCATAGAACTGTCAGAGACTTGTATTTATTGGACAAATGGTAGTTACATAGAACGCAGAGTCTTAGAAGAGAAAAGCAAGCAGCATAAACATCTACTGCCTCTAAATTTCTGCTTTGCTGATGGGTCCACACTGAGGCTCTTAGTTAATATTATTGCTATGTAAAATAATTTCTGGTTATCATAAAGAGTTCTTTCATTATTTAAGAAAAATCTACTCTTCTCATGCTACTCACTAGACACTATGCTGCCAATGAACTCTACAACTTGTGGGTGCCGGGCAGGAGGGAAAAATTGGGAGAGATCAACGGAAAGGGTGACATTGTCCAGAAACAAATGTGCCCATTGCGTGGCTTGTATAACTGTAACCTATCTGTGCATCACCTTTACAACAATAAAAAACCAAAATTAGAAAGAGAGTAATCCACCCCCTCGGGAGATGGTTCATCCTAAGCACTGTATTTCTTTCTCTTTACTAAGAAGAAAAGAAAATGAATAATCACATTTTGGAAAAAAAAAATCTTATTTGACCTCGTGGTTGGTCCACATGTTTCCGGTAGAAACGCATGGTGTGTGAGCACAGTATTGAGATTCATTACCGGGGCCACTTGCCTTCTGTGTAAGGAGCTGGGATATTTGTGAGAGAACACCGATGACTCATGGGCCTTCCTTTATGTCCTTTCTCCAAAAATGAGCAGGACAGGCTTCCGTTGCACGCGCGCAGCTCACTCCGGGGGGGGGGGGGGGGGCGTGCCCCGTACAGGGGAGGGAAGTCAGAAACCATGAGTGCTCTAACTTGTGGTCCAGTCTTCCTAGACTCCTAAAAATTAATGGGCCAGATGTTCCCTACCCGACGCTGATGGGGCCCACGTCTGAGACTTGAGTTTTCAGACTTCCCCAGGTGTGCAAACGTGAGCAGAAAAAGTAACTGTGGGTGACACGCTGACAGGTGCAGTGCCCGGCGGCCGCTCGCTCGTGCCCTGGTGTATCTGCTTTAGAGTTGGGATCTTTTCCCCTCAGGCATTTCAGAGATAGGAAAATAGGCAAGGAACACAATGAGAAGACCTTTAAAATAGAAAAAAAAAATGCTTGTAAGTTGGGACTATGGTATGGTACTGAGTGTGGAAATGTTCCCAGCTGATCTTAGGTGGATCTTAACCTCCTCATTGCTCCACGGACCTGCCAGCTGACCTTCGGGGAGGTTTCGTTCACCACGGTGCAAGGGGGAGGGGTAGGCCTTCAGTCCCTGCTAGCAGCCTGTGGGCCTTGCCTCCTCAAATAGAAAGGCTCACCTCCCCAAGCCATCGTGACTCTGCAGCGACTCGATCTTTCCATCCTCTCTTTGAACCCTTGGCACCCCGGATGAAGCACAGATTCCTATCTTTAGCTCAGCCACCCAAACTTGGATGAACTTGAGCAAGGTCACCTGTGGCTTCAGAACAGACCCAGCACTAAATCGCAATACTCAGCTGGCTCTGATGCCAAAGCCCAGTCCGAGGCGGAACAAAGCAGGGCAAGTGAAAGGACGTGTCTTCTGGTAGGGAAAATATAGTATCCTTTCTTTGATTCCAATGTGATTTCACTCTTTGTCCTCACCCACCCACGTGTCTCCATTCACGCACACCAACACAATCACTCTGGCACCTCCTGGGTAACATTTCCTTGGACTTTAATTTTGAATGAAACCCAAAACACCCCCTTGATTATTCCATGCCGTGCCCTTAAGGACTATTTAGGAAGGGAATGTTGTTCTTCTGATAAAACAGCACAGCTGTCTCAAAGAGCTTTTAATCCATCATTTTAAAAGATGTGGACTTTCTAAAATAATGTCGCCCCCATTTGTCTTCGGTGAAAGAAGATATTTCAAAACTAGAAACACCTATCATAATAAACCATTAAGAAGTCTCCAGCATTTCAGTATATTTTTAGAATTTCATATTTCACCAAATGTTGTTATATATAATTCATGGTAGTGGAGTCTGATGGGACACGACAGTTATCTCATTTATGAAGAAGGACCAAATAACTCATTGTCCCACTTTCACAAATAAATTATTCTTTTCCTCCAGCAGCAGATTCTGTTTCTCAGGTTCCTCACTTTCATGGGATTATGTTCTCCTACAGAATACCTGCTGCAGGAGATTATGACTCTGAATATCAAGTTGGCCATTGTGTGAGAGGGAAAAACAATCCTAGAAATTCACCTTACAGGTCTAAAACAATGGAACATTAGCAGAGCCGTTCCAACCTCTAGAGATTAGAAAAGAGTGCCTAAGTCATCATGGTTTGGTAGGATTTCATTCAGTATTTCTATCCCTAGTTCAGCCTCAGTTTTACTGCCTTTTCAGATGGTCCTAACTGCTCCAGTGGGAAGACGGAACAGGACCCCACATTCCTACATTTAACCAGTTTTAAGGCGTCCCATCCTGTCTCTGACATTACAATGTTATACCAGAGTTGAGACCGGCTAAAATTCGAATGTTCCGTATTCCCATGCAGTGCTCTAGCTCCTAGTGTATTTTGAGGTATACATGAATGTAATTAAGTGGAAATTTTCCCTAATTAAATCGCATCAATATGTTGAACATATGCCTCACTACGTTCCGACTGTATTTTCGCTCTTTCTTCTTCATAATCATGCATATCCCTTATGGTTTTCCTTCATCTTACCTGGTGTGAATTATAGTCTGTGAGATGCTGGTTGATCAGCTTCTTGAGGACAGATGTTCCCTGTCCTCGATTTCTTGTACATTCATAAAAGCACTCAATAACTCTCCCTGAAATTGAAGTAAAATGAATTTAATGATGTTTAAGGAACAGAAATAGGCCCACGCTGCTTCCTAAAGGGTGGAGGATGACTGAGGAAGATTATCGCTCATCAGAAAGTGTTGGCAGGGAGTGCTAGCTTGTCCCTCTCCGAGTTCCTTAGAATTTTTCCATGAGAACTCATGTCGTGGTGCATTTTAAGCCTTTTTATTTTGTCCTGAGACAACTTTTAAGCACATGTTCATGGTGTCTGAAAGTGTACATTTATAACTTCCCAGAAATAGTGTGTACTTAGAAAATTCGTAGAAATCACTTCAATTTACACGTCCCTACGTACAACCTTGTACCAGATGACTTGCTTGATCAAGACATTATGTAGGTTGTTGTAAGTGTAGACAGTAAAAACGCAAGCTAAGTGGATGCGATCCATTTGTGTGTTGGGTACCGGTGTGCACGCGTGTATGCATGTGTGTCCGTTCATACGAGCAACGCTCACGGCCTCAGACAACACAGACAGCTTAGCTTTCATCTTTTATTAGGAGATATGTAAGGAAAGAAAATCTCTGCTAATAGCTGCAGTACCAGCGAGAAGCACGTCTCTGCTCAACTTCCTGCATGCCAGTCTCCTCGGAGGGCAAAGCTCATAATAATTCCGAAAGTTAGACGGTGACAGGCTTGTGCTAAGAGTCCCCAGAGGGAGCCTCGTAAAGCCCACTGCAATCAAGAATGTGAGAGAGGTGAGAGGATCCCGCTAATGTATTTTCACTGACATCTTTTGAGACAATTGTAAGGGACTTGACCATTAGGAGTTAAATGGCCTTCCGTCATCGGAGGGTTAGGCCACATACCTTGGCGGTATTTCTCAAGGAATCCCGCCTACATGGCTCAGTTGGATTTGTAGTAGACAAGCGGATTCTCAGGTTTACCACCATCATTACCACACAGACCCAAAGTGAGGCAGAGACAGAGGAGGAGAGTCGGGCAATAAAAACTATAATGATCAAAGCGTCTTAGAGAGGATGGCAGCGGAACTGACAACATTTATGTCTTCAGAGTGCCATGTCTTCCACCCTCCACCCTGTGTCTTTGACCCCTCTGAACCCTTACTATCATCTTTGGAGGTGGCTTATCTCATTTCTAGGAGGGAACACTGAAATCTAGGATAATTCAGCAACTTGCGGATGCATTGATCTCCAGGAAGGTCTCCTTTCCCCGTGAGACGTGGGCAGATATTCCTGTGACAGACTCACGACTTGCTGTCTCCTCCCCTGAAATGGAAGCTCCTTGAGCAGAGCGGCCTTTTCTTATTCACTGTTTTATCCACCAACACCCTGATCTCTGCATTTGCTTCATTCCACAAACATATTGTGGCCAACCAAATGTATGGTAAACCCTCCTGACATCATTGCCCGTATCAACAACTGTACTTGGAGCGCAGACATTGCTAGAGTAGACAGACGAAAGGAGATGTCAAAGATGTAGAATGTGCAGATGTAACATTCTACGCAGTGTTCATGGTAGAAAGAAAGACACTGGGGAGCCTAAGCGAGCAGGAAGGGGATGAGGGGGGAGAGACCAGGAATGTTCTCACCGAGCATCGGACTACATAGTATTACTATAACTCTGGCACCGCAATCAATCATGCGGCCTGAAGGGGGCAGCATTTTAGGTAGGTAAAAGGAAGTAATGAGTACGGAGGCAGTGATGTACTTCTAGGAAAAGCTCCACACCTAGAGTCATCTGTGGACCATGAATGGAGGCAGGGAGTCCGGGGGGGGGGGGGGGGTGGGTGGACCTGAGAGTTCTGGCCTGAGAAGCTGGGGAGATGGAAAAGTTCCTGTCTCCATCTTTCCCACTTACACGCAGGGAGAAGGTGTGGAGGTCAGGGTTGAGCTTGGTGAAGGCAGTACCACCGCGGCACAGACCACAAACCTGACCCTGCCCGGAGCCAATGAGCTGGCGATGGGGGTTCGATTCCTTTGGAGCGGGGGGGGGGGGGGGGGGAAGGGGTTAGGCTTCGGGTGGGGGTCGTGCTTTGGAGCACAGGCGGAAGGTCATAGGGTTGGATGGCGTCTTCATGGTCGGTACTGCTAAAGGATCTGCAGGAGAACGGACGGGCGCCTATACACAGGGAATCTCGAGGAACCGTCTCTTTGGGTCTAAATCGTTGGCTTTTATTCATGGCTACCAATATGTGGATCTGACTATTTTAATAACCTCTGGGGGGGGGGGAAAGAAAATGCAATGAAAAGGTAACTTAGGTGAGAAGACTTTCGGCAAACTTACAAAATGCTTTTTGAGAGATATAGACCAGACTTGTAAATACTACATCATCAGAAATACACAGCCATTTAAAACAACAACAACAACAACAACACAATGATAACAGCAACAGATACCAGACTGTCAACTCCAGCCACAGAGTGAGAATAATCATAAAGATAGCACTGGAAATGAGATCAAAGAGAGTCCGTTCTTAAGGAATCCCTGTTATGTGCCGTTTAACCACGGACAGAGACTTCATCCTGACGATTGCCTGATAGGTCCGCTCAATTAATCCTGACACCCCTTTTGTGAAATGGCAATCATGGTTTTATAAATAAGAGTCAGAGGCGCTGGGTTACACAGAAAATGAATGTTGTAGTCTTGGTTCCAATCTGGATTTTTCTCATTTCCAGACACGTGCTTTTTTTAGTTTTGCTACGCTACTTACCCACGCCGGCAGATAGACACCACCGTTCAGAGGAGGCATTGCCTTCTTTTCAAAGTTGCGTGCCGGGAGGCAGACGGAATGTTAAAGGCAAAGCACACACCGGAGTTCAGACTCCTCACCCTTCCCCTTCCTGTCTACCCCCCAAAAGGGAACATCCACTGCACTCTCTGTTCACTGTGCCTTTAGTTCTCTGCCCACCATTCGGGAGTAGAATGAGCAGGACGCGAAGCAAGTCTAATGGGAACGTGCCCGCTTTCTTCTTTTGTGAGGCGCTATTGCTGGTTATTATTGGCTGCCACTCACCCAAACAGGCAATGTCCTAAACACCTAGCTGCCCTACGTCCGGACTGTGTGGGTGCATTTCTCTATGCATTGCTGCCCAACTTCAATTGCGACGGTGACATTTTCCCCTCCTCATAAATAATTCTCTAGATTCTAATAATGCTCTTTTCCAATTGATTTTTATTTGATTCTTTCCTTAATTGTTTTCCCTGTCACCCCCACTCCTTCAAACTACTCTTGTGTGGGGGGAAAAAAAAGAAAAAGAAAAAGAAAAAACGACCTCCCATCACTCTGATGCTCTTGTTCTGATATGGAGAATCAATCTTTCCTGTCAATACCATATCTCTCTGCCTGCTTTTTCATTTATTTTTGTATTGGATTGTCTTTCACTTTATTTCGCCGGTCCTTTTCCTTTTGAATCTTTTAAAAATTTATTTCTCCCGACTGGATCATTTCAGCTCAGGGAATGAGATTTTGCTGGCGTGCTTTCTCCCTCCTCTTTTGTCTTACGTTCAGCAGTAAGGTTTTTGGTTTGCTTTGGTTTTGAGGTCTTGAGCATTTCCTCCTAGTTGTTGTGCTTCTCCTCTTGTTCCCGACACTCTCTGCTCCGAAAGACACTGCGGCCGGCCCTCCACCTGCGTTTCTCCGGGTTGCCCTGATTTCCTACATCAGTTTCCTGGCAAGTTTGATCCTTGCATGTCTGTAGTCTGTTATTTTCCCTTTGTAATGTTTTTCAACTGTATTTGTGTGTGTGAGTGTGTGTGTATGTGTGTGCTCACACGTGTGCGTGAGCGTGCTTATGTCAGTCCTGGGGCACTCTACCGCTAAGCCACATTCCCAGCCTGCTGACCCGCGCGTGTTTATAAACGGAGCGTCTTGTCCTTCTACTGAGCTGGTCCAGAATCATTAGAAAATGACTGTAAAAGGAAACTCAGTATCACCAGTCAAGTTTATAAAAGCTTCATTCTCTGTGGTAGAGTAGTCTTGGCAACCTACAACAAACATTTCTCATGTGTCTCACCTTGAGTTATTATAACTTTTAATTCACACCTCGAAAACAGCAGACCTGTTCAGTGTATATAAATGGGCAAGGTAAAAATATAAATTAAACATACAGTGTTTTAAATGTAAGTTCAATGCCCCATGTGCACTTAAAGCACTGAGCACGGTGGACATGTTGGACCCCAGTTTCTCGGTTCTTACGTGGCGGCCTCCACTGAGCTTTGGAGCGGGGAAGGGATGGGATCCTCACTTCAGTTTCTCTCCAGATGTGCCCTTCGGGGAAAACTAACTTTTTTCAGCCTCAAGTCCCTCCAAAGGGACAACTGTTTGTCTTGTGCTCTAGTTGGAGGGCTAAGTGTGGCATATCCGAAGTGGTCTATTACAGGTGTCAAAAAAAAAAAAAAAAGAGGGCGGCAGTAAAAGGAGTGGCTTTACAAACAGACATTTATTTTACTGATTTTCTAGAGACCGGTAGACTAAGTGAAGGGCTCGGGACAGAAGAGTTCCATCTCTCCTTTCATGTTTCTAATCTTGCCTTCGAAGGACATGGCTGTAATAGGTAAGGCCCACACTAATAAGCCCATTCAATTTTATTTTTTTCAACCTTCATCGCCAAATGTTGTGATATTCCGAGGTACAGCAGGAGTTTGACCTCTGACTTAGGGTGATACCATTTATCCCCTCGTTCTATCTATTGAGGAGGTAATGTATAATAGCTACGCAGCAACTGGTAGATATCACTTGTATGATTTTATTAAAAAATGTCAATGTCTCTATAGTCGTTTGAAACATTTAGAGTTCTAGAAGTAGCCATGTCCTTTACCCCAACTCTAAACTGTGAAGAAAATCTTTTCTTCTATTAAGTTCTCACTATTATTATATAATTGAATGTTTTTTCTGTAAATATACCTCTGGGTATCAGGCCAATCCTTTCATGAGGAAAATGTTATCCCTATAAAAATGGCTCAATCTTTCTGGCCTACATCTTCATAATGTAGATCGTAATTAAAGTAGATGATGAGGAAAGTCTGAATAAACTCCTTTGAATGAAGAGCCCAAGGACTGCTAAAAACATTCAAAGAACTAACAGTTGACTAAGCTTCACGGAATTCTTAGTCATAAAAATATGATGCAATTCCTCAGACTTCATGTTTTAAATATTGCTGGAATTCACGGGAAGAACAAATACTTAAAGAGCTAGACAACTAGACAACTCACATCCCAGGAAGCCATGACTTAAGAGAATGGGGTTTTTATTTTTTCTTGACATTTTTTAAATAGTGGGATTAGGTTAGGGTTCCGTCGCTTGAGCCCTTCCTCTAGCCCTGCGTCATACTTCTTTTTATTTGCGTACTCAATCAGGGCATGACTGGTTACTCTTTACTGTTACCTAGCTTGTTTCTAGGAACCAAAAGAACTCCAGTCTTTTCTGGTTACTCATCAGTGAAAGCAAACCCCCAAATCCATTTTTTTGGTATGCTTTTGCTCATTACCAGGTACTCTACCCCCTGAGCCATGACCTACGTTTTGTAATGTTTTTCAATAGAATGCATTATTTCCCCCAAGTACCTGTGACTTCTTCATGCTATCACTCAGTTTTGTTCAACAGTATTATTCATTGGTGAATGCTATAATTCCGATTTTGCACTTGCATTAGAATCTCTGGATTTCCTCTTTAGACTTTTAACTGGAATTCTTCCATGGATGTTTCCATTGTCCTTGCTTGTTTTGGGACCAACACGTCTGGAGTAAGTATGCTAGGATAATAGGCCTGGTCCGATGTTCAACATTTGACTAAATCCAGTGACACGGAAAATTCGAATGGCTTCCTATTCCTGTGGAATGGCTTAAAGCCAGCAATTGTGTGAAAACATCACTTGTGCCTCTACCTCCCCAATCAGTACCAGGAATTCACCAGAGACTTAACTAACATGAATGATTCCGAGAATGTCTACGTGTAGCCTTTCCTCGTTCCTTCCTTAGCCAGTTCTGTAGTTCAAACACTAGTCAGTGAAACAATTTGTATTTCAAGATTGTGCATATCTTTGTGTGTGTGTATGTGCTCGCACGCACATGTGTGGGTACACCTGTGCACTGGTCCTAGGGTTGTGAACTCGGGCCCTGGGTGCTGTCACTGAGCATTTATTGCTCAAGGCTAGCACTCTTACCACTTGAGCCATAGCTCTACTTCTGGCTTTTTGAGAGTTCATTGGAGAGAAGAGACACAGGAACTTTCCTGCCTGGGCTGACTTCAAACAAGGATATCTCCAGATCTCAGCCTCCTGAGTTGCTAGGACTACAGGTGTGAGGCACTGCTACCTGGCAATAAAGGTGTTCCTCCACCGTGCTATACCTAGGAGAGATGTCAGAGATTTGCCTGGCTCGTTTTGCCTCTCTTTGATATCTGCCTTACACGCCACAGTATTTAATTTGCGACACCACAGTAGCGTTCCCCATCCACTCAGGTGGGCCCTTACCAATCCCTCCACAGCCCTTCAAATGAAGCACCTAGGGTCTGCCACTTTTTTCCTGCCACCCACCGTGCTGGCACTTTGGAAACTTTGCCCCATGCTCTTGATCTGCAATCATCTCCCTCTCTTTCCGCCCAGAGAAGCCCCAGCTTCCTAGCGACTTTCAGCTAATCACCCACAGCTGGTAGGCTTGCCGCCCTCTGAACCGCAGCTCTGGTGTCTAGCACAGTACCACTACTGATCCCACCACACGCTCTGTGGAAATCGGAGCAGAGCTCCAGGAAAGGAAGAAAGCGAGTCATTACTCTCCCTGGTGCCCCATTAATATTCTGTAATGTGTCTTTCTTGATTTTATTCACTTTTTATATACAGTTTCCTCCTCTTCATAATTAAAAATCGAAGAGGAGGAAATGCCATCATTATTTTACCGTGGTTGGATTCTGTGTTACGATATTACCACCATTATATTCTTCCATAGAGTTATCATACTTTCATCCTTGTTTGATAAAAAAGAAATGGGGGGGAATAAAAAGGAAACTCAAAGCTTGGAAATGTTAGACCGAATTTTGAAGGTCACAGAGCTACAAAAGCATAGGAGCTGGTAGAGTTCAACTTTACTCCATAGCAGAAACTTAAGTGTGTGAACTTCAGTAACCACAGCATTTTGCCTATGTATACAGATACTCTTTTACAGATAATGACTTTATATAGAATGTATATTACACAGACAGACACACATGCATGTGCACATGACTTGCAGAAGGCTCTGGCAGATGAAGGAATCAAAACTGAAAGGCAAACACTACATTAGACATACTACAAGAATTAACATCTGTAATGCATGGAGTTTACTATTACCCAGAAAGGTCTGGTCTGTGTGCTCAAGCAGAACAGCACTTGTCTGGCAAACACAAGGTGCTGAGTAAAAACCCCAGTACCTATCTGTCCCCACATAACCCCCCCCCCCGAGAGAGAGAGAGAAAGAGAGAAAGGAAGGTGGGGAGGGGAAGAAAGGAGAAGAGAGAAGATGTCCTGACTGGGTTTTGTGGTTCAAGCCTGAAATCCCAGAGACTCAAGAGGATCAAGCTTCTGTGTGTGTGTGTGTGTGTGTGTGTGTGTGTGTGTGTATGTGTGTGTGTGTGAGAGAGAGAGAGAGTGAGAGTGTGAAAAAGGTGGGCATGGTGAAGGATACTTGTCATCTCAGCCAGCTTGGAAGCTTAATTAGGAAGATCATGGGTCAGCCAGGCAAAATTCACAAATCCTTTCCTCAAGGTTAACTACAACAAAAAGGGAAGGGGCATGAGTGCTCAAGTAGTAGAGCATCTTCCTAGCAAGCTAGAGACCTTGAGTTCAGAAATCACTCGTAAAATGACACTATTTCACTCTACAGTGTTTGCCTTAGGCTGGGTTGGGGTCCTCAAACTAAGTGTTAGACTGGCTCACTCCCCATCCCAAAAACTCTGTGAAGGAATTAACAGCACCATCGCCATCGCTTATAAATGCGAACTTCCGTGAACTGGCTTACCCACAGTTGCGGGCACTCGAGCCCCCTCTGTGCTTTTTCCTATGCATTTCGGTTTCCGTCTTCCATTGCTGTCTTCGTACCTGTGCCTTAACATTGCCACCCTGTGCCTATGGGGGCTAGATCACGATGCTTAATACATCATCAGCTCCATAATCAGAATATGATTTCGGAGCCAGTTTTGTTGGCAGGAGCAGGGTACTAACTTGAATTAACTTTACCTAGGACTGCTTAGAGCTCCACATGAGAAAAGACACAAAAGGGCCCATTACCTCTCTAAACATCATTTTCACGGTTGTGCTCTGTATGCCCTTAAGATAGTCCTTTTCTCCTGCTGTTCCTTGATTTTTGCCTTTTGCCATTTTTTTGAAACAGGATAGATGAAGAAATGGTCCAAGTCTAATCATTAGTCAAGTAGCTAGTACAGGCTTTCAGTTCATCCAAACACACCATTTCTGGGGAAGAAATAGAGAACCTCAAGGTTTGAATGATTTGAATGATTGAAAAAAAATATCCTCTTGGGGATCCCTTCATCCAGGTCATGGGCACATTATTTGGTCTCAGGTTTTCTCTGAGTGTGTGTGTGTGTGTGTGTGTGTGTGTGTGTGTGTGTGTGTGTGTGTTTGGTGAACTTGAGAGACTCTAAGCAAACTTTCTCTTAAGCACTTTTTCAAAGCATGCTAAATGTGGGCTCTTTCTCTTCTTACAACACATGTTTACTTGTCTTTAACAGTAGGTTGGTATTATTGAATAAAACATGCTCATCTTTGACTATTTCATGCCTGCGTATGCCCACCAGCCCTGTGATTCCAAACCCCAGCACTGTTTGGGGAGCAGCGTGGAGGTTGGAAGTGGGGGCAGGGGGCAGTTCCCATCTCCGTCCTTCCAGGTTCTGGGATGGGCTCATGGCCTCCTCTCCTCTTGGAAGTGTGAGCATGCACAGGGTTATTAACGTGATGAAAATAGGCGGTAACACGGATGACTAGGAGACGGCTGATGATGTCATCCCATTGATCAAGAAAACGCATCCAGGCACGGGACTTCCACGCTCCTAGCTCCACCGACTAGGTCGGAACACACAAGCAATTAACTCTTTAATTAAGATGAATGGGTGACATTAGCCCTCCTTAAACTCTGCTCGTCAGCATTTACAAACAGAAGGAGACGGATGCCTCCTACCCAGGCAAGGCAGGGCTGGTTCGTCATTCATTCCTGGACGGTCTTGTTCCTCCCTTGGAAACGGCCGCCGCAGGGCCCGGCTGCTGGGTGGACGGAGCCTCCGCAGGCTTTTTTCTGCATGCGTATTTCCAACTGGCTAAGCCTCCACTCGGGAATCTGCGAGGGGTTTTTTCTTTTTTGAATAATGAAGCCATCTTTATTATTGTCGTCATTGTTGGTGATAGAGGAGTTTGAACTCACTTCTTGGTTTGTTCTTTCTGTTTATTTCTATGTGTGCGTGCTGGTAGTGGGGTTGAATTTAGGGCCTCCTGTTCTCACCTGGCTTTTTTTTTTTTTTTAGCGCTACACCTTGAGCCATGCCTCCGGTTCCATTTACTGATTTTTAAAACACAGGAATGCTGCCTCAGAAACAAACTTGACCCACGCCGGCCTCAGACTCTTATTAAGCCCAAGGAATCCCCCGTCTCAGCCTCTCTAGTGCTGACATCCCAGCTGTAGAGGAGGCCATCGTCAGGAGGTCCCAGGCTAGCCTGGGCAGAAATGTTCATAACAACCCATCTTCACGGAAGAAACTAGGCCTACCGGCATAGCCCTGTGACCCCCAGCTGCAACAGGAAACCTAAAATAGGTGAATCGTGGCTCCGGCACATTCCCTGGCAGGAACCCCAATCTCATCTCAAAAATAAGTAGTATGAACTTGGATGGAGGTGTGGTTCCGGGCTGGAGTGCCTGTCTCGCAAGCCTGAGGCCCTAAGTTCAGCCTCGGGTACCAGTCTTTCTGACCCACCCCCCCCAACATGAGCGCTGACCATATCCGCAGGTAGAAAGATGGAGGCTGTGACGGAAGGCATCTGCAGTCGGTGAGGGTGGAGAGTGAGGGTGCGTGCCAGCGCCGACAGGAAGTGTGCAAGAGGCAAGGATTGCAAAACTCTATGGAAGGCTTCATCAAGGCACCAAAGAAAGGGACATTCAGTACTGCGCCTCAGGCCCGCACCAGGTGATCCTTGGTGGGATTAAGTATTAGAACCATCCCACGCGTAATTGTTTTAGCTAGGTTCAAATGCACTTGCAGGATTTAGTCATGTTCCCTGTCATTTAAGAAAAAAAAAAAAGAGCAGGTTTTGTTTTTGTAATATTGTGGGGAAATGCCCTGAATACAGAGCAGGAATGATGATTGAATATAGTGCTGGCGGAAGGCATTCGCAAGGTGCTTCACTGTGAAGGGACCAAAGACAAAGACCTTTGCAAGGATCAAGCCTGTAGTCAGTGTGTGGCTCAAGGGTCACTTCGTGATTCCTCCTTAGAGCCTGCTATGTGTAGACACATTAGTCAAGAAACTTATTGTGTTGTCAAATGCAGCCCGGGATAAGTATTCAGAAGCAGTGACCTTGAAAGCATTCCAAAAAGACAGAATAGTTAGTTAGGCTTTGGATGCGATTGGGGGCCAGCAAGTTATACCCATTGCACGTGCTTTCCCTCGCCTCCATTTCAAACACACAGAATGTTTGCAAATACCAAATGCATCTCAAAAACTGTATGTTTTTTTCAGATCTTTCCCAAAGAGGAAAAAAAAAAAAAACAAAAAGGTAGTTCAAGAGCCAGGTCAAGCAAAGACACAACATGTAAGAATGTCTATGGTGATAGCAATGTTTTGATATTTCGTTCAGGGTTGTAACTATCAGGGTGTTTGGCCACTGGACCCTCTTCAGAAAAATGAACCAGTCGCTCTCCACGGAAAGTCTTTGGCATCCGGGAGACATGGTCACTTTGACGTGACACAGTGGGGTTAGCCCAGGGTGTGAGTTACTATTCACGGCACTGTCCCTGCAGAGCTGAGGCAGAGAAATCCCGACCTAGACTGGGCAGAAGGGTGCTTGGGAGTCGCCGTTGCATGGTATGTGGGCAAATGTTCTAAATCAAAGCATAATCCCGTGTAGACATACGCCCCGGGGACACAAAGATGGAAGACGCACCGACCCAGTCTATGGTGATTCCTAGTCCCTAGTCCTTTCTGCCTGTGCATAGAACCAGTTCCCACTGAAGTCATTCACACAGCGCCCAGCATTTGCTCTGGGAAACTGCCTTAAAAAAAAAAAAAAAAAAAAGACAACAAATCCAAGAAGCGGCAATGCTGGAGAAAGCTGACTGCAGGGGGGGTTGGAGAATTATTGAAGTGGGCGGGGGGGGGGGGGGGGGGGGAGGGAGATGAGTGTCAAGTGTTAACCGGTGGTGTGTCCTGTTTATCTCTATGCAGAAAAGAGAAATCTAGCTTTAGAATTAGGGTCACAGACATCAATTCCTGGGGGCCAGATGGGCCTTCGGGGTGAGGTCTGGGTGTGGATCGCGCCCCAGCCGGGCCTCAGCGGTCCTGGGCTGTTGCAGCATCCCTCTCGTGCAGTCCCACTGTGAATAAGGTGAACTCACCACGGGAGTTGGAGAGCCCCCGGAGCCTGGCCCCTAGGGTGTCCCCCGGCCACGCCGCCAGGTCAGTGCCTCTCCACCCAGAGGAAGGGAATGCCCCGACTGGCCGGGTCAGGAGAGGCCCCCAGAGACGGTGACCTTGAGCCCTGGGGACAGCCAGGAGCAGGCACGGGAAGAGCAGCCCGGCCCGGCGTCAGCAGATGGGCGTCATGCAGGGCCGCCCGTCAGTGAAAACCTAATGATTTCTAAATATCGGCCATTAATTCCAATGTTAAAACACTATCCCGCCTCCGCCGTAGCCTGCAGAACCCCTCCCGGCAGGTGCAAATTGTGCGGTGAGGGGTAGGAGTTCAAGGCCTTGATGGAACCGTTCCTCGAGCCCTCCCACACCTCCTAGCACGAAAGGGTTTGGTTTTTTTTTTTCCCCAAAGCATCTTTCCTAGCGAATCCAAACCCACACCTGATATTTGAGCCAAGAAATGGCCTCTTAAGCTAGACCGCTAGGACCTGGGGATGTGTCCTTCAGAGGACAGAGTGCGTGTATCCCGAGCCAGGACAGGACGGCTCCGTCTGCTCTCGGGGCCAGGGTTCAGGAGGGCGTTCCTTGTACATGGTGTGAACAGGAGTGTCGTGTTACACTCAGTGGTGGTGAAAGTCAGGGACTGTACGTGAGGTTTTTTTCCCTAAGGAAAGTCAGAAAGAGAAACAGAGCTAGGAGATACTTCTTTCTGACTCAACGTTGCTAATGAAAATGTTTCAGGGACTCATTTAAAATGAACCCAGAAAGAAAGGTGACATAAATATTTCAGTGGAAGTAAAAAAAAAAAAATGAAATAACTCCACAATTCAATGACCAAATAGCTAGTTCTTTAAATTCCCTTAATTCATGGATTTATTGATCTCTCAGTCATTTTTCTTTAATATTGGAGGGCCTTTGGATCACATAGGACATATTTTTAAAATGCTCTCCTAGGGTTGAGGATGTAGCTTCAGTGGTAGTGAATTTGCCTAATGTGTGTAAGGCCCTGGGCCCAATTCCTGGTTTCAGAAAATAAATAATAATCAAGAATAAAATATTAATACAATGATAACTAATGGGTTAAAAGACAAAATCTTCTGTTTCCGATTTTGAAGTTCTACCCAGAGTCATGGCTTGCATAATAGTAAGATTGGGAAAAAATTCCAACAGAAACAATGAAAAAATACAAATTATGGTTATTTCCCCAAGGTCAAGTCATAGAAGTGTCTCAGGTAGATCACCCCCATGAGGGGCAGGTGAATGACACACAGGGCAGATAAACATATGAACCGAGTAAAATAATAACTCATTCTCCACCGCCAGATAAGAAACTTCAAATAACACAATCCAAATTCACATAGTGTAGTACAAGATCAAATCCTAAGTACAAATTCAAATACTATAGCAATAAGTTCGATAAAACATAAGATCAGTTAGGTCAGGTATAGATCCCAAGACTATCGTGTTAAGAGCAAAATGACGGATTCTCCCTAGCCAGAGATGGAAATTAAAATCATATAGTACAAGATCAATAAGATCAATTCACGCAATACAGTATCCGTAGATAGAACTCAGCTAGGCCAGGCCAATCAGGCCACAGAAACAGCTTCATCTTGGACAGAAGCTGCTGGAAAGGTTATCTGGGCCCCAGAAGGTGGTACTCTAAAAGTCCCTGGGGTATAGAGCTAGCATGCGGATGACTGTTTTCCGTGCTGTATTTTCCTGTTGCCTTCCCTGACACCATATTTGTTGTGTGACTTTCTGTGACGGGGAATGAAATTATAGGAGTGACGATGTGGGATTTGTGTGTGCAGCCTCTCAGGGAATAAGAAGAGCTCCCCCACGGTGTTTAGCAACA